>NC_048595.1:355377452-355734452 GCF_003668045.3 Cricetulus griseus | reverse complement strand
TAGAATGGGTAAAATAATCACAGTGCTGGATTGGTGACTAACATAGCCACCCTCTTGGTGGAGAATAAGAAGACAATGACAGGCTACACTGTCTAGTTTACCTTAAGGTTCCTTCCCTTGGTCTCTGATGATGCAAACCAGGACAAAATTCATATGTCCATGTGTGTTTTGATTAATAGCTTGATATTTTCAATTTGACTAAAATATTGATGTGCTATGGTCATAATTAATGACAGACTCATAATATTAACTGGTGGTATATATTAAAGCTTTCATAAGAAAATGAAGTAAGGGCATTTTCTTTACCCAGTGTACATCCTTCATTTTCTAAACATTTGCTACTTCATAAAAGAATTTACCAACAGGTTCAAATATAATAGGTGCAGATATATTTTTCTCAAACTGTTAAACTTCGATATTTACTCTCTCTCTCTCTCTCTCTCTCTCTCTCTCTCTCTCTCTCTCTCTCTCTGTGTGTGTGTGTGTGTGTGTGTGTGTGTATCTGTGTTCTCACACATACATGGAAATGATTCATGTGCATTAGTGTGGAAAAGGAAAATTTTTCCCTCCATTAGAAACTGATACATGTGTAGACACCAACCAGATGGATGGCCTTCCACCATCCTCTGCATATTTCTTAGGCTGGACTCTGGACTCATTTAACTCAAAGCAGGATGGAGACAGCCAGGAGCCCAGCTGAGCCTTATTGCCTTTGTTTAGCTTCACAGGTCAGATTAGTGTGTTGCAGATGGTGGGTTTTCAGATTAGTAATCCTGTTGAGGGCATCTAACAGCAGTAGTTATTAGATGATGTAATTTGGAATTTGATTTGCTTCCTAGGTTAGGAGACAAAGATCTCATTTGCAGTGTAAAGTACTTAGCATGAAAAAAAAAAAGATGGCCTTATGCTTTGCCTTCTCACCCAAGGGCATTTTACAGAGAGACAAATCGAGGTTACAGTAACAGTCATCAAACTGCAGAAAACTGCAGCTACAGATTGCATTTCTCACACCCTCCTCCCACTATTAGGTTACAGCAAGCAGTAGCCGTGATACTAGAGGTTACTGGTAGCTTTGTATCATGTTGGGAGAAATAGAATTCCCTGGTATTACAGCTGTACTTTTGATTTGTCATTTATTTGGAATAAATAGAGGGTGGTATGCCAGTTGCTATGGAAACCAGCTCCACTTTGGAGCAGCATAAGACCTTTAAGCACGTTTGAAATTGCTTCCTTCTCATTATGTTTCTGCACTAGAAAACGAGTAGTGTGCAATTAAGTAGAAATGAAGGTTTAATTAAAAAATTAAATTACATTTTCTAGATTGTTCTTCATGTACAATAAACCTAAGAGAGAACATTGATACAGACAAGGCTGATTGGATGAATATTTTGAAAAGAAAATAAAGAATCATGATCTTATACCTCTCTCTTTCTCATCTCTTTCTTGCTCTCCCCCCTCCACTCTGTGTGTGTGTGTGTGTGTGTGTGTGTGTGTGTGTGTGTGTGTGTGTGTAAGGAAGAGAAAGAAGAGGGAGAGGAGGAAAGAAAGGAAAAAGATATTTTATATTTATAGCTACACACAGAGAGAAAGAGAAATGATCTCCCTCAGCTTTTATTACAATATACTAATTCCACATTATTCATGATTATAAAAGGAAATATATGTGGAATACTTATATTATAAATTTATATCAACAGAGTTAAGAACTATGTTGAGAGAGGAAAATAAGTTTTGTAAAAAAAAATTAGAGACTATGTTTAAGATCTATTAGTGAAAATACAAGATTGGTAGATGGACAGGAATTAGAAACAGGCATTAGAAACAACCATGCATGCATATCAGACAACTAAAATATTAGTATTTTACATGAGTGAAAAAATCAGGGTGTACTTTAGAAACAGACAAATGTGGTTCATTAAAAATAAAATGTTATTCCACAGCTCTGAAGAAAAATAAACCTTGATAAAACGTTAGTTTACATGTGGACCATATGTTAACTCAGAAACACAGATACAGTTAAGTATTTAAAGGAGAATGAATAGAACCTCAGTGAGAACCATAGACACAGCCTTGGCTTTCTCCTGCTCTTACAAGGTTTCAAGGGCTTCCAAGTATACTATTCCAAATGCTCTGTATGGTTCTGAGACAGGAAAGGCTACTGTTTTCATGCTCTTCATGAGTGACTCACATAATGCCACCTGGGGCACCTACGAACAACTGACGCCTCCTGGCTTCTAATTATGTGGACTTCCCATTTGTAGACTAAATTTGGGGAACATGCCCTGTTTAGTTGAATAATGTAATGACAGCATGAAGTGTTAAAAATTACGCATTGGCTTTTCAGATTTACAGAAACTGAGCCAAGTGTACTTTAAAGTTAAAATTCTTCATTTTTGAAAATCCTAGTGTGTGTGTGTGTGTGTGTGTGTGTGTGTGTGTGTGTGTATGGTGTAATGCATAGGTTTAAAAGTACTTTTCCGATTCATGCACATGGTTTCTGTGTGCTTGCCGTGATTCGATTTGTATGTGAACTGAAGCATCCCTGCTGCTGTGGTATATAGGATGACTATTTTTGTGAGTGTGATGTGTCCACTTAACGAGGTGCTATTTATGGTTACTAGTTCTCTGCATAATCAATCTCTGACTCCTTGTGGCAATGGAGCCCAGCACTATAAAAAGATTGCATGGAGAACTGGAAAACAGTTTCTCTGTAATAGCAGGATCCTCGTTGGTGGGGAACAGCTGCTAGCCCAGCAGTGGTGGGACTTTCATATGGCTGCTATGAATATGTTCACAGCATGCTGAGGCTGACTCGATTCTGCTCAAGTGCAGCGCCGCCATATCCCCTTCTGCTGTAGTGTGCTGCCTTCATCCTAGTGACTACAGATACTTGCTTAAGCAGAATGTTTTATGCTTCCGCCAAACAAAAATTATGCTGATCAATGCATAATCAACACCTTAATTGTATCCCTCACAGGAATTTGCATTTTGTCAATAATACCCATGCATCCCTCCTGGTTGTCAACTCTATAGGGCTCCTTTATCAAAAATAACTGGTGTGCATTTGCTTTTCAAAAGGATCAGCTGAGTTATCTATTGTTAAACTATATCAAGGTGTACTGTCTTTTTTCCCCAAGAGATTATTTTTTATTAGTTCAAATTAGAATCAAGGCTGCTTCACATGTCAATCCCTTCTCCCTTTCCCTCGCCTCCAGCCTTTCCCTCCCTTTCCCTCCCCAACCAGCCTTCTACTTCATCCCCCCTCTGCTCCCTAGGGAGAGTAAGGCCCTCCATAGGGGTTCCCCAAGTCTGTAATATTATCCTGGGCAGTGCCTAGGCCCTCCCCCATGTGTTCAGGCTGAGAGAGCATCCCTCCATGTGGGATGGGCTCCCAAAGTCTCTTCTTACACCAATGTTAAATACTGACTCACTACCAAGGCCCCTTAGAGTGCCGAGGCCTCCTCACTGACACCTACATTCAGGGAGTCTGGATCAGTCCTATGCTGGTTTCCCAGCTATCAATATGGGGTCCATGTGCTCCCCCTTGTTCAGGTCAGCTGTTTCTGTGGGTTTCACAAGCCTGGTCCAGACCTCTTTGCTCTTCACTCCTTCCCTCTCTGCAATTGGGATCCAGAGTTCAGTTTGGTGTTTAGGTGTGGATGTCAGCCTCTGCTTTCTTCAGCCACTGGATGAGGGCTCTAGGATGACATATAAGGCAGTCATCAGTCACATTATAGGGGAAGGGACCCTCCACCATTGCCTAGATTGTTAGCTGGTGTCATTCTTGTAGATCTCTGGAAATCTCTCTAGTGCCAGAGAGGGATTTCCAGATTTCTATAATGACTCCCTCTGTTATGGTATCTCTCATCCTGCTCTCCTCTATTCTTCCCACGACCCAAACTTTCTGCTCCCCCATTTCCTCCTCTCACCTCCTTTTCTCCCCCTTTCATTCTCCCAGATCCCTCTCACCTACCCTCATGCTCCCAATTAGCTCAGGAGTTCCTGCCCCTTCCCCTTCTCGAGGTTCCATGCATTATTCTCTTAGAGTACTTGTTTCCTAGTTCCTCTGGTGATGAGGATTGTAGGCTGGTAATCCTTTAGTCTATGTCTAAAATTCGTATATGAGTGAGTACATACGATGTTTGTCTTTTTGTGACTGGGTTACCTCACTCAGGATGATTCCTTCTAGTTCCATCCATTTGCCTATGAATTTCAAGATTCCATTGTTCTTTTCCGCTGAGTAGTACTCCATTGTGTAAATGTACCACATTTTCTCTATCCATTCTTCAGTTGAGGGATATCTAGGTTGCTTCCAGGTTCTTACTATTGCCAACAATGCTGCTATGAACATAGTTGAACCTATGTCCTTGTTGTATGAATGTGCAAAAGAGGAATTGCTGGATCTTGAAGTAGACTGATTCCCATTTTCCTGAGAAAACTCCATACTGATTTTCAAAGTTGTCTTACAAGTTTGCACTCCCACCAGCAATGGAGGAATGTTCCTTTTTCTCCACATCCTCTTCAGCATTGACTGACATTGGTGTTTTTTATTTTAGCCATTCTGGCTGGTATAAGTTGGTATCTCAGAGTTGTTTTGATTAGCATTTCCCTGATGGCTAAGGATTTTGAGCACTTTAAGTGTCTTTTAGCCATTTTAGATTTCTCTGTTGAGGATTCTCTATTTAGTTCTGCATCCCACTTTTTAATTGCATTTTTTGGTGTTTTGCTGGCTAGCTTCTCAAGTTCATTGTGTGTTTTAGATATCAGCCCTCTGTCAGATCTGGGCTTGGTGAAGATCTTTTCCCATTCTGTGGGTTGTCATTTTGTCTTACTGACTGTGTTTTTTGCCTTACAGAAGCTTCTCAGTTTCAGGACGTCCCATTTATTAACAGTAGCTTTCAGTTTCTGTGCTACAGGAGTTATGCTCAGGAAGCTGTCTCCTGTAACAATTAGTTCACTTTCTCTTCTAGGAGGTTCAGTGTAGCTGGATTTATGTTGAGGTCTTTGATCCATTTGGACTTAAGATTTGTGCATGGTGATAAATATGGACATATCTGCAATTGTCTGCATGTCTGAATCCAGTTGTGCCAGCACAATTTGTTGAAGATGCTTTCTTTTTCCAATGTATAAATTTAGCTTCTTGGTCAAAAAACAGGTGTTCGTAGGTGGGTGGGTTAATATCAGGGTTTTCAATTTGATTCTATTGGTCTATCTGTTTACTTTTGTGCCAATACCAAGCTGTTTTCAGCACTATGGCTCTATAATAGAGCTTGAAGTCAGGGATTGTGATGTCTCCAGAAGTTCCTTTATTGTACAGGGTTGTTCGGCTATCCTGGGTTTGTTTTTCATAGAAAGTTGTTAAATGTTCTTTATATCTTGGAGATAACAGGAATAACAGGAACATATCCAAACATGATAAAAGCAATATACAGCAAACCAACAGCCAACATCAAACTAATAGGGGAGAAACTCAAAGCTATTTCTCTAAAATCAGGCACAAGATAAGGCTGTCCACTCTCTCCATATCTCTTCAATATTGTACTTGAAGTTCTAGCTGGAGCAATAAGACAAGAAAAAGAAATCAAGGGGATACAAATTGGAAAGAACTCAAAATTTCACTATTTGCAGATGATATGATAGTCTACATAAGTGATCCTAAAAACTCTACCAGGGAACTACTACAGCTGATAAACACCTTCAGCAAAGTAGCAGGATACAAAATTAACTCAAAAAACCAGTAGCCCTGCTATATACAGATGATAAATGCCATGACAAAGAAATCAGGGAAACATCACCCTTCATAATATCCTCAAACAACATAAAATATCTTGGGGTAAGGCTAACCAAACAAGTGAAAGACCTGTATAGAACTTTGGGTCTTTAAAGAAAGAAATTGAGGAAAAATGCCAGAAAATGGAAAGATCTCCCATGCTCTTGGATTGATATGATCAACATAGTAAAAATGGCAATCTTGTCAAAAGCAATTCTACAGATTCAAGGAGATCCCCATTTAAATTCCAAGAAAGGTATACTTTCTAAGCAAAGGAATGTCAGGATTTAATGATGGTCCCGTCCTTGAGGGAGATGAGAGTCATGCCAAATGTGAACACAGGAGCACAAAGAAATCTAGATTTGTTGGTGAATTTTTAAAAACTGGACCCAAGTAGTATCCACTTTGGGGCATTCCCAAACTGACTTGTCCTGTGCCTGTGAGTTCTTACAGCTACCTTGGAATGGTAGAAGATTTGTTTTATATTAAATTCAAAGTGAGAAAAAGATCTAAAATTTTAAAAATCAGGAGTTATGAGATTAGGACAGAGGCAAGAGGGAAGCTTTGGTGATGCTACTCTCATATCTTAGGTAAGCCATTCAGGTAGGCCGCTGAGAGCAACAGCATAGTTTGTGCACTTGTCTAAATTAAGTATAGATGGCACCAAATACTTAACTACATTTGTATTGTATAAAACAAAATGTGGCCTGCTATAGAAGTTTGCAAAGTGGAGTCTGAGATAGGTTGATAAGTGGTAGATTATTGGAGAAAAGTATTCACACAAGGGAGCCAGTGACCAGGTTTGCACCTGAGCAGGAGGGACCCAGAAATGCTTCCTAGTCAACTCAGCCAGGCAAAAGCAAGCCTCATGGGTGCATCCCTCCTTCTCAAACCCTTGTTACATAACTCTGACAAGGCCCAATCGAGCGTGGTCAGCGGCACCTCTAATCAGGATTTTTCCCTACAGCCTGCATTCCTTGTAAGTATCACGTGCTGAACTCATTTTAATGTATGTTAAAAGTCCAACATTGAACACAAAAAGTAGAAGTCTCCATACTAGAATGCACACTTTTTATTATATCTGATGCATAAATGTCCATCAAAACATTAAAAAAATATGTTGACTGAAAAGACATATTCTGAACACTGAAGTTCAGAATTGTGTTTGTTAATTTTTCTTGCCAACTTGACACAACTGAGAGTCATCTGGACAGACGGAACCCAAGTTGTAGAATTTCCTTGATCAGATAGGCTTGTGGCCATTTCTGTGATAGAAAGCCTTGATTGATGATCTATGTGGGAAGCCCATACCTTCAGTAAGCAGGTCTAGACTACATAAGAAAGCAGGGTAAGTGCTAGGGAGCTAGCCAGTAAGCAAGGTTCCTCCATGCATTCCTTTTTAGTTTCTGCTTGAGTTGTTTCTTTGACTTCATAGTTGGACTTTCTTTTCTGACATTATTTGGACCACCAGCCCCTGAATAATGACATGGAGACTTATTATTAATTATGAGTGCTTAGCCTTAGCTTAGGCTTGTTCACAACTAGCCCTTATAACTTAAATCAACCTGTTTCTATTAATCTATATTTTGCCATGTGTTTCTTTACCTCTTCTCCATTCTGTATGTCTGAATCCCTCTATCTCTTCCTGTCAACTCCCCTTGTCTTTTCCCCAGAGTTCCTATCTCTTCCAGGAAGTACCACCTATTCTCTGCTGTCTAGATATTAGCCATTTATCTCTTTATTAAACCTGTCAGGTGCTTTAGGCAGCCAAGGTAAAACAGCAATGCATCTTCAGACAGTGTGAACAAACATCCCACAACATTTTAAGGAGAAACTGTGACCTGGAATTATAATTGGAAACAAACCCCTTTTCTCTCATAAGTTGCTTTTGCTCATCATATTTTGTATAGATACATAATGAAGCAGAACAAGAAGTGGTTCGGGTAAAAATAAAGAGGTAGTATTAGAGAGAGAGAGATAAAAGGGAATTGATTTATTAAATGATTTTTACAATTATAACAGTTTAATTATACATTTTAAATACATTGTAAATAATAGCTTGCTTGACAAATGCATGGGAGAAAAAACCTAATTAATGCCAATTATTTATGCATATTTATAAGGTACAGTATATTTTGAAATATTATGTAAATATGATGATTTTTCCTAGGATAAGTAGCTTTTCACCTAGTCAGCCTTAATTTTTTCTATGTTAAGGACATTCCAGTTCTTTTTGTCATTATTTTAAGTATATATCACAGAATATTGAATACTATAGTCGCTCTGCTAGGTTCTAGAGTACTAGGTATCATTCCTGCAATCTCAGTATCCTCAACAGCCCATTATCTAACCTGTGCATCCCCATGTAAACTGTCTATATCTGCCTCCCCCCATGTAACCTGTCTATGATTTTCCAAGTGTAACTGTCTGTGCCCCCTCATGTGACTTTTGTGTGCCCACCCCATGTATCTTGTTTGTGGTCCCACCTTTTGTAACCTGTCTCTGCTCTCTGCTCTCTGTGTATGTGTCTATGTCCCCCATGTAACCTGCTCATATCTATCCATGTAACATGCTTCCCACTGTGTAACCTATCTTTGCCCCCTCATGTGTAACATGTCTGTGCCCAAGAATACCCTGTCTGTGCCCCCTCCATGTAACCTGTCTATGCTCCCACTGTAACATGTTTGTGCCCCATGTAATCTGTCTATGCCCTCCGTTTAACCTGCCTGTGATCCCTGTGTAACATGTTTGCACCTCCCATGTAATCTTTTTGCACCCCGTGTAACCTGTCTATGATCCCCATGTAACATGTTTGTGCTCCCTTGTCATCTAACTGTTCCCCCTCATGTCACCTGCATTTGCTTGCACCTACCCATGTGACATGTTTGTGCCCCCAACCCCGTGCCATGTAACCTCTTTTTGCCTGCACCCACCCTGTAACCTATCTGTGTTCAACACAACCATGTCCTTTCCAGATTCCCAAGGCTATTTAATGTTTCATGAAAGAACTTTTCAAAGACATAAATTTGACATTATTTTATAATATTTAAAATTATCAATTTTCCCTATCTTGTATCTTCTTCATTTTCCTCCTCATTAAAAGAAGGGATCCTGGAAAAGGCTATTATGGCATATTATCAGATAAGGCAAACAACTCTTAAAACAGAACCCGAAACTTCTTAAGAGACTAGCCTTTCTGATTTTGTGTCTAGGTTATTCACCAACACTTTTAATTTACAGAAAGGGTGTAGATTTGGAGGGGAGGGAGCAGAGGAAAAGGGAGGGGAGAAGAGGGAGATAAGGGAGGGGAGGAGGCGAGGAGGGGCGGAAGGAGCTAAAAGGATATGGTGGATGCAAAACCATAATCAGAATTTACCATATGAAAAACTTTATTTTTAATAAAAGAAAAATGAATAAATAAGAAAAAACATACATACAAGCTGTATAATAGAGACTGATCATTTGTAATTATGTATTTAGGAATGTGTGTGTACATGGGAATATTTCTCAACATTTTATGCTAAGGAGTAAGTGTATATGGTGACCGCTATTGAATCACTATCTAATTACATGAATCCAATTTGTATGACACATGTTTTCTTTCTGTATAAGTCTAATATAACAAACAACAACCAAAGCTGGGCATGGTAGTCCACACCTTTACTCCCAGTAGTTGGGAGGCAGAGACAGGAGTATCTCTGTGAGTTCAAGGACAGCTGGGTCTACATAGTGAGTTCTAGGCCATCCAGAGCTACACAGTGAGATTCTGTGTCAAAAACAAACAAATAAACAAACAAAAACTGAATGGATCCCAAGACAATAATCTAGATAAACTGTTTTATCTCTTTTGTAAACTAAATCAATTTGCATACTTTGAGTGTCGTCAATCTTTACAAAATACCATGAAGTCCTCTCATTATTGGCAATTTAAAGAGAGGTTGAATTACCCTCTTTTTTATGTCCAGATATGAAATGTCCATTCCAACCAAGGCATACAAGGTTTAACTAATTATTCCTATTCATGACGAAAAACTGAGATTCAATTTTCTAAGGTAATTATAGTAAAGGTTTTCCAATAACTTAAATTTTTAAGTTTTAAGTCACTATGAACATTATGTGCAACTTGGAGTTTGTCCTGACTAATGTCACTAACCAGGTTACAAAAACAGACAATAATACTGTGATTGGAATTATACCTCTTCTGTATGACATGCAAAGAAAAACACATCTTCTTGTGCTTAGTTTAGTCCAGATACCATTTTCCTTCAATATTTGTTTATAATTTAATTGTCAATGACTTTTTGAAATCTCTAACCAAATAAAAATTTTATTCCATAGAAACCAATCCCTGGTTCTTCTAACACAAATTTTGGGGTTGTCTTTGGTTTCTTTCCTTCCAGGATCTGGAGTGATCAGTTTACAGGGTTGGTACATACATGCTGACTCAGTTTCTCTTCTATATAACCTCACTGAAGCTACTTGAGTGTCCTCCTGATAAAGCATACAGCTTTCTTCAGAGTGAGTAATATGAGAAAAGTAAAATCCTCTATGCTTCTCCACATACCATGGAATGAAGTAAATTATTATTACTATATTCCCTTGTGTAGATTTGCCAATGATTTTAATAATATATGTGCATGTTCTATTAGTAGCTTTATATAGCAATGCTGTAGAATAGTGCACAGACATGTTGATAAATACCTGGAGACTGAGATATTGCAAACAATTTTATAGGAAAATATTAAAATCTGTGCACTGGGTCCTGATGACTTAATTCCTTCCACAGACAAAATTCACTTATGGTCTTCCAAGTTACTCAAAGTATCATCTTGTTACATCAGTGATTCTAAGTCTATGATCTCATCATCTACAGCAAATCTAGAAATGAACAGCTCCTTGGTGGTTGTCTTGTGTCTAACAATCTGTAAGCATCCAGCGATACACAATACACAATGTCTGAACAAGAATAATTACCATTTCAAAACTGAAACAAAAATCAGTGGTATGGTGGAGTCATTGTTTTACATCAGTTCTTGGATGCAGGCTGACATCTGAAGGAGTATTCACTACGACTTACATTCTCTAGCAACAAAACAATTAGTCTTAGAACCTAATTTAACCCATCAAGCTCTTGGTTCCATTTTTTTGACTCTTGAATGTTCTCACTTTTCCATGGTCAGTGTTTTGAAGTGTCTATGATATATATATATATATATATATATATATATATATATATATATAGCTTGCTATTTGTAGATTTTGGTTTCAAAATGTGTTATTTTGATACATTTCTGTTTCAAAATCCTAAAAGAGGGTCAATGGTCAATGAATCATTTGATTTTCCTAAAATGTTTTAGGTTTTCTGTGAATATTTTCAAATATTAGATATGATTTTTCACTCACAAATTTCTCCCAAGGGAAAATCTTTTTTATCTTAAAGTTTTAATTAGATGTCAAGGAGAAATTTCTTTAGTATTCTTAAGAAAGTACATGTAGATTACACACAGTTGAAATCTTCTGAATCAGTCTTGAACAAAAAATTGTGTGCTCTGTAGAAAGTATCTTTCAATGTATGAATAAATTATACACAAAGAAACATTACCTAAGAAGAGTAAAATTAAACTGGAAAATGGAAACTTTGTAAATAGAGTGATAGAGTGTCTTACTCCCTTGCCCATTGTGTGTGTGTGTGTGTGTGTGTGTGTGTGTGTGTGTGAAGAATAGAGTTGTTTTACACTAGAACACTCAAAACCATACTTATCAGGAGGAAAATATATTATTTTAGCATAAATGTAGTTTAGTGACCCAGGTGCTAAAGTTATTAACTTTGCTCATAAATGGCATAGAATTGACAGAGTAAAGCACCAATCATTCCTTGTGCCTTTACCAACATCACTGAATCAGATAGCTCCATGATTCTCCAATGACACTGCCTATAATTATCCACAGAGAATTTGTTTTCATGTCTCATTTCGAAGCAAATAAGGATAGCAAAGTGAATTATTTTATCTAAGAGTATTTCCATGTACTATAAACAATCCCATCCCCTATAATTACCATGAAAACCTCAAAAATTGCAATGATGAGTAAGCCAGCATGATGGAATGAGCATGGGATCTGGTTTTAATAACATCACTTCAAATCCATTGTAAATTACTGGAAATGTTTCATTTAGAAATGTGCTATAGAATGATTAAGTGTGATTTGCATAATTTTCTGTAAAAATCAGCTTAGAATATTTTAGATAATGAAAGCACAAATGCACTTTTGAATAAAGCATTTCAGAATTAAGTATAGGAGTTCATATTTATCTTATACAATACTGTGAGAAAGATATTTGAAATTATTTATTCCATTTATTTATTCATTGAGTAACTAAATCATCCAATCATTCAACAAATATTTTGATCCAGTTGTCTGCCAAATTTCAGGATGTGAATCCTTACACAATTGCCAAGATTGAAATTAGGCCTTCCAAAGAGGCAATCAGTAAACAAGCATCCTCCATGTAGTTAATTCTGAAAGCCAGCAACGTACTGGCCAGCCCAGTGATAAATAATGGATGGTTTGTTTTATGGTTGAAATTTCAGTGTCTTAATATACCTATGGACTTCCTAAATGTTGCAAGTAAAACCAAAGAATAACATGATTACTGACCTCTGCTTACTTCCATTAGCAGCAATCTTTTGATATAGAAGATAATTGTTCTGTTTTCTCAAACAGGACCAAGGGCCAACTTAACTAAGCCTTAATGGAATCAATCTTAACAAAAATATTTGAACTCCAGAACACTAGAGCATACAATGTCACAACTTCTTCAACCTCTCTTCACAATACAGAATTGATAATAGTCACAGTCAACGACCTAACATAATTCACACCCTGGTTTGTAAGCCTAGTCCATGGAGCAGAAGTAAGCTGAAGGGTTAGTGAAGAAGCTCAAGCCATAATAAATTCACAGCAGGAACAGCTTATTTGTCTTCCATGTTTTAATTTTCTTTAAAATGTATTAATATTCATAGTAATAATGAAATATAGCAAATTAGACAATATTCTTTAGCAAAATGTAAATGGAAGAAGTACAACTGATGGATAAATATAGAAATAAAAATGATGAGGAAATCTCATAAAATTATATTAAAAAGAAAAAGACATCTTCATTAACAAATTCCAAAAAGTAGAAGCTCTAAAAATATCTAGAACACAAGGGTATAAAATTGTACAACTTCCTCAGCCTCTCTGTGTATTACAGAATTGATAAATTCACAGCCCGTGAAGTAACAAAATGCACACCATTGTTTCTAAGCACAGTCCTTCCATCAGAGGCAACCTGATGGACTAGTGAAGCAGTTGTGGGAGGAGGTACATAAAACATCTTGAAGCATATAATCATACCTAGCGTCACCATCTTCCAAGAGAAAGGAGTTTGTAGGGCTAACAGTTTGCAAGGTGGTTGTACTGATTCTCCGTAATAATATTCGAAATGCACTGAATGAGAAGAAGTGGTATAACGTTTCATTAAATCTACCAGTTTACTAATTCAACAATCTCTTTTTGGTCTAACTACCCACAAGGTGGGTTCATGATGAGAATACATCTTTTAAATCAAATCATAGCCTTCAAACCAAAAGGTTTGAAGTGCTAGGCTATCTGTTCAACAGGAGGCATGTCAAGGAAATTTCATGAGTGCCTTTTGGAAGAAAAATGTATGGAAATGATGTTTTATTAGAAATCAGCAGCATGGTGAATGTATCATTTTATCACCCCTGCATACAGCTCAAGAGAAAACAGAAAATTATATAAATTAAGTTTCATTATATAAAGATATAGTTTTAAAAGAGCTAACATAGAAACCTGAAGTCCCAAGTCTTTTTTTTTTTTTTTTTTTTTTTTTTTTTTTTCTGAGACAGAGTTTCTCTGTGTAGCTTTGGAGCCTCTCCTGGCACTCGCTCTGGAGACCAGGCTGGCCTCGAACTCATAGAGATCTGCCTGCCTCTGCCTCCCAAGTGCTAGGATTAAAGGCATGTGCCACCAACACCCGGCTTCAAGTCTTATTCATAGTAGAAACTTTTTACATTTTAATTGTCTTTTCCTTTATGTATAATTTTATTTAAAATATTATTCATGTATTAAATTCTACAGACTAATAATGTATATCACTGCTGTCTTATGACAGTAGATAAATGTTTTAAAGAATTAAAATAATTTTTTCTCTAAATATATTTTATATGATTTAATATTAAATAACCAATATTTAGGTTATTATGACAAAGTAAATTTGGTTTACTTTTCTGTTCTTTTTCCTCCAGAGAACTTTAGTTGTGAAAGGTTTGAATTTTCTAAAGTTCCAAACTTTAGAAAATATTCTTCTGTTCTATCACCCCTCTGAACCCCTCAATAAAAATTTCCAATAACCTCTCTGACAGTGCATCTGATCCTTTTTATTGCTACCAATATCTCCCCATGTGTTCTTAATCTTCTTTCTTTGATCAGATGCTAGCTCCTGCTGTTTCTAATACTGCTGCAAGGCTGCAGTGCAGACCATTTTACTCTCATGTTGGATTTCCACTATTTCCAAATTATTTATTCTTCACCTTAAGAAAGGATGCATCTGTTGATTTTAAGTGGTCCCAGATCTAATACTATAATGAATCTGCAAAAATGATTATTTTCTCTATTTTCTATCAATTTTCTTTATTTTTCACAACTTAATGCATGTCTATAGTGAAGCATAATGATATCCACCCCCACCTCTGCTTTCAAATTCCACATGTAGTTCCCACAGTAGCTCCCAATTTCACTTCTTCTGTTGTTCTTTTGTTGTTGTTGTTAATAATTCCCTAAATCCAACTCGGGATCACATGGATGAGGGTGTGGGACCATTCACTAGATCATGAAAACATATACCAATGGTCACACATTTAAAAAAATGAATAATTCTCTCTCCCCAGCAGCCATCAACTTCATTAAGGGGTTGGGCCTAGAAAACAATCCCCCAACTGTGCCAGAAGTTTGATTGGATGATATTGTGCAGGTGTGGGCAGGTAGCCACTGTACCTGTGAGTTTGTGAGTTCTGTAGTCGTGGCAATTCAAGACATGTGCATTCTACACCACTTCATACCATCACTCTGCTCTTACATTTTTTCCCTCTTCTTCTATGATGTTTTCTCATTAGATCTGAGTCCTGGAACTAAATGTCTTGTATTGTAATCCTGGTTAAAAGTGCATGGTTGGGTAGGTGATAGGCCCTAGGAGGAGACTCTTACTGTTACTTTACTAAATGGTCATATTGTCAAATTGTCTTCTAAGTGTCCATATTTATATCTATGTTCTCAGCCTTGATCAGGGACCAAGTATTGATGCTGTATTTCCTCTTATTAGTTTGTGAAGTAAGGGGCTATTCAAAAAAAAGAAAGAGAGAGAGAGAGAGAGAGAGAGAGAGAGAGAGAGAGAGAGAGAAAGGAAGGAAGGAAGGAAGGAAGGAAGGAAGGAAGGAAGGAAGGAAGGATAAAGAAAGATGTCTAAGTCCTGGAAAACAGGAGCTAAAATGTCACCTGTATGAATATTAATAGTGACATGACACATACTACACTAAATACAGTAGAATTAAATTAAACTCTCTAACAATAGTGACACAAAAATGGAAGCTTTCTTTCTCATTCAAGAAGTCTTTCCTAATACCAAATCAGATAAAATAAACACTTGAAAAATGAAGCAATTAAAGTAGTATTTGCTCACACTGCTCTAATCCTAGATTGGTATTTTATTATAACCTGCAGTTAGTAGAACAGGAAATAAATCTTCAATATTATTTGTAGGTTGAGGTTGATAGCATTTCTGTCAACATTGTAAGAGAAACCTGTTCATAATACACAAAATGAATGTCCATTTTGGTACTTGAGGTCAGGATTTCTGCAGTGTGAAAATCATATATATCTGGAGTAGATAATGTTGATAAACATGTGGTAATTTCCTTCTCACCTCTGTTCAAAGAATAAAAGATAGAAATAAGAAACAACCATATAACAACACTGTGGATCATCTCTTTCAGAAATTTTGCCTTACTAAGAGAAACAATTCACCTTAATGAAATATCTGATTGCAAATACAGGATGAATAAACAATGAAATGAGTCTAGGATATATTGTAATATAAACAATTATATTATATTTTTATAACATTATAAACAAGAGACACATATGTCTTTAAACATTAAAAATAGAAACACAGGGTGCCCTGGTCTGAGCCACCTGATGCCTGGGATTGTGCACTGGGAAAATCATCTCTGCTGTCCAGTCCACCCACAGACTGCCAAGTCCCTAGTACTAATCTCGCCTCCACCCACAGAAAGAGGAGAGCCATCAGAGTATTGGACATGCTTGCACCCACCAGAAGGGAATGTTGGACCCATACCAGGAGAGGAAGAGACTCCTCCTGCAACCAATGGAAGAAGGGATGGGAAGAAGACAATATAAAAGCAATTTCAACAACAGAAAAAACCAATATGACACCACTAGAGTCCAGGGACTCTACACCAGCAAGACCTGAACATCTGAACACACACAAAGCAGAAGCCTTAAAAACAACTTCATGAAAATGACAGTGGCCCTCAAAGAGGATATGAAAAAAATCCCTTAAGGAAATGGAAGAAAAAACAAAGAAAAAATACAAGAAATCAACAAATTACTTCAAGAAAGCCAAGAAAAAAAATCAAACAACTGAAGGAAACAGTTCAAGACCTGAAAATCGAAATAGAGACAATAAAGAAAACAGAAACTGAGGGAATGCTGGAAATAGAAAAGCTGGGTAGATGGTCAAGAACTACAGATGCAAGCATAAACAACATAATACAAGAGATGGAAGAAAGAGTCTCGGGCATTGAAGATACACCAGGAGAAATAGATTCATCCACCAAAGAAACTATTAAGTCCAACAAATCCTTAACACAAAATATCCAGGAAATATAGGACACTGTGAAAAGACCAAACCTAAGAAAACTAGGTATAGAAGAAGGTGAAGAAACCCATCTCAAAGGAGCAGAAAACATATTCAACAAAATCAAGAGAAGAAAACTTTCCCAACCTAAATAAAGACATGCCAATGAAAGTACAGGAAGCTTATTGAACACTAAATAGAGTAGACCACAAAAAAGTCCCCTAGCCACATAATAATCAAAACCCCAAACATACAGAATAAAGAAAGAATATTAAGAGCAGCTAAGAAAAAAGTCTAAGTAACATATCAAGGCAAATATATCAGAATTACACCTGACTTCTCCATGGAAAGTCTGAAAGCCAGAAGGTCCTGGATAGATAGTCTATCAATCCCACATCTTACAGAGGGCTGTTCACCAGAATATACAATGAACTCAAGAAGCTAGCCACCAAAACACCAAACTATGCAATTAAAAGATGGAGTGCAGAACTAAATAGAGAATTCTCAACAGAGGAATTCAAAATTGCTGAAAGACACTTGAGAAAGTGCTCAACATCCTTAGCCATCAGGGAAATGCAACTCAAAACCACTCTGAGATACCATCTTACTACAGTAAGATACATATTACTCCATCCATGTCAGAATGGCTAAAATCAATAACACCAATGACAATCTATGCTGGAGAGGATTGGAGAAAGAGGAACTCTCCTCCATTGCTGGTGGGAGTGCAAACTTGTACAACCACTTTGGAAATCAGTATGGTGGGTTCTCAGGAAAATGAGGTAGAATCATTCTACCTCAAGATCCAGCAAGCCCTCTCTTGGGAATATACCCAAAGAAGGCACACTCATACAGTAAGGACATGTGTTCAACTATGTTCATAACAGCATTATTTGTAATAGCTAGGACCTGGAAACAGCCTAGATGCCCCTCAACTGAAGAATGGAGAATTTGCCTGCAAATTGATGGAACTAGAACAAACATCCTCAGTGAGGTAACCCTATCACAAAAAGATAAACATGGTATGTACTCCCTCATTTTTTATTTTAAGACATACAGCAAAGGATCACTAGCCTACATTCCACACTGCCAGAAGAGCTAGGAAACAAGGAGGACCCCAAGAGAAGATTGCATAGCCCCTTGTAGAAGGGGATGGGTACAAGAACCCCTGATCAAATTGGAGACCGGGAGCAGGGAGAGGAAAGAGAGTCTCATCCAGTTGCTGTTTCAAGCTGAAATAGACACCCATAGCCAAGCACTGAACAAGAGAAGGAGGGTTGAGCAAAGGAGCCAAGACGGGGATGGAGAGACCTGCAGAAACAGTGGACCTAACCTACTGATAGAATGGAGACTCTAATCATAAAGCTGAGGAAACAGCATTGGACCAAACCAAGCCCTCTGAATGTGGGTACCAGCTAGGAGATCAAGACAGTCTATGGCACCTCTGACAGTGGAGCCAGTCTTTATCCCTAGAGCAAATGGACTTTGGGAGCCCATTCCCTATGGAGGGATAATATTGCAGCCCAGATACAGCAAGGAGGGTCTAGACCCTCCCCTCCCCAAACAATATGACAGAGACTGTAGGATCTTGGTAGAGGGCCTCACTATCCCTGGAGAGGAGTGGGGGTGGGTGGGGTGTGTTGGGGGGTTGGGTGGGGAACACAGGAGGAGGGGAGGGCACGGGAATGGGGAATGGATATGTAAATATGAATAATTAAAAAGAAGAAGAAGAAGAAGAAGAAGAAGAAGAAGAAGAAGAAGAAGAAGAAGAAGAAGAAGAAGAAGAAGAAGAAGAAAAGAAGGCCAAAATCAGGAACAAGACAAGGCTATCCACTTTTTCCATATCTCTTTAATATTGTAATTGAAGTTCAAGCTAGAACAGTAAGACAACAAAATGATATTAAGGGGATACAAACTTTCACTATTTGTAGATGATTTGAAAGTTTACATTAGTGACCCGAAAAATTCTAGCAGGGGACTCCTACAGCTGATAAAAACCTTCAGCAAAGTAGCAGGATACTAGATTAACTCAAAAAAAACAGTAGCCCTACTATATACAGACAATAAATGAGCTGAGAAAGAAATCAGAGAAACAGCACCCTTTACAATTGCCACAAACAACATAAAATACCTTGGGGTAACCCTAAACAAAAAAGTGAAAGACATGTATAACAAGAACTTTGAATCTTTAAAGAAGGAAATTAAAGAAGCTACCAGAAAATGGAAAGATCTCCCATGCTCTTGGATAGGTAGGATTGACATAGTAAAAATGGCAATCTTGCCAAAAAGCAATCTACAGATTCATTAGCAATCTCCACCAAAATCCCAGTACAATTCTTTACAGACCTTTAAAGAACAATTCTCTTCTTTATATGAAAAAACAAAGACCCAGGATAGCCAAAACAATCCTGTACAATATAGGAACTTCTGGAGATATCACCATCCCTGACTTCAAGCTCTATGATAGAGCTATAGTCCTGAAAACAGCTTGGTATTGCCACAAAAATAGATAGGTAGTGCAATGGAATTGAATTGAAAACCTTGATATGGACCCACACACCTATGAACACCTGCTTTTTTTTTTTTTTTTTTTTTTTTTTTTTTTTTTTTTTTTTTTTTACAAAGAAGCTAAAAATATACAATGGAAAAAAGAAGGCATCTTCACCAAATGGCGTTGGCATAACTGGATGCTGGCTCGTAGAAGACTGCAGATAGATCCAATTCTATCTCCATGTACAAAGCTTAACTTCAAATGGATGAAAGACCTCAACATAAATCCAGCCACACGAAACCTCTTAGAAGAGAAGGTAGGTGGTACCCTTGAATGAATTGATACAGGAGACTGCTTCCTGAACACAACACCAGTATCACAGACCCTGAGAGGGACAATTAATAAATGGAACTTTCTGAAACTGAGATGCTTCTGTAAGGCAAAGGACACAGTCAACAAGACAAAATGATAGACCACAGAATGGGAAAAGTTATTCACAACCCCACTTCTGACAGAGAGCTGGTTTCTAAAATATCTGAAGAAGCTAGTTATCAAAACACAAAATAATCCAATTAAAAATGGGGTACAGATCTAAATAGAGAATTCTCAATGTTGGAATCTAAAGTGTCTTAAAGACACATAAGAAAGTGCTCAACATCCTGAGCCATCAGGGAAATGCAAATCAAAACAACTCTGAGTTACCATCTTGCTCCTGTCAGAATAGCTAAAATCAAAAACATCAAAGATAGCTTCTCCTGGAGAGGCTTTGGAGAAAGGGAAATACTCCTCCATTGCTTGTGGGAGTGCTAAGTCATACAGCTGCGTTGGAAATCAGTATGGGGCTTCAACAGGAAAATCGGAGTCTACCACAAAATGCAGCAATTCCACTCATAGACATATGCCCAAAAGATGCACATTCATACAACAAGGACATCTGTTCAACCATGTTCATAGTAGTAGTATTTGCAATAGCCAGAACCTGGAAAAAACCTAGATGCCCCTCATCTGAAGATTGGATGGAGAAAATGCAGTGCATTTACATAATGGAGTGCTACTCAGCAGAAAAACAACAAGAAAAACCAATGGAATCTCGAATTTTCAGTCAAATGGATGGAACTAGAGAGACCATCCTGAACCTGGTAACCCAGTCACAAAATCACAAACATGGTATGTACTCACTCATTTATGGATATAGACATAGAACAAAAGATTGTCCACACTGCCAGACAAGCTAGGAAACAAGGAGAACCCTAAGAGAGACATAATTGGTCCCCCAGAGAAGCTGAAAGGGACATGATTTACTGAGCAAATTGGGAGCATGGGGGAGGGGAGAGGGAGTTAAGAGAAAGAGAAGGGGAGAATAGGAGGAGAGAAGAGGGCATGAGAGAGCAGGAAGATTGAGTCAGGGGAAGAATAGAGGACAGCAAGAGAAGAGATACCATAATAGAGGGAGCCATTATAGGTTTAAAGAGAAATCTGGCACTAGGGAAATGCCCAGAGATCTACAAGGATGACCCCAACTAGGAATCTAAGCAATAGTGGAGAGGCTACCTTAAATGCCCTTCTCCAATAATGAGATTGATGACTAACTTATATGCCATCCTAAAGCCTCATCTAGTAGCTGATGGATGCAGAAGCAGACACCCATAGCTAAACACTGAGATGAACTCTGGAATCCATTTGCAGAGACTGAGGAGTGATGAGCAAAGTGGTGAGGACCAGGCTGGAGAAACCCACAGAAACAGGTCATTGTCAAGGGGAAGCTCATGGACCCCAGACTAATAGCTGGGAAACCAGCATAGGACTGTTCCAGACCCCCTGAATGATGATGTCAGTTTGGTTAATCTATGGGGCCTCTGGAAGTGGATGAGTATTTATCCCTGGTACAAGAATGGACTTTGGGATCCCACTCCACATAGAGGGATACTCTCTGAGTCCAGACACATGGGTAAAGTTCTAGGCCCTGCTCTAAATGATATGACAGACTTTGAAGATCCCCTATGGAAGGCCTCACCCTCCCTGGGGTGCAGAAAGGGAGTCTGTTGGGGTTAGTTAGTGGAGGAGGGGAGGGAGAGGGAACTGGTATTGACATGTAAAACAAGCTTGTTTCTAATTTAAATAAAAAAGGGAAAAAGTTGTTTATCTACTAAAGCCATTGTACATCTTCTCAGTTAATAAAACATGAGAGCGGGTGAGATGGTAAGTGCACTAGCTTCTCAAGTCCAGTGACAGGAGATCAATGTCTGTAACCCAGACATTGGGAAGCAGAAAAAACAAAAACAAAAAAACAGAAACATACATTTGGTTGAAATTTGTTCCCACATTGATATCTAACCCTTTTAGCCAAAAGAACAACTTTGGAGTAACATTAAATGGATTCAGCAGGGTGTGTGTGTGTGTGTGTGTGTGTGTGTGTGTGTGTGTGTGTGTGTGTGTGTTTACTGTCTGTAACAACATTGAAGAGAGGGAATCGGGAGACATGGAAGGATTGTCAGGGAAGAAGATGGAATAGGAATGATGCAAATGGAGTAGTCATATGTTAGGAACATATGACTAAAATCCACAAAGCAAACCTCAATAGATCCAAAAAAAAAGGAATAACCTGTATTTTATTAGATCACCATGGTTTAATTAAGAATTCAACAACACAAACTGCAGAAATTCTCAAAATTACTTAAAAATTGAATTTAAAAAAGTATAACAATGAAGTGAGTAATAATACGTCAATTAACAAAAAATCAAAAAATTCTGTTTCTCAATGTCAACAGGGAATTACAGGCATAGGAATACGACTATGTTATAGACATCATAATGTTTGTTAATTCACACAAGGCTCAGCAGTGGATCCTCAAATCACTGCCAGAAAAGTTAATGGAGAATAAGGCACTCACAATGTGTGACAATACCTCCTTAGAACTTGATAACTATAAATTGTATGGGAATACTACAAAAGAGAAATCTGGTGGTTTCCTTTCAGGGAAGTATGCAAGCAACATCAAAATCTGTGAACAGCTGGTATTAGATACCAGCTATATAATGAGAGGTAGAGCAGTCATTTCCAAGTCATGTGTTTTTAATGTATACCGAGTGATTAACTATTTAGTTCTTACTTAGGTGTGGCCATTAAGGGTTTATGTTAAAAATCTCTGATGGATTGTGTTTTCTTTGGCCTTATTGTTATGCAAGAGTTTTCTGTTGTTCCTTGTAGGTGATCAACTGAGCACTTTAATATTCCCTACCTGACTGGACAGCATGCCTGCTCAAATGCAGATGGTCACACATTTGTGATGGGTTTCCACCACTGGATAACACTTTTCTGACATACTGGGAGAATGTGGACTCCTTTTCACACTCTTGTTGTGAGCCTCCCACCCACCTGTCACTCCTTTCCCAAGCTTAGTGCACACACACATGAAGGGCTGGCATTCCCTTCCCAGTGTGCTGTGTGAGGCTTGGGAGGCACGGTTCTGTTGGTTTCTCTTTTCTCGTGTTGGAAGTTCTCTGCCAGAGTTGACTTTTGTCTTAAGCTGTGCTCCAAACCAACTAAGGAGTGATGAAGCTCTTCAGTGATCATCAGCTGTGGGAGGAAGTCTTCTCACCATCAATTTTACTCTATCTAATTCCCCCTGAAATCTGTGGTATGTGTGACAGGTAAGAAATCTTACTAAGTCACTCTAGAAAATTTAGATGCCTTAACCACATAATTCTTAGAAATGGAAAATGTCTTTTTTCTTATAGTCCTTATATTTATTATATTACATTGTTTTATATGTATATTATATATGCTCATCTGAGTCTTAGCTTCAGAGTTAAAAACAATCTATATAAAATTAAATAATGCACTTTTCTTGTGTTCAAGTTTTGTGTTTGCTAAAAATACATGCTCATAAATGCAGCTGTAGATCCTCTTTTGCTATATGGGATACTGTTTTGTGATTTGATAAAATTAGTTGATTTATGAAACATAAAGAACCTTATATTTAGCTAACATGGCATCTAAGATCAGGCATGCTAGTTCCTCCTATGTAGCTTTATCTCATTAATTTTAATTGTGATTTCAGATGATTCCCCAGCCTCAAGCCCCCAAATTTCCATTCTGAGCAGGGAGCTGTTGAAAGGAAGACTCTAAGTACCATCTTTCAAGACTATTTTTTCAGTAAAATGTATGTTCATATGATTTTTATTTACTTTCAAAGATTTTTTTTACTTTTTAAAAGTATATTTTTATTTTATGTGAATGGTTGTTTGCCTGTTTATATGCATGTATGTATGGATTTAAGTGTGGATGTGTGCATGTATGCCTACCACATGCATGTATGGTACTCATGGAGGTCAGAAGAGAACAGTAGATACCCTTAGAATTGAATTACTGAAACTGGTTGTGAGCCATGAAGTTGGTGCTAGGAAACACTTCTGGGTCCTCCGAAAGAACAAGTGTTCTTACTCACTGAGACATCCCAGCAGACCAACAATGGCTAGGATTTTATTAAAATCAAGTATATGGGAGACTGAGATTTATGATTTTCACTTTTAAAACTCACATGCTTAAGTGAAATTGGAAATGATTGTAAAAATACATTTGTTCTACAGCAAATCCTAAAGCAAGCATAGTGAAGGTATATAAAAAAAGCATGAAACAAATATAGACGTTTTAATAACTGTATAACTGTATATTAATTACTATGAGCAAAATACTACCAATTGGAAGTATTAAATTTTTTGTTAACTTTAGAGCCAGTGTAGAAAACATGAACCACGAAGAATATGTACAAATGCAGTCATGCTTTTTTATAGCATGTTTTTCATAATTGTTCTTGTAGTCATTATAGCACATGAAATTTTCTTCTGTGAGCAAAACATATATTAGAAAAGACAAATGTATCCAGTGTAACTGACTTTTTAATAATTATTGATCATAGGACATTGAATTGGTTCCCAGTATTTTAAATTAGAAAATGCAGAAGAATTGTTTAAATGTCTGAATCATTTAGGAAGAGGTAACAGTTATCTTACACACGATTACAGAAAGAAACAAAAATATGTGCACATGTCCTATAAAAAAGTAAAATCATCATATTGAAATAGTTTACTTAGATTTCAAGTTAGCTTGAATCTCCTTTTCAGTTGCTGTTATTAAACAGGTACAAACTTATAACATCAAAACATGTGAACAATGGGGTGCAAGTAGCCCCATGAAACATTTGGGATTAGAAAAAGAAACAGGTGAGATAAATGCTTATTGACTAACTATATAACTTTTAACAATATCTGTGTAGAGAGAAGGTGTAAACCCAAATAAAGTAACCAAAATTGATTATGAATTCTATTATAAGCTACCTGTTAAAGAATGGTGTGGCTCTGGCTGGGTGGAAATCACAGTTTTCATTTTTTATTTGTAGCCACATTTGAAGTGACTGCCCTCACCAAGCAGATACAAAATTGGAGGACATTAATCTGCTAAAGGTAAGTAAAAATTAATTGACTAAAATGTGTTTATGTGAAGCCCAGGAGGGATCCTTTTTGGAATCTATCTTCTATGAGTTGTAAGCTTCACAAAATGATGATGGTTTGTGTTTATTTTGTACTGTGTATGAATTACCCAATTTAGTTCTTATTAAATATTATGATGCTCTTATACTTACATTACCCATCCTACAGATGAGCAAGCTGAGAAGTAATTCATTCACAATGATGAAGGACATAAATTGGCAATAACCACTTTTTATAGTTACAGAATCTATTACCTTTACGAGCTCTTTAACAAAGGGTTTTCAGGTAGAAGAAAGGAATCAGGAAAGCTGGGCTTGCTTCATAGCAGGTGAGAAAACTTACAGTGTAAGGCCTGTTTCACTCTTACTGAGGCCATCCACAGAACCAGTGGCATCTCTGCTAGGGGTGATGACCAAACTCTCACTAGTCAGAGAACTGAACGCTTGTAGTGGAAAGGGAAAAGGGAAACAGGGGTAGGCTTTTGAATCAACAGATTTTCTGTATCCTCCAGGATGACTGAAGAAACATTTAGAAGGAACCTAACAGCAAGCAATATATCAGACTGGGAATATAATTTTCCCAAAGAGTCAAACCATTCTGGGGCAGTCATCTATGGAATTGGTTGATTATCAGGCTGGGGCAGGGACCATGGGTTTCATTACAACTTGCTTTGTTTTCAAATCAAATGTAATTTGGTTTGCAAATAGGTTAATTTTACTTTTGCCACAGAGGATACAGTGTGATGAATTTCAGTTTTGAGAATGCAAGGCACTTTCATGGAGGCACCTAATGAAAGCAATAGGGAAAGGTAACTATAGGCAAATATAATTCTTTCTATTCTTCTATGTTTGATGAGATGAGAGTGTAGGTATATAGAAATATTCAGCGTTTAAGAAACCATAAGATTATATACCCTTATCCAAATAGTGTCTCAACTTTTTTTATTTCCTGTAGCTGAGAACATTTAACATCTGGGAAAATGTTTTGTCTCTCATAGGGTCAGGATGAAAGCACCAACTTAATAGTTTCGTTTTGAGTGTTGTATATCATGCTGTGTGTAAAGTACTTAGAGAGTCTGACTGCATGCAAATTAATATTTTCTGATCATCTCTGAAATGATTTCAACAACTTCAGTTTCTAAGTGTTTCTGATATTTGTTTTGCTCTCACAGCACCTACTCTGAAAACTCATTAAAGCCAAGTGTGCTAGTTTCATTTCTATTTCTGTGATAAAAAATGCCTTGACAAAACTTAACATGGGTTGGAGGGTTTATTTGGTTTAAAATTCCAGGTTATGGGCCTTTATTTGGAAGAAGTCATTGCAAGAGCATGTTGCATCACATCCACAGTCAAGAACAGAGAAAATAAACACTTGGGTACCTGCCTATTTGTTTTGAGCTAGTTTAATCCTCTCATACTGTTCAGGACTTGCCAATTAGGGAATGAGGCCACTCAAAGTGAACTGGGGCTTCTTACATCAATTAACAATCAAAATAGTCCTCACAGGCATGCCCAAATTGATCTAGATAACTCTTCATTGAGACTCTTTGCAGGTGTTTCCAGTTTGTATCAAGATGATAGTTTAAATTAACCAGCACAGTAGAAAAGAACAATTTGAAAGTCTATGATTTTATGTCCCAGGTCAAATTCTATCTCCATGGATAAACACCTAGAACAAGTGTATGGCTTGCTCAGGGTGTGGGCACCTCTAGGATAATGTTTCAGAATTGACCTCAGGTATTAAAACATCTTTCTAGCACCAAGCCATTTCTGACACACAGGCAGCAAGTAGTGGGATATGGGAGTTGCATATTCTATTCATATTTAGTGATATGAAAATACATGGAGGGCTCTAGAAGGTCAGTTGTATTATAGACCAGCTGGACAGAGAGGAACTTGGAAGAAAGCATGACATTTTAAAAGGAGGTATTGTACATACTATAACTGAGGGATAATAACTGTAGCTGAAACATGAAGAAGTAGTTCCCTAAGGCAGTCTTTGAGCTAAGTAAGTTTCTTTTTCAATCTTTTTATTTAATGTTTTCTATTGGCAATTCACAATTTTAACAAGACAAAAATTAATTTTTACTTATTAGCTCATGAAATATACATTTATGTGAGAATTTAAAAGTGACTGCAAGGCTGTTGATAATCACTAAAACACCACTGATTAGATCCTGGTATTTCTTCTGGGTATGGATTCATGTCTGAGATGATGAAATGATAATCATGGCAGAAGTGTGTTCTTCAAGTGACTCAATTTAATTAAATATCTGTTATGTGAAGAGAATAATTTTGTCAATTTATCACTTTTAATATGATCCTTAAATAAAAGTAAATGTCTAAATTTGAGAAAATTGAACATTAAACAGAGGGAGATGGAATGTGTGGAATTAAATTAAATTGGAAACTGACTCAACAATACCAAAATGGGGGAGCTGAATTAAAAAGAAGTTAGATAAAAAATAAGGACACTACAGACCAACTAGTGTGCTCTGAGTAGTTTTCCTAGATATTTACAAGACACAATCCACTGAAGGGTTGTTCTGACGGGCAAGATTTACCCCTACCTAATTCATTCTCTTTATTCCTCTCTGTCCTCTCATATGTGAGAGTTAAATTGAATGCACCAATTATTATTGTTCTTATATGGATATTACTTATATTATATTAAATAGTTTGGTTGAAATTAAACTTGTAACAATAGCTGCAGGATCCCCAGGACTTGGAGCAATAGCAGGATATCTGAGAGGAGTTTTGGTGAAGGTCCAGTGATAATGATGTGCCAGAAGCCTTGAACCAGACCAATAACTCATAGAAATGAACATTTTGCAGGTGGAGCTGATTGAACCAAAGGGTATACTGCATGACACAACCACAGCACCCAGTGATACTATGATGAATGAAGACATGTGGGAAAGACAGAGTATTGAGGTGGGGGGTTTTGTTTGTTTGTTTTGTTTTCAATTGATTTTGGGGGGTTACTTTGGGGGAGAATTTTGCAGGCATGAGGGTAGGTTGCTGGAGGGACTGTTAGGTGAGTGGGATTAAGGTGCATGATGTAAAATTCCAAAAGAATCAATAAAGAATTATGACATAAAAAGAAATTAAGCTTGATATTTATTACAACAACCTTCTTGCATTTTGATGTTTTTAATTAATTTATTTATGTATCTATCTATGTTCACAAATATATTTCTATTTCTTCTGTTTTTCAGTATTGAATAGCACTCTTTGTTTGACTCTGTCTTAATTTATTAATACTCATGTTGATTCTACAAACATTTATATATTAAAAACAATCAGTGTAATAGAAAATTTTCTGAAACAGCTCTCAAATTTCCTAGATCCTAGAATACATGTCCTCAATGACTCCTGCTTGGTTGGTTACAGGATTACAACATAATGTATTGTTACTATAAAGTTTAGGTTACATTTTAAGACATATGTGAAGGAATTTCAAATATTACTTAATGTTGAAAATCTCATGATTATGAGATCTGACCAGATAATCACAAATTGTGAGACTGGATATTTCCTAAGACATTTGACACATGCAGTGTAGGGTCTTACTGGGCTTCTATTAACAAATATCCTTGTTGCCTTCACATCTGTTTTCAAAAAGAACTATGTTTTGCCATCATTTAAAAGGAACCCTGAAGGAGATTGATGGTCTTGTGGCTTTAATCCAGGTTGACACTTGGATTTTCATCATGGGCTTCCCTGAGGATACCACCTTGTCAACCTGAGACCCTATTCTTACCTCTCAAAAACTATAGGACAATATCATGTTAAACTCAATCACTGAGTTGTAGTACTATGTTATATGGCTATAGGAAAGCATAGCTCCTCTGAACATGTTGCCATATTTCCTAGTACATTTCCATGAGAATTTAGTGCGAAATGTATCCTGAACTATATTTCTAAGGATGCAGAACATACTGGTGTTTAATAGGTGCTGCTAAGTAACTCTCGCAACAATTAACTCCCGTCATCGTTACTAACTATACATACAACAAAACCAATTAGCTCAGGAGAGAACTTATCAGCAGACCATTCATCTTGCTGTTTTAGGATATTGCTTTAGGAATGCACTCTCAGAATATAATAGAACGTTAGCACCTTTTCACACTGTAAATACACCAGTCACTTGGTATAACATGAAGGACACATTTTTAAAGTAAGAAATATTAGGTAAGTAATGATCTCAAAGGCTAAGATTTTACATACTGTCCTTTTTTTCTGTTTCATTTTCTTTGTCAATGGGCTCTTTGGATCATTTACAACACACACTATGAAACAATCCAATTCCCATGTCTAGAGGGTCCTTCAAATGTGTGAGCAACATTAAAGTATGCAAAGATCATTCAGCTATATTAGAGGCATGCATGAAAGGAAGGTCACTGCTTTGGCTCTATGAAGCTATATTTTTGCATGTTACTGATCAATAGAAAAAATTCTTAGCCATAAGTCCTGAATTGCCATTTTCTAACATTCATTACTATGAATGAAATATCCCAGTGAACCAAGTTCTGTACATTCAGTGATACAACCTCACATAAACATGTTAAAATGTTGTTAAACTCTGACACCTCACACAATAAAAAATTCATTCCCCTCCATGAGTTAAAGTAAGCAGTTGCTTCCCATTTTCTTTCTGGAGATGTTCAAGAACTTTCATGTATCATGCTTTTATTTGGAACTTGACAAGTCTCTTTTGCCAATCCAGAATGCTGTTTAACACTTACTTGGAATTTGCAGGCTCAGTATTTGTGGCTTGACTATTTCATGAGTGATATTGTTGATTATTTTCCATCATAGTTTTGCTGAGGCACATATATGTGAGTGACTTTGGCTAACCACTCATCCTATCCAGTCCTGTGCCTACCTTTTCTTCTGTATAGGATTTCTTTCTTGTGAATCAAGAAAAAAAGGGAAGAGACAGAGAAGACAGACACACACAGAGACAGAGACAGAGTGACAGAGAGAGAGAAAGAGAGAGAGAGAGAGAGAGAGAGAGAGAGAGAGAGAGAGAGAGAGAGAGAGAGCTTAGTTTATTTGTTAAGACCATGATATTTTTTCTTTTTGTTTTTTTCAGAGACAGGGTTTCTCTGTGTAGCTTTGGAGCCTATCCTGGCATTGGCTCTGGAGACCAGGCTGTCCTCAAACTCACAGAGATCCGCCTCCTTCTGCCTCCGGATTGCTGGGATTAAAGGCGTGCACCACCAACCGTGACTCTTATTTCCCTGTGAAATATCAAACTCCAAAAGTGGGAAAAGTCAAGAGGAATAATTGAGGTTCAGGGTTTTTGTTTGTTTGTTTATTTTGGTTGTTTTCTTTACAAATCCCCTGTGGCTCAGTGGTCCAGTTCTGAGTGTCCTGATTTCTGAAAATCTTTAGGAATCATCTTAACTGAAGGCAAGTATTTTTTACTGACTTCACATATACTCCTTGTGTTTCAGTAGTTGAGGAAAGCCCCAATTAAACCAAGTAGACCAAATAGCAAAAAAGGAAACCAAAACAAGAAGACATGAAAATGAGATGGGTACTTGAAGGGAGTAAAGGTAAAGGTTGGTGGAGATGGAAGTGCATTAGACAGTATTCAGGGATGGTTGTGACCAGAATGTGATGTGGTGTGTGTGTGTGTGTGTGTGTGTGTGTGTGTGTGTGTGTGTGTGTGTGTATGTGTCATTGTCAAATAATAAATTTTAAAACTTGTATTATTTAAATTTATTAAATTTAAATATTAAAATTTTAATATTTAAAATATTAAAATCTGTATTAACTTTGTGTCTTCTCCAAGTTATGGCATGAAGCCAAAGTAGCAATGATATCACAAAGAGAACACTCAGGATTATTGAAGACATTGAACTCATTTTAAGGAAATTAATGAGCAATGCTTTACACCTATTTCACTTGTGTTTGAATAGTTTTACTAGCTAAGCATTGGTTTTACAAGGCCTTTTGGAGAACACTGAGAGGAAACTATTTCTTCATTTTAGATGGTTAGAAATCCTATGAAGAGAAAACTGAGCTCTATAGAGACATTTTCTTTAAACTACTGTGCATTCTGAAATCACCCACTAGGCTTGTTCAATTCCAGATGACTGGTTTACTCAGTATGGAGTTAACCTGAAGTTTGCAGATACAACAACAGCTACTATTGTCTTGGCTTTCCTTCCCAAGGTTCTGAGCTCTTTAGGTTTGTAATGTCATTCTGTGTGTCTTGGTTGAAATATTATCCCTCCATAGAGACTGGGCTCCCAAAGTCCATTTGTGCTCTAGGGATAAATACTGATTCCACTGTTAGAGGTCCCATAGATTGCCCAGGCCTCCTAGCTGGCACCCACATTCAGAAGGCTTGGTTTAGTCCAATGCTGGTTCCCCAGCTTTACAACTGGGGACCCTGTGCTCTCACTAAGTCAGGTCAGCTGTTTCTGTAGGTTTCTCCAGCATTGTCTTGACTCCTTTGCTCATCCCCCCTCCATCTCTACAAGTGGATTCCAGGAGTATGGCTTAGTGCTTAGCTGTGGGTGTCTGCTTCTGCTTCCATCAGCTACTGGATAAAGGCTCTAGGATGGCAATGAAGGTATTCATCAGTCTCATTACAGGAGGAGGGCATCAAAGGCAGCCTCTACACTACTACCTAGATTCTTAGTTGGGGTCATCTTTTTGGGTCTCTGAACATTTCCCTAGTGCCAGATTTCTCTTTAAACCTGTACTGGTTCCCTCTATTAAGGTATATCTCTTCTTACTCTCCTCTATTCCTCCCCTGTCTAAATCTTCATGATCCCTCTTGTTCTCCTTCCCCCTCTCATTCTCCCCTTCTCTTTTTCCTACCTCCCTCCCCACTCTCCCCACCCTATGCTCCCAATTTGCTCAGGAGTTCTTGTCCCTTTCCCCTTCTTTGGGGGACATGCATTTCTCTCTTAGGGTTGAAATGTTGAAATTCAAAGGCAAATGGATGGAACTGGAAGAAAGCATCCTGAGTCAGGTAACCAAGTCACAGAAAGACAAGCAGGGTTGTACTCACTCATATATTGATATTAGACGTAGAGCAAAGGACTACCAGCCTCATTAAGCTCTTACACCAAATTTCACTGTTTGTTGTTGTTCAGTGTCTACTATGATTAGTAAGGCTTTGAGAAAACAGTTTCCAGATAAATTCTACCAAGTCTTCCCTAGCAATTGTTGTCCAAGCCTCAAAGACTGAAAATAGCTCACACACAGACACACAGACACACAGACACACAGACACACACACACACACACACACACACACACACACACACACACTGGCTTGTCTTTTACATATAATTTAAGTACCTACCATGAGTTAAGTGGAACTATTTTTTGTGCTAATTGTAATTTATTATATCTTTTTGCATGCATTTGTGTGTTTTGGGACTATACCAAGTTTTATATGAGGTGCATTTATTAATATCCACACTAATAAACAAAAGGCACACACTATCATACATCAGCCTTTAGTTTTATGAGGATGCTTGCTTTAGCATGCTTTTATGTTTACAGTCACTGACTATATGACTAATAGCCTGACTGGATAAGTTGAAATTCAGATACGCAGGAAACCATTATTTCCATTTGCTGTGCTTTAGGTAACCTCAGCACTTAAGAGCTAGCATTCATTATGTCTGTTCTTATCACATATTCTTTTCATTGCTTATGCAAATTATGAGAACAAAGCATTCTACAGAGTTGTTAGCCCTGTATGTTTTATGATGCTATTAATGCATCTTTGCACATCTAAAATGGTACATTGCCCCTCCCAAAAATGACTCACCACTCTGTGTATTACAAACTGAAACTAATTGTTTAACTTAATGGATAAGAATCTGCTAGGCATCCAGGAGCATATCCTGAATTGTTTTCACGCCTTTCTCATTTTATTATAATAAGTTTCATGCAAACAAATGGCCTTAAAGCAGCATATCCCAATTTATAAGCAATTACAAACAAGCTTAATTTCTTGATATGTAAATTGGGATTAATAAAAAGGCTAAACAACTTATTGGTTTTTTACTAGGCACATTTTTGTCACATTAACATAAAATTGAGGTGTGGACTTGCAAATTATTCAATATTTTATCTAAAAGTTTCATGTGCCTGTAGTACTTGTAATGGAAGTCTGACCTTTTCTCCTGTCTCTTGTGAATGTACCTCAGGGAAGAAATAATGAATTTCACTTAGTCACTTGCAGGGCGATTAGCAGCTTTCCATGGTACTCACAGGTAGATTAGCCTTAAATTTTGAAACAGTGAAATCCATTATGGCTGTTCCCATGCCAATATAGTTTTTTTTGTACATTCTTGGCAATATTCCTGCTAGATTTAGAAATAGTATATGTGAATATTCTTGTATATAAAGAAGTTTCAATGTTAGTAAGATTTAAAAGGAAGGTTTGTGTTCCTTTTAGGAAACTCATCTTCAAAGGTATGATACACATTCAAAGGGAATGGTTATATTTTAAGTCACATGATACAAATGATAGGAGCCTATGCTCTGTTGACTAAACTTCCTAGTTAATGTTTCTTGTTTGTTTTTGTACTGTGGTTATTTTGTTACTTAAGGAAGAGGTCAAACTGGTGACACAATACTATGAGCTATAGTTTGTTGAGCTACATATTTGTCTGTCATATAAAGTTTAGAGATGAGTAAATAATAAATTCTGGGGATTTGGAATCAAATTCAGATAGTAGGTTGACCTTGAGCACCAGTACCAACCTGCTCATCCATCTCCTGGGCCTAATTTTAAAAATCACTTTAAATAGTAATATCCTACCAGGTCCATAGGTTCATGGCCTTCTCATAATGAAAAATGCATTCATTCCATTATGAAAGTTCCACAGACTTTTGCCAGTCCAAAAATAAGGTTTAAAAGTACAACATTCAAATCTCCTTTGGTATTAAAGAAAAAACTTAATTTTGAAAAACATGAACCAAAAATGAGATACAATATCCAATTTTCCAATTGGACAGTATAAATATTTCAGTTTCAACATGGAGGAATGCGATCATAGCAGACCTCTCAAGGACCTCTTGCCAGGATTCCAACCCTGATATATTGATGTCCTCAGTAGCTTCCTAGAACCTTTGAACAAGCATTCATGGCACTGGGCTGCTTCTGTATTGGTTGCATATAAATCCAGGTGGAAGATACAGTCTTGTTCCACAGACAGTCAATAGTGGAGCCCAGAGCTCTTCTACCACAGCTAGAGTGAGATCTTGTGCAAGTCTTTTGCATGAAGTCACGGTTGTGTGGATCTTCCTTATTCATATTCATATCTAAAATGATTTTCATCAATTATCTAATTAAGTCCACACTTCAAATCAATTGCCATATACTGTAATCATTGCAAATGAAGAAAAGACAGACATAATGTCTCCTAGAAAATACACCCTATGTTTGTTATAGAAAAACTTATGCCATATATTGATTCTCTATTTTCCAGTATTAATTCTCATTATGTTTTCACACAAGTTTTCATGGTACATTAATAAGTCTATTTGTTCTTCAGCTTCAGAAGTGGAAATTGCTTTCTGAAAATGTGATAATCATGGACACTTGCCTAGGAAACAAATTTCTAATGTTTTTATTAAGCTTTTTAGTTTTCAAAATGACTGCAGGATGAAACCACTTGAAGAAATATTCACCACTCCCAGTACATATAACATTATGGCAATTCTTTATTCTCAAAATATAACTAGAGATAAACATAGGCAACTTTTGGAAATGTAAAAATATGGCTACTATCACAAATCAAGAAGAAAAGCAAAAATAAATAAAAGTAAGAGCATAAATGTTGCCATGCCAATGAGACAAATTAGGTCATTGTGCTTGATTTCTCTTCTACAGACATCTTTCCAGGTAGACATACACTTTGTTTTGGTGTCAAGGTTTGGGAATCTCAAAATTGTGCTCCATGATTAAAGAAAAGCATCTTCCTGTAGACAGAGTTTCTGTTCTGCCTGGTCCCACAGCCATTTAGCCTCAACACAGAGACTTAAATATAAACTGTTTGGCCAATGGCTTAGGCTTCTTACTGGCTAGCTTTCTCTTAATCATTAATCCATTTCTATTAAACTATGTATTGCCCTGAGGGTTTGGATTACTTGTAATCCAGAATGTTATACCTTCAGCAGCATGTTGTCTCCCTGGAGGCTTCTGTCTGCTTTCCTCTGCCCAGAATTCTCCTTCTCTGATAGCCCCATATATATTTCCTGCCTTGCTACTGGCCAACCATCTTCCAAAGGTCCATTGGTTCACAATGGTCAGAACTCTGGGTATAGAAAATGTATCTACCTTTGTAAGCTAGGGTTCAGCGAAGGCTTAGTTATACATCTTCTTTCCAAAAATGTTAAGAAAAAGAAAAAAAGAAAAAGCCAACATAAGACATATTAAATTATATATATAATATTATATATATCATATTTTGGAAAGATTCCAGGAATTAAAACTGTTAATCAGACTTAAAATTAGAAAAATTGGAAAAGTTTACTGCATTCATAAAGGCATGGAAAAATATGACCTGAGATGAAAAGTCTGAGTAGCACCCAGAACCAAAAGCAGCAGAGAAATGAACCATGCTCAACCACTGAGCATGAAAGGATCTGAAGAAGAATGGATGGGCAATTCCTATCAAAGCCCATAGATGTACAAGATGACTTCTTCACAGCTTCTGTCAAAGCAGCAGGTCTTTGCAATATACACCCTGTAGAAGTCACTTGGTGAAGGCATTTATTTTTTCTCCCTCTCCCCGTTCTCTGATTTTCTGCTGGTATCTTTCTTGAAACTCACCTGAAACCTAGGCTGGAGTCCTCCCCAGGCACATTTACCTAATTACATCCTTTGAGGCAGAATGCACTTTTAAGAAACAAAGGGAGATCCCACATCTGACAGGGGGATGATTTCCAAAATATGCAATAAACTTAAGAAGTTAGCCAATAAAACACCAAACAATGCAATTAAAAAGTGGGGTGCAGAACTAAATAGAGAATTCTCAACAGAGCAATCTAAAATGGCTGAAAGACTCTTAAGAAAGTGCTCAAAATCCTTAGCCACAGGGAAATGCAACTCAAAACAACTCTGAAATACCATCTTACATTGGCCAGAATAGCTAAAATCAAAAACAGTCTATGCTAGAGAGGATGTGGAGAAAGAGGAACTCTCTTCCATTGCTGGTGGGAGTGCAAACTTGTATGACCACTTTGGAAATCAATGTGGTGGTTTCTCAGGAAAATGAGGTAGAATCATTCTACCTCAAGATCCAGCAATCCCTTTCTTGGGATCCAAAGAATGCACATTCATACAAAAAGAACATCTGTTCAACTAAGTTCATAGCAGCGTTGTTTGTAATAGCCAGAATGTAGAAGCAACCTAGATGCCTCTCAACTGAAGAATTGATGGAGAAAAGGTGGTACATTTACACAATGGAGTACTATTCAGCGGAAAAGAACAATGGAATCTTAAAAACTCAATTGCAAATGGATGGAACTGGAAGAAACCATCCTGAGTGAGGTAACCCAGTCACAGAAAGACAAACATGGTATGACATCAGTCATATATGGATTTTAGACATAGAGCAAATGATTACCAGCCTACAATTCATACCACCAGAGAAGCTAGGAAACAAGGAGGACCCCAAGAAGATTGCATGGTCCCTTGAAGAAGGAGAGGGGGACAAGAACTCCTGAGCAAATTGGGAGCCCTAGGGGGAGGGGAGAGGAGAGAGGTTGAAATTGGAGAGGGGGAGAGAGGGAGGGGGGAGGAGAACAAGAGTGCTGAGACAGGGGAGGAATACAGGAGGGCAAGAAAGGAGATGCCTTGATAGAGGGAAACAGTACAGGTTTGGAGAGAGGTCTGGCACTGGGCAAATATAAGGGGATCCACAGGGATAACCCCAACAAAGAAGCTAGGCAGTGGTGCAGAAGCTGCCTTTGATGCCCTTCTGCTATAATGAGTTTGATGTCTACCTTGGTTACCATTCCTATAGCCTTCATCCAGTAGCTGATCAAAGCAGAAACAGGCACCCACAGCTAAACACTGAGCCATACTCCTGGAATCCAGTTGCAGAGAGGGAGGAGGGATGAGCAAAGGAGCCAAGACTGTGCTGGAGAAACCTGCAGAAACAGTTGACCTGACCTAGTGAGAGCACAGAGACACTACTCTTAAAGCTGGGGAGCCATCATTGGACTAAACCAAGCTCTGAGAATGTGGGTGCCAGCTAGGAGGCCAAGACAGTCTATGGGAGCTCTAACAGTGGAGCCAGTGATTATCCCTAGAGCACAAACGGACTTTGGGGGTCCATTCCCTATGGAGGGATACTATTGAAGCCCGGATACAGGAAGGAGGGCCTAGGCCCTCCCCCAAATAACGTGGTGGACTTTGATGCTCCCCATGGAGGGACTCACTATCCCTGGGGCAGGGATAGGAGTGGGGGTGAGGTTGGAGGTTGTTGGGGAGCATGGGAGGATGGGAAGGTGAGGGAATGGGGTGATGGGTATGTAAATAAGAGTTTTTCTAAAATAAAAATAAGAAGCTAGGGGAGGGGTCCAGATGGTTTCTGACACAAATGGAAAAGCATGGAATCAAGACTTTAACATCCAGTTGAAGATCTAAATAAATCAACAACATGAGTATAAAATACACACAAAAATAAAGACACAAAAGGGAGAGGTCATGTCTACTTACAAAGACTTTTTTTGCTCTGTTCTCTGTATGAAGATAAAAGGCTAGAAAGTTGGATGTTGAACATATAACATATGCTGATTTTGTTACTGTGATGTAAACATCCTTCACTCTTCATAAATCACCAGTGACTCATAAAGAAGACTGTAACAGATGCATATGCTAGGAGATATTTTATAACAGATGTTGCATCTACAAGTCCACATTAAAGAAATCAATGGGACTTGATAGCACTGTCATTAAATTTTCTGCTTGGACAGTGGCTTTTGCACCTTCATTTAGAAACCAAAATGACAGCTGAAGTTAGAATGAAAACAACAGTGAGATGTCTACATTGAATTTGCACACTCACAGTGTAAGTTGCATTAATAAGGACATTTACATTGCAAATTTAGGACCTATTAAGAAAGGTATATAGGGTTAGAGGGATGGCTCAGTTGGTGAGAGTGCTTGATTGGGATAGCATTAGAGCCTGAGTTTGAATCCACTGTATCCATGTATGCCTGTAACTTGACCACTAGGAATCAAAGACAGGTGGATGGTCTTGCTGAAAAGCCAGCCAGCAGAAACTGTAAGCTTCAAGTTCAGTGAGAGATCCTGTCTACAGGAATAAGGTAGCCGGTGATAGACCAGAAGACTTGAAGTTCTTCTATGGATTCTGCACATACATAGGAATACTTACTTACACACAAACTGTGTAACCTTCAGACCTGGTCACATTTACATATGTGTGCATGTATATGCACACATGCACTCACTGCACACTTAAACAAGCAAAATTATTATACAGGATAGACTACTAGACTAGAATAACTGAAAGAACAAGTAAGTGTAAACAAAACTCTATCAAACAAATTAGAGCCGCCAAGGACTGCAAACTTTTCTAGTTATAAGCATTCATAGAAATTATAAAAATGCTTCCTTTACTTTTACCAAAAAGTGAAAGACAGAAATTTTGCAAGAGATAAGTTAAAGAGTAACACATATGAGAAATATTCAAATGTAAAGGTGGCAGAAAAAGAAAACTCAAAATGCTGTACTTTGTTCTTTGAAATTTGTAAAAGAAAGAATTTATTTTACTACCAATATATGAATTTGAGAACCACTTTATCAAGACTAATGATGTAAAATTTGTAGTTTCTTGAAAGTGACTTCTCAACAAAATAAACTTGAAATTTAATTTCCCTTTGAGAAGAAATTTTAGAGGCTAATTATTATTTTAGGAAATAATCCCCAAGAATAGTGACAACAAAATTTGTATACTGGAATTCTTGCAAATGTTTCCTGGAATTGTTAAAAAAAGAAGAAGAAAAAGAAACCTCAACCTCAACATTACACAGATGTGCCAAAAAGGCATCTTTGAATAAAATTTATACAATGAAATGTATTTAATCCTTTAAAATGCTAGTTTACAATTTCATTATGGTTGAAAACTTTATGTGACAGTGTTTAATATAAATACTAAACACTAACTATAATGGAAATAAATTATATTTATGCTCACATATTCATTTACATTTATGCCAGTGCATATATACGCATCTCTCCTTAGATACATAAGTATTTCCATAACGAAGACAGGCATGTATATGGAACATTAGTTATAATTTTATCTGAATGGAATAGTGTTATATTCATTGTTTTGTCTTCCTATTTCAATTTTATTAGCATAATTTTTTATTGATTCTTTGGGGATTTCACATCATGTACCCCAACTCCACTCATTTCCCAGTCCTTCCATGTTCACCCTTCACCCTTATAGTGTCCCCCACACACAGGAAAGCTAAAAGAGAAATAATAAAAGTAAAATAAAAATTAAAAACCAGGCAAGAATATTAATTAAAAACCAACCACACAAGCAAACAAAACAAATAAAACTATACTCTCCCCAAAAGCAAGCAAACAAAAATCCCACTTCCCTCTTTCATCTCCTCTTTCTTTCCATGACCCCTTCATTTGTCTGAGTGGCTTTGGGAGTTGCTGTGTATCATTCAATACACCCTTTGGTCAAAACAGCTTTCCTTGCAAATATAATGTATTGTTGGTCAGGTTCAAGGCCTTCTGGTACACCATCATTACTGGACCCGAAGTGAAACACTTCTTGTATATCGTGCTGTTGTCCAAGTCATGGAGAGCCCGTGGTTACAGTTCCTTAGGACTGTCCCTTCACTTGCTCCAGCAGGTCATAGATGGGGCAGATGATAGAATGTGTCAGATCAAAGCCCTGGATTTGAGCCTGGTCTGACCAGGCCGCTGGGATCACACTCCTCAGGCAAGAGGCAGAGCCAGCTCTCTCATACCTGTGGTGAGGGTTGGTGCAGCTGGCCTCTCCCAATGAAGGTGGGGCCAGATCTCCCATGCTAAGGTCATGGGACCCACTGTACCATGTTCAGGGAAGGTGGTATCGGCTCTGTATGGCTCTAGCACCTTAACTCGTGGTCCAGCACATGATTAAGCAGATGTTTTGTATGGGTCCCTGTGGCAACACAGGCAATGGGCATTAACATACACCCCAGCTGCAGCAGGACCATGGATCTAGGCATGGCTATCAGCAGCTTGGACCCCGATGTTACCTTGGCTCCGGGTAGCAGCACAGGCCTCTCAAATAAGGCAGGGAGGGGCTCTCAGATATTCCTGCTCAGGACCATTTGTCCTGGAAGTGAGTAGTGATGGACACACTCTTTTTTAATCAGTGTGCTTGTTAATTTTTGTCACAAACCTAGACTAGACATACCTTTAAGAGGGAATCTTGATTGAGGAATTGCCTCAATCCCATCAGATGGATCTGTGTACCTATCTGTAGAGTATTGTTTTAATTGCTAAGTGATATAGTAGGATCCGGCCCACTGGATTGGTGCCATCCTTCCTTAGTGGGTAGGTCTGGTCTATAAATAAAGGTAAATGAGCAAGCTAGGCGAAGCAACAAAAAGTGCATTGCTGCAGTCCTGGCTTACCTAGATGATGTGCCGAAAGCAAATAAACCTTTCCTTCCTAAGTTGTTTTTGGTCAGTGTTTTATCACAGCAACAGAAACCAAACTAGGGCACTATGCTACCTGAATATTGTTTCTTTCACTCTTTCTTTAAAACATGTATGATTTATTCTCAGTGACTGTGATCAGTAGAAAAAAAGTGACTTCACAGGTTGATTAGAACATTCCTGGCATGCTCATCCACTTGCTTGTTGCAGAAGATGTTTCTAAATCCTATTCTGCCAAAACTTTCTATACATTAATGTTGTGGCACTAAAAAATTACCTAGACCTGGTGTGAACTCAACTATTTAGGAAGTATCCTAAGATTCACTAAAGAATAGACCTTCAGATGAGTAAACATAAATTTCTAAAAATATTGGCTTTATTACTGAAAGCTGGCTCAAAAAATGAAGAAAAAGGTGACATTTAGTTTAAAAAAGGAGAGAGAAAGAATCTACGGGAGTCAATCAAGTTTGCATATGGTGCTGTCTAGATACTGTGGATACTTGGATGCCAAATATAGATCATAAGATATAAATTGGAAGTGCTTTCTTCTGACAACAACATACTCCTGTCAATGACATTTTGAATATAGATGCACAAATCTTCCAGAATTGTTAAGAGTGAAAGGATTACAACTGTTTTGACTAGTTTTATTTCATGATTTCTCTCAAATGTCCCTAGATGAAGTTCACCTGCTGTATTCTGAGATGTTCTTCTGGTTGGTAGCAGATATTTATAAAAACTCAATAAAAAAGGAAGAATTATTTAGGAGTCTGTTGTTATTTGTAAGTTTGTTAAGTTTTAGGTTAAAGTGGTGGTAACTGTGAGAATTCTCAGTGCCCCTTCTGTATTTATGAATCAATAATTACAAGCCGGTACTTGTTTGCATGAGGGTGCTGTGAGGACTTCAAATGTGAGGATTTGTACCTCTGTTATTTGCAATTGAAAAAGATTAAACGGTTTCCCTGAATTTAACTAATCACGAACTTTTGAAGGTGCAATGTGGACCACAACAGCAATCTAGATTTTGGACCAGAGAAAAATATCTCATTTTTTTCTCATCAGCTGTTTCATTGGGAGCCGCAAGTGAGTTTTTTGCGATCCTGATTCACCCTGGGCTGCATTATTGTCTTTTGGCATGGGTGCTGGAAGACTGCAATAGGTGACACATAACATGACAAAACTTCTCTTTCCTGAGTCAGGAAGGGATATAAAAAGATGAGGAAGTGGACACATTCCCACTTTGCCTTTCAAATCTGTGTTCTTATGACTAACGATTTTTACAAGTCCCAACATCTCCCAATAGTGACTTGCTTGGGACAAAATATTTACCACATAGATTTCTGAAGGTCATTTAGTCATACTACAGGAATGGCCTAGGATGCATTCTCCCTATATATTTATCATTCTCCTCTTCTTTTTTTGGCATTTAGACAGCTAAAGATGTCAAATTATACTTGTGAGACAAAAACAAACATTAACAGTGATGGCATTGCCACTGAGTTCAAAGGAATTAAAATTACCATTGTTTGTTTTTGTTCTATTCTGTTTGTTTGATTGTTTTATTTTTGTTTGGCTGCCTGATGGTTTTCTAATGAGAGAGAGAAAGAAATGGTATGGATTTGGGTGGGTGGGAGGAGAGGAGGATCAGGGAAGACGTAGGGGAAGAGAAACCATGATCTGAATATATTATGTGAAAAAAATCTATGTGTCAGTAAAAATTAAAAGGAAAAATAAAATTCCAACTCCCAGAGCTACATCCTTCAGGAATGTCCTTAACCATCTTCTTACTGGTTTTAGTATCATTTTGAACAGTTATCAAAGTGAACTAGATTTTCAATCTTTATGTAAAAGTTAAGGCATGTAGTGACTTAAGGATAAGGACTCTTGCAAGCTGAAATAAAGACAGGATGCTGAAATTTTGAATAAAAACTAAATGATCTAGTGGACACAGATCATTAACATGGACACAGCCATGCCAGGTTGTTTATGATTTCCCTGGGGTTACTCTCACATTAAGAGGACAGAGTTGAATAACAAGGGTTCAAAGATCTAGAGCCTAAAGTATTTACTGTAGGTCCCTACCATCAAGTGGTTTTGACCCCCTCCCCCACTAGATCACAAAGAATAAGAGAACCAATGGTAAATTGTCTCTTTGCTCAAAGAGTCAAGGACAAGAGTGATTTTGCTCTGCACTGTTTATGCATTTCTATTGCCTTAGTTGGTTTTTCTTTGTTTTCAGATGGATAGTGAGGCCTCACAATAGATGATTTCAGTAAAGGGTCCAGAAGTCTATCTGTGTTTGGAGGTTACTTTCCTCAAGTTACATGGTAATCATTTCCAAGACTTAAGAACCATCTTGTTAAAAGCTCCTGTTAACTATAATGAAAAACCTCCTGCTTGAAGCTGTTTGAAATCAGTTTTCTCTTACATACATTTTAGTTGCAAAGCTATTTACCTAGCAATCTGAATTGTTACTATTTATAATAAAGAGCCCATATAAACATAGAAACATCCCGAGATGCATTGTGCCATGTCTGAAAATAAATGAAAATAGGAGAAATTCCCCCAGAAAAACCAGTTTATTTTCTGTGAATATGTATTGTAACAATACAGTAATAAAATTAAATTATTAAGATCATATAATCTGGTTTTCCTTTTGGATATTTAGTGTGGCTTGGAATAGCATAATCTCATTTTTGAGCTATTAAAGTTTGTAGGGCTCATTTGGCTAGCTGGGTAATTGGACTATTAAGAATCATTAAGAAAATAAATTAATACTGACACCAGGAAGAGGATGTTTCTAGCTTCTGAATGATCTATAATTTTTAATAAAAATGTAAGAATTAATTTGTAACACATATTAAGACTTCTGAAATTAGAAGGCCCCTTTCCCATTCAGAGCTAACCATCTGAACTTTGCTTAGAGCTGTATGGGGCTATAGTGGCTCAGATTCCTCTATTTTTAAATGTCTTCTAAGAATCACTTCATTGCCTTTTAAGTTATATAACCTTATTGAATTATTTTCCTGTCTTTTAGAAATCACAGGACAATAATAAATTTGGGCTATACCCTCAAGTGTGTGAACTCCAAATTTCCCTCTCTCTCTCTCTCTCTCTCTCTCTCTCTCTCTCTCTCTCTGTCTGTCTGTCTCTCTCTCTCTCTCTCTCTCTCTCTCTCTCTCTCTCTCTCTCTCATTCTCTGTCTCTCAAATATATTTCACCTAATTCCAGGTGGATTACTGTGAGCCTTTACTTGTTCAAACCATTTGATGTATTTCCCTTCAATATTTCTACTAAATTGCATTCAGAGACTTGCTCATTAAATTGGAATCAGATTTGGTAATTAACAGATCTCATCCAAGCAACTAATTTTGTCCTCAGCAAAGATATAAAGGTGTTTTATCTAAAATTGTTTCTAAAGTTCAAGTAAAATCCTTTTTGCGTAGTCATAGAACATACATTTCAAATACATGGGGAATCTAGATATGTTTGGCTATGTTACATACATGTGCACACACAGATTATTTTAGTGCTTAACCTATTGTATAACTACTTGATGGTTGTTCACTATAATTTTATAAATAAATAATTGGCTTGAAGAAAATGCATTGATTAGATATTAAGATATGTTCTTGAAAATAAGCTCTACTGAGAAGTTTTAACAAACTAGGAAAGGAAAACATTCTTGACTGAGATACATTGCTAATACTTAGCAGACATTTCTTGCTGCATAATTATGTAGACTGTTCACTGTGTGACTTCTCTATAGGTTAAATGGATATGAAGACTGAAATTAACATTGGACTCCACTCTTCAAGTCATTTTCCCTTGCACAGGAAAGCAGACTTTGCCAGAACTACAATTGGATTACTGTAGAAATTCTAGGAAATTCATACAGTCATAGAAAAAGCAGCAAGCTAGCCGGGCAATGGTGGCACACACCTTTAATCCCAGCACTCAGGAGGCAGAGGCAAGTCGATCTCTGTGAGTTAGAGGCCAGCCTGGTGTCCAGAGCGAGTTCCAGGATAGGCTCCATAGCTACACAGAAAAAAAAAACTGCCTCGAAAAACCAAAAAAAAAAAAAAAAAAAAAGAAAAGAAAGAAAGAAAAAGAAAAAGAAAAAGAAAAAGAAAAAGAAAAAAGCAAGCTAAAACAAACAAAAAACGAAACAAAACTTGTAAATCTCCCTAAAGCAGTGTTACAGGCATTTTGGTTAAAAAATTGTTGAGATTACTGCCTGAGGCACAATCTTTACTTCATCCCATCAAAGTAATTTTAATATTGTATGTGGGCATATAAATTATTTCAATTTGCATTAAAGTATAACGCTCTTTTAGACTTCAGTCCTCAGTGGGAGCACAACCACAACTTCTAGTAAGTACCTATAAATCAAACAAGTGAAAGGAGTGCTATCAAGAACAAAGTGTTAGACTAAAACATGAAACTGTCACTTTTATGGTTCAATGTTTAAAAACAATGTATCATTGTATCTGACAAATGTCTGGCTATTGAGGCAATTCTCTTGAGTCATTTTCATAGCCTGAGAGTACCTGTTGGTATCTCATGCTTCTCATCAAATGGAAGATACATTGTTCACCCTAGTGACCGAGAAGACCATATTTATTTTCTCAGTTTCATCTCTTATTATATTTGTTCCTTCCCTTTCAATACTTATTTACTGAATGGCCACTTTTAGCAGTCAAATGCATATGACTAGTGTGTGTGTGTGTGTGTGTGTGTGTGTGTGTGTGTGTGTGTGTGTGCGTATTTCTTTGAAAAATGTAGGTTTAGTTAATAAAAGAATATTCTGGATAGTTTCATGCCCTTGGCCTACACTATTATTTTGAACAGGGTGTTTGATATATGTTTGTAAAATATTACTTTGGAATATAAACATAAACAGGTCATAGGAGGTAAGTCAACTGCTAGATATTCGCCATGCAAGTTTGACCCCCAAAACACTTCTATTGCCATGTGGATGTGGTGACCACCAGTAATTCCAGCATCGGAAAGCAGATACACAGGAACCACAGTGAAACCTGGCTAGCGAGACTATCCATATTAGTTAATTTTTGCTGTAATTGTGAGGCTCTACCTCAATGAATAGAGTGGAGGAGTAATGTAGGATGATCCCTGATGTCAACTTTGAGTCTCAGTGTTATACATGTACACATGCAACTAAAAAACGTGTGTACACCACACTTGTCAATATGTATAAACAGGTACCCATAATACACACATGTGGAAGTATTTTAAAAAAAACTATATAAACATGAACAGTTGTGATATTGGAGAGGTGCATTAGCCCAGGCTTCTAGGAATAAGTAAGGTATTGCAAGATTGAAGTCGAGCACAAGCCAGAGTGTGCCCAGAGGCAGCAGGCTAGGGAGGCCAGAGAGAGGTCCTCCCACGTGTCTGCTGCCCCCTTAAGAACTCCCCATGAGTCATCCTGAACCTCCCGTGACCAGGCTCTGGCAGGCATAGCCAAGCACACCTGTACCTAGCTCCTAGGAGGCAGGACTACAGTGTCTCCCTACAATTCCCCTTTTAGTCTAAAAGAGGATTAAAACTTAATAGTGTAAAACATCCAAAATTAACAATCATAACGGTGAAATACAAGAAGATACAATAATCTGCTAACTATGTCTATTCCAGCTAAGCCCTAAAGTCATATGAAAAGGGTGTCCAACTTGAACACCTCCTTCCAATCCAATAACAATAAGAAAGTTATTCCTAACTAGACTTACACTACCCTAATAGACAATAATAGGGAACGGGGGCGTAGCATCTTCTAAGTTACTTCCTGCTGAAACAGGACAATGGCATCCTTGAGGGGTCCTGTGGGAAGAAAATGTTAGTACAGTGAAAGTCTCTAATGAGTTATCTCCAGTCCATGTTAGATGGGATTTGCTTGATTGAAGATCTAGGTTGAAATCCTCAACTTGATTGAAGTCAGTACCTGAAGATCTGGTCAGAGTGTCAGTTGAAATGGAGTAAGTTGGATCCAGTGCAGTCGAAGAGGTATGGCTCAATTCCTTTTCCGGAGCATTCAGGGATGGTTGTCAGGCAGGTCTTCATTGGCTGTATGGGACTCAAATATAAGTGTTAGCAGAGAAATGTTTGTTTGCATATGTATGTATGCTGGGAAAGGCAACCATGGGAAAACGACAATTATGAGAAGGTGTAGGCCTTGAAAGAAAGGGCCAAGAAAAGACAAAAGCTAGTTCACAAATTCTTCATTTATTTTGCATTACATCAATTGGCTTCTTGATATAATACAGAAATTCTAAAATTTAGTTAAACAACATGCTTGGACTTTAGGGGAGGAAAGCCAAATCCAACTCTAAATCCAGCGTTGATTTAATTGAATAGGGACTAGGAAATGAAGAGAAATAAAGTTATTTGAGAGACAGCTGTAAAGTTCACCATATGGCATGTTCCTTTTGTTTGATGGTTATAGTTGCCTTCTTTTCTTTAAGTATCTACCCAGGTAGTGTCCTTTGACTTCTGGAGGTGAGTTTTCTGTGAAAATAAAAACAATGCACTTCCCCTTTCCTTTTGGAGGCTTTCATTTAGTTTATGAGGTATACTTCAGTAATACCTGTCAGTCGTCCTTGTCGAGAGGGTTGTCTTTTTCAACCCGAATCTTGATCAGTTTTGATGGTATCCAAAGTTTTACAAATGTAAAACCCCTACCCCAACGTAACACATGTCCAGGCTTCCATACTGAGGTCAGTACATCTTTGAAGTACACTGGTTGATTCAGTTCAGCAGTTTTTTTTTTTGTTTTTTTTTGTTTGTTTGTTTTTTCCATAGTCCAGTGTCTTTTCGAAGCTGTTTGCCGTGTTTGGAGTAGGTGCCTCAGAGTGGAGTGATTCTGTCTCCTCTTCATCAAATTGGTCCTTCAGCCTAGCCACGACATCCTCATGGGAGGTTTTAATCTCATTCATCATGAAAGATTTAAGGCATGATATTGAATCCATGAATTGTTGAGACTGTTGTTCTACAAGGTTTTCTAGAGGTGTAACAGACCCCACACTATTTTCTGCTGCACACTAGGAATCTTGATCTTCAAAAATACTAGTTACCTTAGAAGCTTGCTTTTTACTATGATATAAAAAGAAACCTCTATTCTGGCTAGCTAATAGGTCAACCTGCATATCACACTGTCTTCCTTATTCATAAGAAGTGTCAAAATGATGGTAAAAATAACTGAAAAGAGCTATTGTTATGGAACAGGAAGGGACCCCAAGACATTTAATAAGTGGCTAAATTTCTAGACATTTTGAAGAGTGGGATAACAGTGATAAGTCTGACAGAATAAAAGGCAGAGGCAGCATCTTCAAAGAAGTCTATTCCAAATGCAGATGAGGTATTTGTCAGCAGAACCATGCAATAACTCTAGGATGAGATTGGAAGTGTCAGGGGAACCAATTTTGGAAGTGGAAAATAGGGTGATTACTGAAAACATAGCCATGTTCTCCCTCCTGTCACTTAGACTGGATTACCAGAGTTCAGCCTGATTCTTGGTTGTAGATCTCTGCATGTAGTTCCATCAATTACTGGATGAAGGCTCTATGGTGGTAGTTAGGACATTCACAAATCTGATTACAGGGGAAGGCCAGTTCACGTACCCTCTCCACTATTGCAAGGAGTCTTAACTGGCTTCATTCTTGTGGATTTCTGGGAATTTTCCTAGCACCAGGTTTCTCCATAACCCCCTCGGTGACTCTCTCTACAAGGTATCTCTTTCCTCGCTTTCCCTCTCTGACCCTTCCCCCTTGATCATCTCATTTCCTCATGTTCTCATCCCCTATGCCCTCCCCTTTACCCCTGCCCCCAATTTACCCAGGAGATTTGATCTAAATCCCATTCCCAGGGTAATCCATGTGGCCCTCTTATGGTTCTCCATGTCACCTAGCTTCCATGGAGCTGTGGATTGTAGTTTGGTTACCCTTTTCTTTACATCTAATATCCACATATGAGTTGGGACACACTGTGATTGTCTTTCTGAGTCTGGGTTACCCTACTCAAGATGTTTTTTTTTTTCTCTAGTTACATCCATTTGTCTACAAATTTCATGATGTCACTGTTTTTTTTACAGCTATGTAATACTCCATTGTGTAAATGTACCACATTTTCTCGATCCATTCTTCAGTGGGAAGCATCTAGGTTATTTCCATATTCTGGCTATTAAGACTAATGCTACTGTAAATATTGTTGAGCAAGTGTCCTTGTGGTATGATTGAGTATCCTTTGGGTTTTTGCCAAAGAGTAGTATATTTGGGTCTTGAGGTAGATTGTTTCCCAATTTTCTGAGAAACTGCCATACATGAGCAAGGGAGGTCAATATCAGAGATGATTGAACAAAGATCATAGAAACTCATGAACTCTGGGCCAACAGCTGTATAGACTCTACGGTATTTAACTAAGTCTTCTGTATGTAGGAGATAGTTGTGAAGCTTGGGCTGTCTGAGGAGTTCCTAGCAATAGGACCAGGATCTATCCCTGGTGCATGACCTAACTTGTTGGAGACCATTCCCTATGAGGGGATGTCATGTCATGCTTGGCCTTAGCACAGGGAGGAAGGGGCTTGATCTTTCCCTAGCTTAATATGCTAAACTTTGTTGACTCCCCATGGTAGCCCTTACCTATTGGTAGGAGTGGATGAGGGATGGACTAGGGGATATGTGAGGGGGGGAGGAAGGATAAGTGAGGGTGAACTTTGGTTGGAATATAAAATGAAATTTTAAAACAAAAAACAAAACATATCCATAAGTGACACCTTATCCAGTTGCAAGTGTGGTTATCCAAAATGTTTTCACCTCTGCAAGTATAGCCCAAGAAATAGAATGTGAACAAACTCAACTAGCTTTCTAGAAAAAATAAAACAAGATTCTAAAATCTGACTAGCACCCCAATATGAAGCCATCATGGAGTTGAAATCACGAAAGGGCAGTTTAAGTTGTTGACCTTAGTATATACTCCCACTTAAAGCATAACGTTTGCCTGTTGGCAGACTCATATCCTTGCAAAATGTGAGGTCTACTCTCTCCTTCAGGGAAGTAGAATTGCAGGAAAACAAACAGCATGGAAGAATATCCATCAGTGTATATTTCCATTGATTTTTAACCAGTAATTTTCCAAAGGAAATTCTGAGAAATAGTAGAACTTAAACTTTAGATTTAATACAAACACATAGAAGAGACCATTCAAATGATAGGATCTGTCCTCTCCTACTTAGTACAAAATAAAAAGAAAAAATCAAGATAAATTGAAAGAAAGAAAGAAAAAAACTTATTTTTTTCAAAATACAGAAGCAGAAGTAAACAGAACAAACAGAATAGTTGGAGTGAAATCTTAGGGAGAGCATGTTTGCAGAGGAATGAGTGAGAAGTCAGAAATTAGTATACAAGTAGAACATCAGTATAACTGACCTCAAAGACAACAATATGTCATAACAAATAAGAGGGGGGAGTTGCAATGGAAGGAAATTCAAGGCTATAAATAAGACTCAAGTATTCATTACAAAAGAGCACTACATGCGCAGTAAGGAATAAAACATTGTCACTTAAAAAACCATTCCAAAAGGACACAATTTAAAAACCCAGTATTTAAATAAGAAAAAAATTCTACGTATATTAACAGACATGAGAAACTAGAGTGTCTTAAAAGAACAAAATATGGGACTCTAAGAATTGCTGAGTTAATAGAAAGGTGCAATGGAAATCAATGTTTTGGGGACTCTGTTGCTCTCCTAGAAGGAGATGTGTCTCAGCCATGGAGAAGAGCAGAGGAGCTCTGAGAACATGCTGTGAGGTTTCAAGGGCAGCAACATCACCAGAAATGTCATTGCAAAAAAACAACAAAATGAAAACATGTGTTCTGTCTTTCAACTACATAAAATACATTTAACTACAAATTAAAAAAATCAGGATGGAGGAGTGACTCTGTTGATAAAGTTTCTTGAAGCACAGAGTTTGGCTCACCAGAATCCACATAAATGCGTAGTAGTTGTGTAAACACATCTTAGGAAGGCAGAGACAGGGAATCCCTGCTAGCTATTGCAAAGCTGTGTTTGAATAATCCTACCTCAGGAAATGAGAACACTGTAGGTCCTTCAAACATGGGTCTCTATACACACACACACACACACACACACACACACACACACACACACCTACATGTGTGCATCCTTACATGTGTGCTAACACACATGCAAACATGCATATATACATCCCCACTACACACACACACACACACACACACACACACACACCTTAATGTGTGCATCTTTACATGTGTGCTAACACACATACAAACATGCATATACATCCCCACCACCCCACAGAGAGAGGGGGGGATAAAGAGAAATATAAAATTCAACATTCAATGTACAGGTATCATGACTTGAGTAACAAGGAAGAACAAGACAGAAGCTATTTTAGTTTGCTTGGGAGGACAAATGTGATGATGAAAAAAATATGCCAAATATGCAGACATTATTGGAGCAGGCATTTCTCACTCAAACTATCACAGGGTTAGTCATTTTTCTCCAAGGATGTAAACCCTGAAATTCTACCAATGCTCAAGTAAATGGCCGAATTCCCATGAGTATGCAGGCCTCACTAAGTGGATAGAGTGGCTATTAAATTAGAGAGAGAGAAAAAGAGAGAGCACTAATAAATTTGGGAGAGTAAAATAGAATAAGGGTGGAATTGGCAGGAAAAGGATGGAGAGTGGATTGGGTCCAAAGATTTTGTATGAGTGTATGAATATTAAATGAAATATTTTAAATCACCAAAACCAAATAAGTAAGATAAAGTATTTTTCAATGATCACTTGGCAAGGATGTCAAACAAGGCTATTCTTTTGTATGTATGAAGTATTTCCCCCACTTTGCTAGTCTGGAAAAAAATGTTTGTTCTGTAAGCATGGAAAATACTAAACATTTGTTTCTCTCAGTCTTTTCTTTGACATGTGGTAACATGACTTGGGAAATTTGCACAAAATTAGCTCACCTAAGTATGAATCATGATGAAATGACTGATTTGTAATCTCTCTCTCTCTCCCTCCACCCCTTTGCCTTCCAGAAAGACCAGGCTACCAAGGTGTGGCCTTTCTGGGGAGGTCTTTGAGAGGTTATAGCCTGGTCTTAGTTCACTTTCTATGCTTCGTTCTTGTTCTTGCACTTGAAGATGTGAGCACTAGCTTCTCGCTCCTGCCATGCCTGTTGCTTGCTACCATGCTTCTGAACTGTGATGGATTCTTATCCCTCTAGAAACATAAGCAAAATATTCTATTCCAGTTTTATCACAGAAACAGAAAATTAATTAATATATGCCTGCTCCCAATATCCAACCCTTACAATTAAAATACAATTCTCCTCCAATCTTAATATGAAAACAATTCAAGTAAAACATGAGCTCATCACGAGAATGTGTTCCGTCTGAGTAAGAATCCTAACTCTTCATCAGTATAGCTATATGGTTATATGAAATTAGTCTCTAAAGAAGAGTAGTGGAGATGCAATAATGCATACTCTACTTAATTTCAGAATGAGAACACATAAATTATCATTTGGACATCTTTTTGTTTTATTTTCATTTACTTTTCTCATCCAAAGATTCTTTAGGCATTCAAGTAGTGTATTTAAACTCCCATTTTCAAGTTTCAAGATGTGTAATTGAGCTTGACATCTTTCCAGTGACCCAGTCTGTAAGAGCAGCAGCTATGGAATTGCATGTAATTTCCCGAATTATGATGCCCAATGATGGTGATATACTCGAGTTTATACTTACACATATGAAAAATAAAAGAAATTAAAGAAATCACTTTGTTTATTATTTGTTTTGGGATAAATTATTAAAGTCCCAAGTTTGGTAAAGTTGGGTTGAAATATAAAGGCTTGAGGACACCTTCCTGGGGCAGTACACTTTGTACTGTATGGTAAATACTATGGAATAATGAAAAGCTCCCGGCATCTTAGGTGACTCTTTGAAAATGCTTCTCCCTAGAGATTGTTAATTTCTGAAGTCAAGAAAATCTTCATCACAGTTCACTCTTACCACTGGCAGCTTGAAGAGCAATTCACATTTAAGTAGCTGTTAGTGCACTGAGTTTCCCCTTTGATAGTTGCATGATCCTGAAATGGTAGTGTACACCCAGTTACCAGCCTGACATTATAACATCATGACACTAATGCACTTTGAATGCCATGCCTGCGTTTGCTTTATTGAAATGTTGTCAGTTATTATGTGAGATAGCTAAAAAAAGAATACTGCAGGAGATGGTAGCTAGCACATGGCTCTTCTAAGACGTGTCATTGCTCAGATTGTTTTCCATAACACCCATTTTCCAGTTCTTGAATGAAACATTTAACATGTTGTTTTCTAAGACATTTTCACCTTGACCTTCTAGAATTCTAAGATTTTGTTTAAGTTGTTTCTCAAAAAGGCAAATCAAAAACCCAACATAACATACATTGTTACCTCAAAAAAAAAAAGAAAGAAAAAGAAAAAGAAAAACACTGAATTGAAACCAAATAAAAGCATGCAGGCAGACATATATGCACCACACCAAAAACACCACCATCACCACCACCACCACCACCACCACCACCACCACCATACCAACAACAACAGAATAAAGCAAGCAAACAAACAAACCAAAAAATACCTGTGGAGTCCAATATTTGTTGGTCAACTATTCCTGAACATGAGATCTGCTGTGAAGTAGTGGCCTGGGCTTTTTACATATCATGACAAAGACTATCGCTAGAGTTTAGCAATGCACAGTTTAATGTGAATATTAAGTGGTAAATTTACAGTTTTGTTGTGGCCCTGAATGGGAACCAGCATACATATTTCATTACTTTCAGCAAAATCATAAAGGATTGTCAGTAACACTCATGTTTTCCCTGATATTAAACACATGGATCTGGGCATAACTGGTACTCAAATTGTTTTAATGTAAATTTATACTAAGTAATCATAAAGTATACATAAATTAAAGAATCCCAAAAATCTGAATGGGTTTTTTTTAAAAAAAATTGTTTCTACATAATTAATCATCTAGAGACTTGTAAGCAAGAAAAAACTGTGGGCATATGCAGGCTACTCACTGTTGAACATCAGGGTGTGACATTTCTTAATGTCTACCTTGTGTCCTGTCCTCACTGATCTGGCCTTGTTGGCAGTTTTCATGGCAAAAAGGTGATTTTGCTAAGCATATCCTAGCATTGAACAGGGGGTTATTTTCACTCGACTTGAGGGTGCCTCTGACTAGAATGGGGACAGAGGGTGCGCTTGCAGGTGGACCAGAAGGAAAGAAATTCTGCTCAGCTGGATGGAGCTGCTAAACAGACTGTCAATCAATAGGGCAGCAGATGCAGGGCCAGCTTGTCCCCACATGCTATTCCCACTCAGGAGGGATTTCATTGACTTTCCATGGAAGAGGCCTTTATGGTTTCTCCCATGGCTTCGACTCGTGTTTCTGGCCAGGGGCGATGTCTAACAAAGGGAGAAGGACAGCATATTATATTTCACAAGGGATATCCTCGTGCTTTGCAAATTGAAAAATGCAAAGAAAGAGTGCCTGGTTCCAATGGGATTAGTAACCCATCCTCTCTCACCACAGTGGGGCCTTTTGTTGTTTTTGTTTGTTTGTTTGTTTTATTTTTTCCTTTAATGATATGGTGGAGAGAAAACAATGCCTAACATGTGATGAGGAGGGAGAACAACAAAAATAAATGGATGTAAAACCATGTGAACACAATAATTCAACTTCATAAAGCTCCAAATGTCTTTGATTTCCCTAATGGGATTGAAGAGTTTACAGATAGCAGTGAAGAGCTAAGCCTCTTCATTCTTTTCTTTCTTTTGTAAAATATTATGAACTCAGAGAGGCAAAGAGAGACTGTAAGTACATACAGCTGCCTCACAAGAACATTTCCAGATCTTACAACTAGGTTTCAGGGAGAGCAAAAGCAGAAACCCAACAAGACCCAGGACTGCGCAGGGTAGTCCTGAGTCAGACAGAAGTTTTCCTTAGTCTTTACTCCTTCAAACTCATTAATGGGGGGGGGAGGGTAGCAAATAAACCTCACAGAGATGTACCATGTCCACTGAAGAGAGAGATGAGGGCCTTGAATTTTGTCAGTTCGTTCTAAATTCGTGTTCGGATTTAATGCTAATTAAGGACACCTGGATTTATAAATGTATTTGTATTGTTTTGAAGCCTAACAATCTTCTATCTCATAAATGAGAATGTGAATACCAAATTTGCTATGATCCTGTTAGAAAAGTGCAAGCTGTAACTCATCATTTTTTTCTAAAGTGATAGTTAATACAGCTAATAAAGAATCTATTCATGTACTCAGAGAACTATCAGTGACAGTGAAGGACACTAGTTAGAAATGCATTTGTTGGCTTCCTTTAGACAACTGTGACAGTCAATATAGACTAACTAGGAACAGTTGTTTTCTATTAAGCTATGCTTGGAACCCTCTTAAACACAGTAAAGCATTGACTTAAACAGAGGCATAAAGTACATCAAAGAAATTGAAATAATATAATTCTCTGAGTGCTTATGATAAGGTTGGGAGTTTTGGACTAGCTATATAACTGTTTAGAAACTAAAATTTTATATTGGTAAATTATACTTCAAAAGTTAGCACCTCCCTGTTCATTAGGAGATCTAAAGGGACAAACAGAAAGAAAAGGCTGCCAAACTGAGCATTCTTTGTGTGGTAGTCTTGAGTGTGGTAGCCTCCCAAGAACACGGAACTAAGAGTAAAGCACAAGTTGGGATTCTACCCGATTGCCAGCTGAATGTGAATTATTGCCTTGGTCTTCTATTTTCAACATTTGGTCCTCAGCTGGTAGAGCAGTTTGGAAGACTGATAAATAGATTACCTTTGGTGGCTAGCTGGGACACGGAGGGCTCCCAGTGCACCTTTGAATGTTGTACTTTTCTAGGTTACTGGCTGCAAATAAGACACTACATCTGACAATACATCTATAGGCTCTCATGACCACTGGTAGACACTATTTCTTTCCTCTTTGGCTTCCTCACTACAATAGACTAACATCCCTGAGACAAGGAGGCAAATCTTTCCTCCCTTAATTGATTCTGTCAGTTTCATCACAGACAAGAAAAATAACTAATACCAGTTCCCACTACGGATGTGACTGAGTGTATTGGATATTGGCCTTTGTACTGTGAGAAAGGAAAACTATGACATGTGTCAGCAGTAAAAGAGCTATAGCAAAACTATAATACATTCAGAATGTCTTAAAAGCATAAAATTTAATAGAAAAACTTCAGAAAAATTGACTCGAGAAATATAAGGACAAATACCAATAGCATTGTATACAGGCTTAAGACTCTTAATTATGGTAATTAAAATGAGAAACTTTCCTTTTAATTAGACAAAAATGGGGGGAGATGTTACAGGTATTTTGTGTTATGGCCTGAAGTTCAGTGAAGTCACACTTTGGTTCCAGAGGTGGGGTTTGCATTCAGCTGGTCTGAATGGATCAGAGAGTTCCCCAGAACTAGAGAGAGAGTGGCCTCCCGCAAAAAGGAGGTGGGGCCAGAAGGTGATGTGGGTTTGATCGAGCAAAAACTGGACAGAGATGGAATGTGTTTTAGTCTTGTCTGTCTCAGGTCCTTATTTTTATATTTTGTCCCAGAGTTTTACTTTATGATAAGTGATAAAAGAAATCATGACAAACAAACAAACAGCAAATAAATAAAACCACAGTGAAATACCTTTACATGTTTGTGGGATAAACAAAGACGAAAATATGAAGTACTAAAAAATACTAAATATCCAGAAGGGTTTGGACTAGGAATCTTAACTGATAATATGAATAAATACTGAGATGACAGTGCTGATAATGACTTAAAGTTAAGCATTCCTTCTGACTGAGCAGGGCACTTTAGATAGAGAGTAATACAGACCAGTGCATTCCTCCACATGTTATTCATGCACACAGTAACATTTAGAGTTGTCCTATTCAGAATATCTCTGGTCTGAAAAGAAGTCAAATGTTAATGTATTTCATTGGAAAAGTGAATATATCCAAATTTAAGAGCCTATACATCTCCCAAAGTCTCTTATGGATAAGAGCTTGTCTCATGCCTCTTCCATTCTTCTTCCTAATACCAACCAAGGAAACAAACATGATCTTTGTGTTTGAGAGATGTAATTCATGCTATTTGTGTTAGATTCTATATAGAAACTCTCCCAAGAGAAGGTGCTGCTTTTGAGCATTGGGATCGGAGCTCTGTTTATTTTGGCATTACCTAGTTTAGAACAGAGGTGTTTTATTCTGTTAGTCCCTGATTTTTTCACATGAAAGTTGCCACTCTGGTTCTTAGGCAAATGAGACAATAAAAATTAGAAAAATCACTCACTATTCTAGGAAGGAAAAAAATCTCAATTTCTTTTTCAGGAATAGTCAATAAATTTACAATCTGATATTTTGCTTTACATATACTCTTTTTCCTTATTCATTTTAGAGTCCAGCTTTGATTTCAAATCAATTATACTTGATGGACATTAATCAAATAATAATTATAAGCAATTGATTAGGATTAGGATACATGACAGTTCTGAGAATTGTTTTATTTTATAAGATGTTGAATTATGTTCCTTTGCAATCCTTTGAATTCACCTAATTATAATCAATTCTCCAGTTTTTCATTAATTTTTGGAGTGTTGCTACTAAAAGAGTGTTTGAATATTTTCACAGGAGATTATTACTGGAAAATGTGAATAAATGTCTGCAGAATGAATTGTGCATATGCATCTCCTCCAGCTCAGCCAGCAAAGAAAAATGAAGGGATTTGTAAGCACTGTGGGAAAGAGGAAAGAGAAACCTGGATTCATTTCAAAACCGGAAAAAAAATGCTTTGTGTCAGTTTCTGATGCCTGGATTCTATTCAAAATATCACAGAACACTAAAGCTGGAAATTACATTATAAATCATTATCTAGCCCAATCCCTTCGTTTAACAAGGAGCCTGAAATCCAGAGAGAATTGATAATATGCTTGTTGCTTCCCTGCTTGCCAGAAAAGCTAGGTTTTATTTTAGCTTCAGGACTCAAAGGAAAAAAAATTGGAAGAACACATTTTCCCCAAACACTCATAGCCACTGGTGTCCTGGCTTAAAGGCTAGAAGACCCACAGAACTGACAGTATACAATGGTACCATGGCCTGCAGGTGCAATGTTCAGGGGGAGGAAACCTGAGGGCTACACAGAAGGAAGCCAATGTTTTTAGGAATGCTCACTTTTCCTTCTGTATCACATCAAATATTTAGTTCTATTATTTTAAAGAGCATTCTAAGGAGGGCCTGCCAGGCTAAGAATTAAAAATTATGGCTTTAAGTCTGGTGAATAATCATGGGTAAATATGATTAGTTATCATTAAAAATGCAGTGAAACACTAACAGTCAGCTTTGATTAGCTTTGTCTCCTCTGAATGGGGTAATGGAGAGCTGTCTTGTGACTCAGATATCTGTGTAGTAGTCTTAGCTTTTACCCTGAAGTTCTGAGACTACACCACATTTAAGAGTATCTTATTTATTCCTCACTAAGGCTATAAAAATCTAATTGGCAGTTAAATCTAATGTTAGAGAAACATTTAACTTAATCCACTAATAGAATAGGTCTGTATTCTATATGGGTTGCATGAAAGCATCAAGTAAACAACAATTGAAGAATTTTAAATCCTATAGTAAGTCCCAGGCTTAGTGCTCTACAAAACTGGTGATTGTAAAACAAAAGTCTCTAATACACAAGGTTTGTCTTAAATTTGTGTCAATTACTTCAGCACTGCCCGTTTTCTCCCATGAACGTCATGGAGTAGACAGTCCGTGTGTGGTGTATAAACAATGTGTTCTGATTTGATCCCAGGTGTATTCTTCAAGCTTTCAACAGCTGCAAAACTGAAATGTACACCCGAGACACTCTACAGTCTCCACTGTTTTTTCCAGTTTATAAAGTTAAGTTTTACTATGCCTGGGATTATTTTTTTCTGCTTTATTTTTTCCTTCTTAAAACTTAAATTAGAAACAATCTTATTTTATATATCAATCCCAGTTCTCTCTCCCTCCCATCCTCCCATGCCCCCCACCGACCCCCTATGCCATCCCTCTTCTGCTCATAGAAAGGGTGAGGCCTTCTATGGAGGACCATCACAGTCTGTCACATCATTTGGGGCAGGGCCTAGGCCCTCGCCCATGTGTCTAGGCTGAGAGACACATGGGGAATGGGCTCGCAATGTCCATTCTCAGTCTCCACTTTAAATGCCCGCATCTCTGGCTTCTGCCTTTGCACAGTCCAGCTGGGCCTGGAGTCCATGCACTGACTGATGAAGAAGAGTGTTGACTGCGCAGAAGCAGATCCCAGCGGATCTTTGCTTGTGCATCAGTTATGCTTTCCAGATGCCACAAGGGTTGCTAGAAAATCCTGCCACGTTTATAGCATTTCTCTCACAGGTATATTTCCCCAAAATTATACCTTACAATTTAGAAAAGGGTCTTCTGATAAATTGATAGATTTCCTCAAGGTCAATGACTACTCCTAATCCTGGGTCCTGTACAGAGTACATGCCAAGGCTGCCTGTTGTGTATCTGCCTTCTGTTAGCTCTGTGGGGGCAAGAGTGCTGGTTACAATGAACAAAAACTCGCTGTTGACTCTTGCAGTTGCAGCACTACACTAGTTGAGGACAACTCCGTGTAACTTTCAGTTTAAAAGAATCAGTCATAAGTAACTTGGCTCCCAGAAAGACAGCCTCCCTATATTCTTCGTATCTCGGATAGGACCCGTATCAAAGTTCAGAAAGAACATTTCCAGCATGTAGCATGAGACAGAACAAGATTATTGTGTTCCTTCCTACTATTTCAATACAGGGATTTATCTTGAGCAAGATAAATTTGGACTCTCCGATGGGTGTTCTTTCAGAGAGCTCCTTGCCTCTTTAGCTAGGACCTTTTTGATACAAGGTGGAATCTTGACAAAATGTCAGAAAATCTTAGCATTTACTCTGTCCTACCTAAAAAGCAGTCCACCACCTACTTAATATCAACAGTGTCATGGCTGTCCTGAACTCCCTCATAGGCTGAGCAAAAGGCTACTCCACACACTGCAGCTACAGAATAGATAGACTTTATCTTCATAGACAGCAACAAGTAGCTCTGATTCGAAAACATGTGAAAAGGTGATTTGTGAATGAGAAGAATAGCTGGCTCATACGTTATCTGTTTGAATTAACATGTTATATATTTTTTCAAATTAAATTTAGTATAGGATTGAGTAGATAATATAGTGTTCCTGTGTACTCCCTCTCTTCCAGGCAGTGTTCCTGCTAGAATATCTAACAATGTGCTGCATTTGTTATAGCTGAGGAGTGGTGTTGAATAATTAATCAAAGTCTGGAATTTACTTTAGGCTTTTCTCTCTCTGTGTGTGTGGTTTACCAAGTCTGTTGGAAGTGTATCTGCCTAGCAAAGCCCTCCTGTAAAAGCTCATGGAACATCACAGAAGAGGAGGAGGAAAGAGTGTAAGAGTCAGAAGGGTTGGAGGACACCAAGAAATTAAGGCCCTCTTTGCTCCCAACAGGAGCAAAGCTCACATGAATTCATAAAAACAGAAGCCACATGCATAGGACCTGCACTTTTTGGCACGGGTCCTCTGCATATATACTATGGCTTCCATTTTAGTGTTTTACTAAACAGTTTGGTATTGTACACAGTCAGGGATTCTTGAATGTGTAAATGAGTGGGTCTTTGATTCTTCTGCCTTCTCTTGGGCTCCTTCCCTTCTGTTGGTTTGCCTTTTCTAATTTCAATGTGGTAATTTTTTACTATATTATTATATTTTATTTTGTCATATATTTTTTAAAACAAATGAGTGAATGAATGAAAACCTAGCCACTAGGGTGAAAGCTAACAACTGAATTGTCACTTATACATGCTGGGAGAGGGAAAAATCAGTTTTCCCCCATAAAGCGACACTCAATGTTATCACTTCAGGAAAGGCTTCATGTTCACGAGTAGTTGACCACCCTCTAATGGGCTCCACAGATTTTGTGTCTGTGCTTTTATTTGGTTACAGTTTGGTAGGTTTCTTGTTTTGTTTGTTTGTTTTCTTTCTTTTTGAGTGGTTTTGTTGTATTGGGTATTTATTTTTGACAAAGAAATTTGGGTGGGTATGGAGGGGGAGGGGATCTGAAGGTATATTGTGTCTATTCATTCTCCCTGCCCCTAGTTATCAGTCAGAGGTCCATATGTTTATTGTCTTTTTTTAAAAAATCTTTCCAGCAATGTCTCACCATTGGAATTATATACAATGTAGATTGTATATACTCATATATTTAGTTTTATGATTATACATTTGAGGTCCCACCTCAATTTTATTGATCAGTCATTCCTTTTGATAGCTGAATACTGTTCCCTGGTGAGGGCAGGATGCAGTTGGCCTGTTTCCTATCGAAGGACAATGAGGTTTTGACCACTGGGATGCACTATAAATGTTGACTCACAGGGTTTACAAGAAGTGATATAAAATGTCACTTCACTTGGATAATTCCTATACACATTTTTGCTGTGTCACATGGTTAAGAATGTGTATAGTTTTGTATGGAACTCACTCACTGTGCTCCAAATTAGCTCCATTATTTCATATGAGCACCAACATTGAGAGCTGTTCCAGGTAGCGGTGTGACTTCTTTTTATAATAGTAACTCTAATTCATAAAACAAATGCTTAAGAAATAGAGAGCCAACTGTCTACACTATTGGAGATAATGAATGTTCTGAGTTAGGTTCAACTTCTGACAATTTATCTTCTGTTTCAGTTCAGAGAGTAAACGTGGATCTTTCTGCTTTAGTAATTAAGATGCCTCCTATTACATATATCCTGAAATCCACATTGAAACTCCAAGGCTGCCAAGAATAAATTGTATTTTATTAAATTTGGTTTCACAGACTTTTTTTTTGTTCCAATATCTCACTGAAGATTTGGCTAAAACTTTGGTTATACAAACAACTTCCAAGGTTATTTTATTGTTATGTATTATGTTTTGACTATGACCCCTAAATACTTTTATAAGTTCAAATTTGCTTAATATTGATGTCATTTTGTGTCACACTTCATGAACTGATTTTGTAAGTGCTTACATGAAAATATTGGCATATATTTTTTAATAAACTAGTTGATCTTCTAACACACTAATGTGTCAGGAATTAGTTCTCATGTGTTAAGCTAGTATTTAGTTTGCAATTGCTATTTCTTGTCCACTTTGAACTTTTCCTGGTGTTTTATGACATGGATGCTTAGAGGCATACTGTGTTTGTATTGAGTAGTAGGCAATTACTCAATTTATAAGAACATTTTAAGGGATACTCCTACTTAAGTGTTTATTTTGTTAAGGAAGCTTTAATTTACCTAGCAAATAGCACTGGAGCAGTACCTTAAAGTCTTAAATTAATTCATATGCTTGTCCTCCTTGGGAGAGAGCTCACGAGTTTTGTTGTCATGGCAACAGGAATCGAATCCTGATTGGTTTGGATTTTTCCAAAGCAGGATGAAAGTTCTTGATGTCTACACTGCACTTCTTCTGACTGTGGCTCCTGTGTTTAGGAATTTCCTGTTCTAGGAAGGTCTTCCCCTTATTGTCAGTCTGAAGAAAGAAAGGCTCTGCTTCTCTGAAACTAGAAATATATCCCAGTCAATGATGACATACTGAGTTACACTAGTGGCTGCATTCAAGCTGTATCTTCAAATGACAAACTTTCAATAAAGCTGATGTTTTGATCCATTGTGATTTTTCTTTTTACTTGCTAATTGGCTCTCAGTTTTGAAGACAAAAGACTGATTGAGTCTCAGTAGATTTCATCTAATGTGAAATAGCTGTCAGGTATTATCCACTAGCCAGAATGTTTGGAGTAGCAATAGTTTTAAGAACCGTGTTTCATTTATTTTTTTATCAACTTGTGAATATATATATATATATATATATATATATATATATATATATCTCATAACTTAATTTTACTTAAGCACCCTATCTAGGTTAATAGTGAATTTCAAAAATCAAGAAAATCAACATTGAATTTTTGTGTAAATGTTTGATAACAAAACCTTATTATCAAACTCAGGTTTGTAATTCTCAACCACTCTGCCATATTGGTGCTAGTAATACTTGGGTTTGGGGGATGAAAAGCCTAAGACGGAATGTTTAGTGTTTATGTAATAATGTGAACAATTTTCTTATAAAGCCACAGCAATGGATCAGAAGAACATGCTGTAGGCCTATGTTCTTATTTGGGGACAAGCTGTTGTTATACTGAAGGAAATTTGATTCCACAAAACTAGAAATCAGTCAGAAACACATCTTTCAGTTGGATATTCAGATTTTTTTTTGTATTGTAGAAATACCACAGCTGAATAGTAAGATTCAGGTTTCATGTATTCTAGTCAGTTAGAACAGTATGATACTGTAATTTGAAACATGATTGAAGTTTAGAACTTACTGAAAGTTATACCAAGTACAAATACTCCTTATACACAAAAATTCTGGTGAGAATAAAAGTCATATTTTCTTACTGGAAAATCTCTTTCCATAGCCCATTTATTTTTGTCTAAAAAATCACAGAGTTTCTCATTAGCTATCTCTGAATACTATTAAATTACTGAAAATGTATTATCTAAAATGAAGCCTAATTGTATAGGTAGAGAAAAATGCAGTGTTCTCAGATTCCCTCTTTAGGGCCAACATACTTTTCCTTTAACTGTGGCTGCAAATACATATTTTTAGTGGCTATAACTCTATTCATCCTCAAGAAGTTTTCAGTCCTAGGCAGCTGCCTTCTTTAAGGTTATTTCCTTCTAGGATTGACCTATATCTCAACATTTTTTCCAGTACCTCTTTCCCATGGATTTTCTTATTTCATTAAATGATGCTCTCTAGAATTATTTCTGAGTATGAGTACCTCATGAAATTGTCCACTTAATCTCGGTCTGAGGAACTTGGACTCACATTGCTGACCTTAAGAGAGACAAGAGAGTCAACTTCAGAGGCACATCATGTAGACTTTAGGTATCTGCCCTAGTTAGTGTTTCTATTGTTGTGAAGAGACACCATACATGGCTACAGCAACTCTTATAAAGAAAACATCAAATTAGGGATGGCTTTTAGTTTCAGAGGTTTAATCCCTTATCATCATGGTGGGAAGCTTCTCAGCATTCAAGCAGACATATTGCTGGAGAAGGAGATGAAAGCACTGCATGGATCCACAGGCATCAGGAAGAACACTGGGTTGAGCTTCTGAGACCAGGGTCCACCCCTCATGGTGAAATACTTCCTCCAAAAAGCTACGCCCACTCCAGCAAGGGCACACCTCCTAATGGTGCCACTCCCTATCAGTCATTAGGGGTCATTTTCTTTCAGACCACCACAGTACTCCTCTGTTATGACTCTTCTTGATACTGCCATCATTTGAAGAAGATGAAGCACTTACATTGGGACAAATATTTCATAGTCATGTTCATCCCATTAGCTTCTACCTATTTTTGACACAAGTCAAATCAAATAAGGTATATCTCAGCGTAAAATGAATGATGAGATAATGACTTTGTCACTTACAAGAAAAGACATATAACATTTTAAAGGAACTTTGAGGTATCTCTATGTCTAACAACTGCCAGCTAAAATAGCAGAAGCATGTATAGATAAAATGCATTCATTGAAAAATGAATATATTAAAAGACTATTAAATAACAGACAATATATAGAGAAAAATAAATATTTTCACAGTACAAGATTTAACCTCCTGACAAGGGAACTTGATGATGCTTCTAAAATGCAGTTAGAAAAACTGTTTAAAATTTGGTAAAAGCACTGGCTCATACAAAGAGATTCAGGACTTCCAGATGGTAGAAGTGTTCAAGAAACAGGCACATGAAGGTGTTCATATCCAGGAAAAGCTAGAAGACAGTGGCCACTATGACTGACCACATAGATAACCACCACAGTGAACACTATGACTGAACACTACAACTAACCACTGTGGCCATTATTATTTATCATCAGAATAGACACTACAACTGACTACTTCAGGTAATAAGATAGTGACCCCATCAGTGTCCACCACAGTGACAACTATGACTGGCTATCAGACAAACACTTGTGGTGGTCAATTGTAGTTTCCATTTTGATAGTCAGTCATAGTGTTCACTATGAAGGTCAGGTACAATATCCACTGGTGTGGTCAGACATAATGTTCACTAAGGTCGTCAGGTGTGATGTACATTGTGGTCAGTTATAGTGTTCAATGTGTTTTTTAGTAGTAATGTCCTCTATAGATGAACAGATTAAGATACATGGGACTTGGTTAAATATAGGTTAATTTTATTCTAAGAGAAGTCACTTACATAAGAAACTGATGACACTCAAGTTCCAGCTCCAAGGATCCACATCCAGGATGCTCTCCCTGACCCGACCAGAACCAAGAGCTGGGACCCAGGACCACAAAACTAGCCTTCTGCCATCACATCCACCCCTGTGACCACACCTAAACAGTGCAACATTTGCGGTTGGGATAGATATCTCACTACAGTCATCTGTGATTGTCACTCTTAATAGTCACTGTAATGTAAGTTGTAGTATCTAATGGGATGGTCAGCCATGTTGGTCATTATTGTAGCTACTTGTAGTGTCCACTGTGGTGGTCATCCATGGTTGTCACAATTGTAATCACTATGGTGATTGACTGTGGTGGTCACTGTGACAGTAAGTCATGGTGATCACAGTGGTACTCAACTGTGGTGTTCACTGTGATTGTAATTATAGTGGTCATTGTAGGAATCACTCTAGTAGTCAGTTTTAGTGTTCACAATGATGGTCAACCTCAGTGGTCATTGTGGTTGCCAATTGTAGTGTTTACTGTGATGGTCACTGTTGTGGTCTCCTTGGTGTTCTGTTTGTGTCTACTTTTATGGTCAGACACAGTGGTCACTGTGATGGTCAGTTGTAGTTTCCACTGTGATGGTCATTGGTGTGGTCAGTTGTAGTGTCTATGTGATGATTCACCATAGAGATCACTGTGGTAGCCATTGATGTGATCAGTTGTAGTGTTCATTCTGAGAGTCAGCTTTAGTCATCAGTATCGTGGTCAATGGCAAGTCCACTGTGGTGGTCATCCATAGTGTTCACTGTGGTTGTGAGGTATTTTCCACTGTGATGGTCAGTCATAGTGGTCACTTTGGTGGACAGTATGTCCTTGTTGGAGAAAGTGTGTTGGGTTTGGGGGGTGGATTTTGCCATTTCAAAGACACCAGCCAGGACCATTGTCTCTTGCTTCTTGCTTGCTGCCTGAGGATCTAGATGTAGAACTCTCAGCTACCTCTCTAGCACCATGTCTGCCTGGGTGTGACCACACTCCCTACCATGTTGATGATGGACTAAGCCTCTGACACCATAAAAAATTCCAATTAGATGTTTTCTTTGGGAAGGATTTGTGTGGTCATGATGTTTCCTCACATTAATAGAACACTGAATAAGACAGTTTTTGCTAGTTTTGAAAGCATTTGTGCCAGTACTCTAGGTATTGGAATACAGCACTGAACCAAACACCCCTCAAAAAAGCTCCTACATCTTGCATTCTAACTATTTAGTGAGGAAAATAATATGGGATGAAATAAAAACAGACAAATAATAGAATGTCATGAGAAGAAGGATTCTTATGTTCATGTTTGTATAGGAACAAGAGATATAAAGATAAAAGTTAAGCCCCATTTGGATAATATTTAATAACTTCTATCGAGGAACATCATTTATGAACACTAAAATCAATGTTAGCAACATTGTAAAGAACTTGGTTAAGTTAACATTTTACAGGTACTAGTAATATATGTTGAAAAAGGAAGTAAACAAGATAAAATAATAGAGTTAAATTTGGAGGAATATACAGGAAAAATAGATGCAAGATCTATAAGAACCCTGCTATAAGTGGCTCAGCTTTTACATATCCTTGTCCTGAACACACTCTGTGTCTTTATGGCCTCCATTCAGATCAGCTGTCACTGTCACAGTTCACAGAAAGGAATTGTAGCTCTAGATTTGGATTCTGAAAATTTTGGTTTGAAACTCTGGCCTTTACATAATCCAACACACACTGGTTATACAAATGGTGATTCAATCATAATATTCTTGTGGTTGTTGTTCTTAGTTTAACATTTTCTTTCATCTTTCATCTTAGATACAAAATGATATGGAATCCTTATTTGCTTTTATTAATGTCTAAATACTTCCATTACTAGAAATAACTTGTTTTTTTTTTAAATAAATTCTTACTGACAGAATCAATGAAAGAATTAGTAACATTTTGATTGCCACAATATTTAGGTAACAATAGACTATTTAAATTAAAAAAATAACACCATAAAAATTTGGCTAAGGGTCTTGACAGATACATGGCTCAGAGCTTAAGAAGAGCACTGGCTGCTCTTCCAGAGGAAACCAGACTTCTATTGCCAGCACCACATGGTAATTCACAACTACCTGTAACTACCTTTCCAGAGGATTAAACATCCCCTGACCATCACAGGTGTTAAGAGTCCATGTGGCATACAGACAAAGCAGGCATAATACCTATATGTATAAAATAAGTTAGATAAAAATATTGACTGTAAGAATGGAAGTATTGAAACAAAATACTATAAGAACAAATTCAAGTGTAACCAGAACTGTTTAAAAACCAAATGGATCCCACATAATACAGAGGGTTGGTTAACCTCTGTGCAAAAGATGCATGTTGAAGCTATGGGGATGCTGAGTCATGCTCATTGCATATACTTGTTTCAAGAGATAAACAGGGCCTTAAGTTGGAGAAGTTAGTTAGGTTCTAAAAAATACAAAGCATGAAACTTAATTCTTAGGCTAAACTTGGTTTGGGGAAATGATACTTGCCAAGGACCAGATCAAAGTCAAGCATGAATTATTAGACACAGATGTGAATCAAGAAAATAGAAGCAGCTGCTCTTCCCTTGTCCTGGCCCAGGCAAGGCTTTGGCAGTATGACATTTTCCCTTTGTTGGAATTATATAAAAGGAACCCTGGAAGGCCAGTAATCCTAATGTATAGCTTCTTGATAGATGGTTTCTACAAATACGTTTTCTGTGCTTGATTAACAAAGTAGGCTACAACCAGGCACCATTTGAAACATTCTTGAAACTAAGGCTCATATTCAAGTATTTTTACATAATTTTCATTACATTTCTAGTGCACTCATATTCCTAAAGGTTGTCAAATTAATTCATATACCTTATCTCAAAACTCAACTTTAATGCATTCTAGTAAATGTGCCTGTAAGGAATATGTAAACATCAGTCTTTTTATGTCTCAGGGGGTGTTATTTCCTTCAGTGACATAGCCACTGATAAGTTGCCCTTGCTCCAATAATTAACCAATGATCATTCAAGCAATCCTTGTTAAACTGAATGGGCCATGTAGACAAGGAAGACATGAAAAGAGTAAAGGGGTTTGTTGAGAAGAATAATTCTTGCCATATATGGATGAAGAAGGCAAGAGAAGGAAGTAAGAGTATGGATCACTAAAGTTCGTTCTATAAACATATGAAACTGTCAAACAATAAATACAGCTGGATTAAAGCACAAAAAACATTCCAGATGGAGGCAAACATTTGTATTAGCTCTTTGAAAGGTCCATACAATGTATTTTGATAATTCATCTCCTTCCCATAACCCTTTCATAATCCACCCTTCTACTCTACCCACCTTACTTGTGTCCCTTTTGTTTTTAACTCAGGACCAATTTATGCATCCCAAATTTTCTTGGATGTTCCATCTTCCACTGGAGCATGGCCAACTGCTAGTGGCTACACCCATAGAGAAAAATTGTCTCTCCTTCTTGCATCAGCTATGAATTTCCAATAGCTCCTTAGCTAGAGGTGTGATTGTGCACCAGACTCACTTCTCCATGTTGAAATTTGGTCTGACTTAGGTCTACACAGGTTTTGTACACATATGAGTTTATGTGTGCAGCTGCTTTGATGTGTTCAAAAGTCACAGTTTTCTTTCAGTTATTCACTACTTCTGGCTCTTATCCTCTTTCTGCATCATCTTTTACAATAGTATCTGAGCCTTTGAAGGGGGTTTATGGTATATACATACTCTGTTAAGAGTTAAACACTCTCAGTCTCTTAATTCTCTGAAGCTTAGACGGTGATTGGTCTCCAGGCTAACCATTTACTGCAAATCAAAGGTTCTCTAATTCAGATAGAAAGATGCACTGTTCCATGTGCATAATGATAAATCATTAAGATTTGATTAAAATACACCTATTTAACAAAATAATGCTGGTAGGTCCATGACATATCTATTAGCCTAATATTGGTGGCAGGTAGAGCTGAGGTTTTGTCATGTGGATCAAGACTTGAATCTAATCAGAAAATGGTGGTTTTGTACCATGGTATATTTGCTACCATTGCACCAGTGCGTATGTCATCATTTCACTAATTCAGTGATTAGTACAGCCAAAGGGTTCACAGTTAGGTACTATTGTTGTTCAGGGAATCAAAAGCGGTCCAAGCTCAATGAGGGCTAAGTGAAGCTTCTGACCTCAGGATCAGGCCACCTGTAGAATTACAATGGTCTCACAGCCAATTCTCAAGTGTCTGGAGAGGAACTGGGGACAACCCTGCATGGAACAGGGTCTTCAGGCAGGCAGTGGGGGAAGCATGAAGTTGATGGCTAGAGTCTAAGATCCTTACCTGGAGACGAGGGGCAGCTCACCAGGCCTTTTGTCTCCTTTGGAATAGAAACCCCTTTCTATTTGTATTTTCTCTCCATTGCACCTTGAACCTAAGCTTCCTTCTGCTCTGCTAGAACTTCATCCTCACTGATTCCCATGCAAATACTTGATTCTACAGTGCATTGTTAATAAGAATGGCCTTTCTGTCACCACTCTGCTGAAAAGCATTTTTCAATGCTCTTTAAATGGCTGAACCATTCGTAGTAAGGAAAAAATTTTAATTCTCAAATAACATACAAGTTAGTAGATATCATTTTGGCATTTTTAACAAAGTGTTTTATTGATCCTCCTTCTCTCTGACCTACCCCGCTCCTGTGCTACCACAGATTTTTCCTTGTGTCCTCCCAATTCTTCTCTTTTCCTCTTAATGTCACATTGTTAAAAATATGACAAGATCAGCGATGAGGGAGTGAAAAAAAATTAAAGAGATGAAAACTAATCAAAGTAATGCATTCCAATCTTCTATTAATTATTCAGATTGCTCACTTCTTTGCAACCCTTATCATCAGATCTTTAACTAAGAAATCCCTTGTAGACCAACTCCACATATATGCCCAGTCTCAAATAGTTCCACAGATTTTGCTAATGACAACCAAAGATACTATCATTTACCTCATTACACTGCTAATTGATTATTGGGTTTTCTTACCAATAAATGATGCAGGAAAGCATGACCCAGGTCCCCTAGCTCCTCGGTCTATTGTCAGCACTGTGGCAGTGTCTAGTTACTAGGACCACAGATACTTTGGATATTCATTTTGCAATTTTAAATTGTGACCTTCCCACTCCTATTTCTCACATTCCTAGTAAAGTAGTAATTTCCCAAGTTGCACCTGTCATGTACAATATCTCAGCCTCATGTGTCTGCGTTTCTTCAGGACATGTATGGCCACAGGGAGATCTCGTCTCATAGCAACAGCATATCAAGCAGAATAATTTCTATATTTATGGTGTTTCCTCCCACTGTCTGCAGTTTATTTATGTGGATGTCTAAGAAATGGTTTCCTTGGTAACCCAAAAGAATCCATATCTGAGTAGCTATACTTCAGGTTAATATTTTTAGGCAGCCATTATGTGAAAATAAAAAAAAGTAAGTTAAGTAGCTGCTCCAGGGAATATTCAGTAAAAATATGAGTAATTTAATAATAATTTTATTATTGAATTAAAGTCTTTCCAGAGTTTTCCCGTTTGGAGATTTAACATCCTGCCTCACATAGTATCCAGTGTGATTAGTTAAAGTTCAGAAGAAATTTGCATTTATTATGAATACCAGTTTATAAAGTAAAGTCATTATGGCCATTCCTCTTCTACGTGCACTTGCCATTCCCTGTAAAATGATTTCATTTTCATCTGAGTAACATCTAGCCCTAAGTGTTCAGTGCTGCAAAATCACAAAACAAAATAAGACCTTGTGTGTGCCACGCCACATCTCTAGATTTTCTAAAAGATTAAAGTAAATGCCAGCTGTAATAAAAATGGCTCTGTTGTTAAAATTGCATGTGACAAAAGAAAACATAGTTGTCATTGTTCATTACGGAACAGGAGCAAAATATCTTCATTCTTGTTCCTCAATTATCTGTGTGGTCATAGCCCATACCATATTTTAAATAATACCCATTGAACTCACTTTCATATAACTGTTATCTGTGTTTTTTTTTCTCTATGCTTTTTTCTTGACTGCCCGAGTCAATTTTTATCATAATATGTTTGTCTCAAATATTTGATATAATAAAATTTTACATGTGATGCTGATATCATGAAGTGGTGTTGGTGCTAACTACAGGATGAACAGGCATGAAGGAGTGGAAACTCAAAGTGGCACAATCAGGTTAGCCTCTGTGGTAGTAGAGGAATCAATTTAATGACGACAGCATTTTCCTTATTCAATCTCTTGGACTTACCCATGAAATTCACTTAAGTTCTTTGTCGTATAGTATAGTGGGTAAATGATGCCCAGCTTTTTTTTCCTGAATACTTTTTCTAACATATGATAATCCAATTGACTCTCTTTCCTCTGGTAGGAACATGGGGATAAGATCTTGTCTGGTGTTTTTTTATTACACAGTAAATGACTTTCCCTATCTCCATTCTTTTTTGTCCCAGTTATTGTTGGCATGCCTGTCAAAACTACTGAATCACTCTGCAACTGGATCAAATGCATAAATCATCAAAATTGATTTCCTATTGTAGCATCCATTTTTCACTATATCTGCCAGTACTTTAAAACGTTAACTATCACAACCATCAGGAATTTAAAGATGCAACGAGCCTTCAAATAAATACCTCTGCCAATTGTATCTCAAAATTATTCTTTTAAAAATACCCTGTGTTGAAATAATGGCTTTTTACTGGCAAGAATATTCTCTCACTTTACAAGCATACCCCCAAATTTGACTTTCTGTGCAAATAGAGTTTACTTTTAATATATCACCCAAACAAAAGTTTTTATGTTCATAAACTAATATTTTCTTATCCTTGTTTCCTAGTAATCCAGAGACTGAGGAAGAATTTTAACTTTCATGACTTGGAAATGACTGGTGTAAACATATGTTCCTTTTCCTCTCTTCTCTGATAAATTGAACACTAAACAATTTAAGATATTGGTGTATTTTGAGAGATAGCCAAGAGCTCTGCATGTTTTATGGGGTAGAAATATTGTAAATGGTTTAGATGATTATTATATAAATCCATCTAGACTGACCTTTGTCAATCTTTCCATTACTACCTTGACAACAATTTCAAATTGTTTCATTACCAAGAGATATACAGGTATGAGTTTTCATGGCATGTCTATCATTGTTGGGTCATTGAGACTCAAGGTTCATCGTTGTAGGTAATGCAAACACAGAAAAGAACCTAATGAAGTAATTCTGCCACTAGTCATGTCATGGATGGCTTCAAACCCATTCACATGTAAACAGTCCTAGCTAGACTTAGTGAGTTATCAAAAACAAAACAAAAAACTTGTTGTTGCTGTGGAAGAAGTTTTAAAGGAATAGGAAAATTAGGAGGAAAATGGGTGATTGTGACCATATTCCGTTGTACATAAAATTCTCAAGATAAAGAAATATTATAAGATATAAAAACTAATGTGTAGCAGTATTGAAATACATTTATAAAATTGATAGCTTTCTGTTTTCAAATTAAAAAAAATTTTAGACAATTTTACCTCTTTGGACAAGTCATATTGGCTACTTACACCACCATGTTTCCATCTGCCTACCTCCTTTCATCTCCTACAAATCTCTCTCACATATTCATTTTCCTCTGTGACCCACTGAGTTAACCCAGGATAAAGTGAAATTCAACACTTGGGCTACAGTATTGATAGGAGAAGTCCTTCTGTGTATATGTCTCTTTTATTGGTTAATGAATAAAGCGCTGTTGGCCAATAGGAAAGCAAGTTATGTGTGACTAGGAGAGAAGGAGGATTCTGGGAAATGTAGTAAAGGGAGAACTCAACATGTGATGCCTGTAAGAGAGGACACATGCCACTGGTGTCCTCAATAAGATAAGTCTTTATAAAATATATAGATTAATGGTTATGGTTGATAATTAAGACTATGCTAGCGTATAAGAAATTCTAGTCATTGGCCAAGAGCATTGTAACTAATATTAATCTTTGTATATTATTTGGGGATACTAAAGTCATGGAGGAACTCAGGTGCCTGGTGGAAAGAGTTATCATTACACAGTATTCCAACTTTATTTTGTTTGTTTTTTCATGACAGGGTTTCTCTGTTTTGGAGGCTGTTCTGGAACTAGCTCTGTAGATCAGGCTGGCCTCGAGCTCACAGAGATCCACCTGCCTTTGCCTCCAGAGTGCTGGGATTAAAGGCATGCACCACCACCTCTCGGCTTATATTCCAAATTCTTTACAGTCATTGAAGTTGTAGTCAGATAGTCAGCCTTGCAAGGGCTCAATATAAGATACAGTTTCTTTAGGCTTTCGTCCACCAGGCAACACCTGAAGGATTTACTCAGGAATTACAGACTGAGTTCAATGTGTAAGTACATATACCATGTCTACTATGAAAGGCAAATAGCATTATAACACAAAGTTTAAGAATTTGATTTTGCATATTGCAAATAAAAATACCTTTAGAAACATCACACAATTAACATCCAGAAAATGAAATTTGCTCCTGTGAAGTGAATAAGAAACTTTTTTTAAAAAATCTACATAAAGGGGAAAGAGATATAAAGTACTAACATTTTTTTACCTGAGTGTTTTATTTTATTTTGATGTGTTTTATAAATTGAGCATGAACGTGATATCTGGTTTGAAAAAAGAAAGACATGTTTATTATCATGGCTGACTTCCATAGTAAGGCAAGAAGAGCACCTACTGCACTTTGGGATATTCCATGTCTCTAAAATACAAATCTATGTACACAGTTTGAGACTGAATGGCATTAAAGATCATCTGATAATTTCACCCCCACAAGTACTTGACTGAGAAGGGCTACAGGGTAAGGAGCATCACAAATGGAATCTGAAATTACAAAAAAATATTTGGAGTCATGGGTTAAAATCTTCTGTTTCAGGAAGATCACAAGAATTGTAGAAAATTATAGTGACACAATGTATAAAAGAATATGGCTTAAAGAACCAGGATTTTTTTTCTTTATTATAAAGCAATTTCTTCATGGCAAAAAAGTACACAAAGCAATGCAATTTTATAGATGGAAAACAAGGTTTAGTTAGTATACAAAGATAAGTAATGTATCTTGAGATTGAAAAATAAAGTTATTTATTAATACAATGAATACACACAGTTTACTTAATTTCTATATTCATTTCATGAGCCAAATGTGATGCATATATCTATGTTAAGTGAGAAATCTACAATATTATGTACTATCCAGCATTTCCAAGTCGTGTTTTAAGCTTTGGTGCCAGTAATCAACATCCAATTTAATGGATTGAAATTATAAGCTGAGAGTTTATCTGATCCAGAAGAGGTAGAAGATAAGCTTGAATGTAGGGAGATTGTAGATATACTATCAGTAAAAAATGAGATAAAATTTATGGCAAATTATCCCTTTATAAAACTATATTCTATTTCTCCTTCTCTGGAAGAGCCCTCTCTTTCTCCTTCTCTGGAAGAGCCCCCTCTGAATGACCAACATAGGCTTATAAAGTTGAGAACTTGGGCTCCACGTGGCAAGATTTAAGAGATGTAGCTTGGATGGAGGTATGTGTTGTAGGAGACATATCCCTGGGGGTAGACTTTGAGGTTTCTAAAGACTTGAACCATTTCCAGTGTTCCCTCCCTGCCTCTTTGCAGTTTTTGAGATGTGAGCTATGGGCTGTTCCTACCATCATGCCATTGATCCACAATTATGGACTTTATTCCTCTGAAACTGTAGGTCTAACAAAATACTCCCTTCTATAAATTGCCTTGGTCATGGTGTTTTACCACAGAAATAGAAAATAACTAAGACACCCTCTTCCATAGTCCCTACTTAACCTCTGTGACTATTCTGAATGAAACACACATATCTAAACCTTAAAACTAACATATAAGACAATAAATGCAATGATTGTTTATCTGGATCTTAGTTACTTTATTCAGGAAACACCATATGCTACTAAATACCACCCCCCCCCATATAGGCTGCATTTTTGAGTCTGTACGTAGGATAACATTATAGACCCTTCCCATAAACATTACAGGGTAATTACAGTACTATTTATTACCCTCAGAAACCTGATGGTAAGATCCTATCGCTGAAGATACCACATATTCAGTTCATCAACATGGAGATTTCAAGCATGTGTTGAATTAGTTCAGCAGGTCAGTTCCCTACTGACTAGTATTCATATTTTGGAAAGTACTATAGATGCTACTGGTAGATAAAATTAATCATAAGTCTCATCTATCTATGAACCCTGTGATCTACAATAGTGACCTGTTTGCAAGACATGACAACTGGTGCAATAGTAGCACAAATATTATGAGCATAATCATGTACAATTTTAATTAGATTTAAGGCTAGTTCCATGAGATGGACCACATATGTGACACTGTGAGTGAAGCCAAAAATCTGACACTAGATAGGTCATGGATCCTAGAGGAATCCTACTGCAGTTACTAGGCTAAATTACAATAGCAATAAAATGCCCCCTATGACATATAGGTATGTCCATAAATCTATGTATCACTCAACACTCATCAGAGAAGCTGTTTTTATAGATAGCAGTTGACAAAGAGATCCAGAACTGGAAAAGGTACAGAGACTTTGGAGCCCTCAGAAGTAAATGTGATGTCTGTAAAACATACTTCCCATCAAGGCCCAGGTGCTCATGCAGAAGAGGAGGCAAAAAGATTCTAAGAGCCAGGCATTGGTGGCACATGCCTTTAATCCCAGCACTGGGGAGGCAGAGGCAGGTGGATCTCTGCAGGTTCGCAGCCAGCCTGGTCTCCAGAGAGAGTGCCAGGATAGGCTCCAAAGCTACACAGAGAAACCCTGTCTCGAAAAACAAAAAACAAACAAACAAACAAACAAACAGATTCTAAGAGCCAGAGGCAATGGATGACTTCAAGGAAACAGTGTGTCCTAGACACATGGTTGATGCACATATAAACTCACAGAAACTGTGACAGCATGCATGAGACGTGCATAGGTCCAAGAAAGACAAAATCCCAGAACCAAAAATGGAAAGTGAACACAAAAGTCCTACTCCAAACTGTTGCAATTTAAGAAAAGCAGCACTCGAGAGAATGCCTTGTGACAGGGTTCTAGCAGAGGTTATTTTTTTATTAGGAAAAGGGATCATAAAAAGGGGAAAGGGAGGGGGGAGAACATCCTCTGAAGACAGGAACAGCAGGAGAGAGCAAAGAGGGGCAAAGAGGGGTCGGAGAGCAGGAGGTAGGCAGGGCCCTTTTAAAAGGGAACATAGTGAAAAGGCACAGGTGGTGCTCTTGGTGGCTGCAGCTGAGGGCCTATCCTGTCAGGACCCCATGAGCAGGCCAGTACAGATGCCTGAATACTAACACTAACCAGGAAGCTATTTGTAATTGTTATCTACTAGGGAAGAGAAAACCAGTTTTCTCCAATAGATGGTTAATGGGCATATACCACACTCAGGGCAGACTGCATAGTAGGCCAACACCAATCAAACCCCATGTTTTTGTGATTTTTGTTTTGTTTTAAGAGAGAGAAAGAAATGAAGTTGCATACATAGAGGGTGGGTCTGTGAAAGAATGTAACCAACATCTATTGCATGGAAAGTTTAAAAATAAATAAAATCTACCCATGGACACATGGATTTGGCTCAGATTAATATCATAAACATTCTAGTTTTGTGTTTAAAAACGTACAAATTATATTCTACTTGTGTTTTTTATACTAACACTTTGTCACAGTTTGTTAGTCATGTTTTAAGCAAACATAAGGAAAAAATATCTTTTTTCCTTTTGTTCCTCTCCTGCATGGTAAAACAAATTGTTTTTCAAAGTAAACCTATTTGATTTGTTCATGGTCTTTGTTCATGGTCTTTATGCCTTATACACACTTTATGTCAGGTAATCTCAATCAAGTTTGTTTCCAGTTAAGTAGAAGAAAAGTGTTCTGCTTACTTTTTGAAATTCAGTGAAATTATCCTACAAAGTACCTTTGAGTTACTAACATGATTTTTCCTACACAAGTTTGAGTCTTTTGTTTTCATGTCTCTTGATTTAAGCATGTCAGTCCTTTCTGCTTCTCAAAGACAGAGTTTTAAGGAAATTTTTGAGAAATGGGAGATGAGCATCTTACCTTTACAGTGTATAAGTGGTGGGTGATTGGGCTTGTGCTATGTTCCTCAGTGACATTAATCACAGGCAGCGGCTGTGGTTCGGGGGATGGAGGTGAGTGTTGGATTAGCACAGACCAGGAGGAATGGGTGAGTACTTTAAGATGTAGGTTCAGAAATGCAATAGAACATGAAAGAAGGCAAAGAGGCAGGTCATGTGTGATTCATCGTCTGGGCTTCTGTGACAAGTGTTGGGTGTAGATGTTGAAAATTGACACCTGGCGTTTGAGAGGTGAGTCATCAGGGATACCTTCAGAGACATATTTGTTCTGGACAGTGAATGGTGTCCTGTTTTTCACTCTGCACTCCATTCCACCCATGCATACCAAAAACATTTAAAACATTCTCAAGAAAGTTCTTCACATTAGTTCACCAGCTTCATCCTACCCTGTTTTAATCCACAAGACCCAGCCTCTTGATATGGTCACACCAAGACTTTCTTGTGGAAATCATTTGACTCCAGTATCCCAAGTACAGGACACTACTGTATCCTTACACACATGACTTGATCTTTGACCTTCATCCCAACTTTTATTTCAAAATTAATCTATTTATTAGATTTCTAAAGTATTATAAATCTCTTTTAAAAAATGTTTTCTGGGATTTCCTGTGAAGGAAAGCACTACTTGCTTCTTCATGTTGATTGATTTCAGGCAATGTCATCTTTTAATCTACCACCTTGTCCTTTTTCTGATATCCCAAAATATATTAAATTTGCATTTCTGTTCTGACTCAGACTTTCCATACTCATTTTCAAACTTTTCTGTAATCTCTACACTTTACGTTTTCAACAATTTAATTGATTTATTGCACAATATCCATCTTCTTATCAGTGACTCTAGTTCAAATTCAAGTATTATCCTTGCTTTTACAGCTTTTTCTAGATCCAAAACACATCACAGTTTCACATATTACTTCTATCCCTACTGCAAGAACAGTGTGGGAAGCCAAGTTATCTTTCAGCAGGCAGCAGTAAATTAGTCTTTTGTCTGGATATTCTGAATTTACCTATGGCTCCTGTAATCTATTCTGCACAAAATTATCCATGAGATTCATATCAGGCTTCTGTTTACTAGTTTCCAATTACAATAAAATGCAAAGCACTACTTAATATGTATCTTTTCTTTGATACCACTCCTCCTCCCTCATAGCTTCTCCCATAATCCCCTCTAAACTCCAGACACACACATGCAGACTAAATACACCCACGTTCCTTTGTATCTTAGATCTCTATGCTGTTTTCTGGATCTAAAGTCCTATTAGCCTTTGATAAGTGCAGCAGTACTCTGCCCATTTCCTGTATATTGTCTTTAATTTTCAAAACTTAATTCATGTGAAACTAATTTACATATATAAAAACATTTAAATAGGGGCTACGGGGATGAATCTTAATGAAAACAATAATTCCCCAGCACCCACATGGTAGATCTCAACTTTCTGTAGCTCTAGGCCTAGGGGATCCAATGCCATCTTCTGGCCTATGTGGGCACTTTGTGAACATATGACATAGACAAGACATGTATACAAACACCACAATTATATACATAAAAGAAAAAGATAAAGAAAAATTTGAAAACTATTAAAATGTAAGTTTAGAGGTTATAGAGAACCAACCACTGCTAATATTCATCACTAGACGATACTTACTCTTTCATGTAGCTAGATGATCAATCAATATTTTGTCAATAAATACTTGTATAACTATGGATTCATAACATGAACTGTTGGGGATGACAATCAAAGGAGAATCATCAAGATATGTTTTAATACTCCTCAGTTTTCTTTAAAAATTAGTTACATAATTGTTAATCTTGTTGTTTTGTCCACCTACTTTTGTTTTAATTCTCATTCCATTTCATAATTCACATTAAGTATTGTTTTCATTATAATATTTTATTGCTTATTAAATAATTTTATTGGGTCCTCTGCAACTTTGTTTTCAATAGCATTTACTAATAGAATTTTAACAAGATACATTTTCTTCTAGGTTGAGAATAAAATTGCCTGGGCTAATTGTTGCCTGTATAGATTTATTTAAAATCTAAGAAGATATTATTTTACTTTTTTGAGTTCTTAAATTTGAATTTTTACAAAAGATTATTTATTTAACAAATATATAAAACCATTGAAATTTTAGGAAAATAACTTATTAAAATATAAATTAACATGTACACAAAATATATATCCATATGTGCATAAAATACCTGGGTATACAAATGTATTCAGATTGCACTGTATGTATATGTAAATAAGTAAATATATTCAATTTCTTAATCTTGGTAAATACATGAATTTTATCATTTTTGAACCCAGAATTTCAACATTTAATTATTGCAGCTATTGTCTCAAAGTGAGAAGAAATCATTGGGATTAGCTGGATATTTTCACCTATTTGTTTCTCTTGAATGTGTTTCCAAACAGATGGAGATTCAGAGAATTCACCCAATAGTAGGATGCATGATGAGTGCCAGACTTGGTGCCAGGCAGTGGAATCCCAGGATAAAGGAGGCTTATGCCCATCCCTGGGGCCATTTACAATCTCTCAGATGATATTGCCATAGCAAAAGATGTGTGCAGCACATTCACTACTTTATAAAGAATATTCAAGGTTCAGACATAGGATCGAAAAAAGTTCCAGGTGAATTTAGTCTGTCTGTGGGGAGGGGAAAGTTTTGTGTCCATCTAATGAAACATGACACATTCCTTAAAGGATTTTAAAGTCTGTGACACCTTCATTTACATTATGGTGTCATGATGACAGTGAGATTGTAATTTGCCAAAGCAAGGGAGAAAATGAAACAAAACAAAAACAAAAACAAGGTTTGTTATCACAGGAGGTAGGTATCTTTCTGTTAGTCAGTGAGTTACAATTGTTTCAAGTTACACTATCTTTTAAGAACTTACTGAGTACTCGTGTGTGTGTGTGTGTGTGTGTGTGTGTGTGTGTGTGTGTGTGTGTGTGTGTGTGTGTGTGTGTGTGTGTGAATGCTCTATGCAATTCTTACAATTTTGTTGGTTTCCTTTGCACCTTCTCCACTGTGTGATTGTGAAGCTGGGCTCAGACCATTCTGTTTCAACTTTGTTGACTGTCTCTCACTTCAGCACTGCTAATAGAAGGTTATCACAGGGAGGCTGCAAGGCTATAGAGCTGAAGAGATTTTCCTTCCAGTCTCCTTCCTGTCTGCCTCATGTGGCCTTCCTGTCTATTTCATAAGTGGCAGCTGCATCAAGTAAACTTTCTCCATTTGCTCCCTTTGCTTCCTGCTGTCTTCCATTCAAGTGCATCAGACCACTCTCTCTTCTTTCAATAATTGGGGTTCTCCTTTAAATTTCCCAGTTTTACTATTTTTCTTCCATGATCTTGTGACAGTATTCTATACATAGTACATGCTGGCATGTACCCCAGCATTTTACTTTGGGCATTTAGTCTTAGGTAATAGTTCCTCATTTTAATTGAATAGCTGGTAACCAAATGGTACTAAAATTCTTGTAGTAACTAATATTTTCTTTCAGTTTCAGGAAGATAGTGGTAAAACCTTAACCAATGGGTTCCAAATCCATTAAAATCTCCCAATTTGACAATTCTTAGAAAAATATAGAGAAATGATAGTCAGCAAGTGATGAATGAAAATATCGGCAAAAATGAGGAAAATGGTCATGAAGATACGGTGAGATTATTGAGTCACTTTAGTGCCTATTTTGCATCCAAAATGGATAGAAACAAAATGATTATTTATAAGGAAGTTATGAAGAGAAAAGCAAAAATTGATGTGCTAGAATTGGGGGAGTAATCTTGGCATATGGTCCGTAGGAACTGAGTACAGATTTTGACCAGCTGAAGGCAACGGGAAGCAGATGAGTGAAAACTTAAATATCATTTCAGAGAGATTTTTATGAAAATGCAAGTAATGTGGTTGCAGAATGTTGTTTAAAGAAACAAAGTGCCAGCAAAGCCAGTTGCATAAACTGGCTTAGAGTGGATTTCTTAAAGCTTCAGGTAGCAATTCTTAAAGATCTATGACTGTCTTCATAGTAATTGCATTTTTACCTTTTGGAGTTCATAGCAGCACATTGCTTGGATAATGATTGAATTTCCTCCTAGCGCAAGATACTTCTTTAGTATCTTGTATCGACCTTCCCCAAAGGAAAAGATTATAATTATATGATCAGGAGGTAGAGGGAACAGCTGTGAAAACAAAATATCTGTTCCTTTCTCTGAGAGGCCAAATTATAGTAAGAAACCAGATTAAATTTAACATTAATAAATTGGCCAAGTTCTAAAACAAATCCTTAGCAGTAATAGCATTGGAGGCAAGGGGCTAGGGCAACAGGGGCCAAAGAGTAAGCAGCTGCTCTCATCATGCAAAGGATGCCCTTGTTTCTGGGGGATCAATACATCTAAGAATTATCCTTTTTAGTTCTATAGTTCACTATAGAAACTCCATTGCTTGGCATTCACTGGGAAAAGAAGGAGCTAATATAAAAGATCTCATTCTGTCAACAAGTTAGTCAAGTTCATCAATGACAGTGTTGAGTACAGCATTCTGCCCACCTGTTGGTTGAAGTCATTGAAGACAGTGCTTACTTAGGCAAGACTTTACCTTGTCTGATAGTCAAGGTCAGTAAAGACAGTGCTAAGTGCAAGGCCTCATCTTGTCTGGAAGTTACTCAAGGTCACCATACACAGTGCTGAGTGCAAAAATTCACCCTGCCTTGCTAGTTAGCTAAAGTTACTCATGATAATACTGAGTGCAAACAGAGCTCCATGGAGCACCACCTAGGTTTGCATATTTCAAAGCTACTCTTGTAAAGTATATCTCTTCTCCATCTATGTCTATACAGGAGAAAACAAAGTAACACTGAAAAGTAGGCAGTTTTAGACAACACAAGAAATCAGTAGATAGAGCAAAGAAAATGACAGATATGGTGATATGGTTTTTATTATATGAAAGACTGATTAGAATCAATGGTTTCTATGGCTTCCGGACAAATAGGGGAACTGGGTGAGTACATCACTTTTGTGTTCCAAAAATTTCTTTGACTGTAGCTCAACTCTCAGGAGCCAACAATCTAGACCACATAACAATGTATTGATTGTGGAGCCCAAAGTGGTAGCCTCTGGCTTCTTGTCACTATTAGAAGGTTAGTCTGTCAATTTTATGAAATATATTGTATTGTACTGTATAAATTTCAAGGTTTTATATGCACATGCAGCTTAAAGCTACATTTTGGATAGCATGGATAAGTGTATTTCCTTCATTCTCAGAAGGTCACATTAGATGACAAGGACTTGAGGACATCAACCCACAACTTTTATTCCTCCATACTTCACCCCTAAAAACAAAGTGTAATAAAAATATTGATTTTTAACATATTCTTATTTTAGTAGCCATGGTAGTGAGGCTGTGAGAGAAACTGGGAGATTAATTAATATTCATGTGAAGTGTAGTCAAAACACCATAGCTAGCAATTATTCTATGGAATGGTAGGTAGAGTCTTCTCAAAATCCCAAAGAAAAGACCTGAGAATCTTTTGCATAGATTCTCCTCATGAAGTAGTGGTGTCACCAAGAAGGGGGTGAAAGGGGTTTATATTTCTGTGTATATGATGTGAATTTGGATTGAGAAGAATCAACAGAATGAGCCATAGTAACCATTAAACCTGCATTATGAATATCAATATTCATTATCGCAGATTTTAGAACAAAATAACAATGTATTTAGTCACAGGTACATTATGCTCAAAAGCCATTTCACTCTGGCTAAAAAAAAAAAAAGACATCAGTTCTGTGAGGTTGCTGATTTTTTCCATCCATCTTTGTATGTCTAGACATTCTGAACTATATACATTGGGCTTTAGTTAAATAGAGCATGTTCTTAATAAATAGGAAAATGTTTCAACAATGGCATTATCCGTGGTTTACATTTTTTCCCATTCATTTTTTGTTACTGTGATTATCACCTTCTCAATTTCCTTCCCCACATATGTTAGCTCGTTCTACCTCTACGAAAAATGTTATCCAAATTATGACATTCATTTTAAAACAGGAGACAGAAAACTACAGACAGAAAAATGTTGATTTTTAGTGGTTTGTGTCATCTTTATCACAGATAGAGGGAAGGAAAATCTCCATGTTATTCACAACCTCAGATAAAACCCATTTCACTTGTCTTCTGTTGCCATGGTTACAAGCCTTTCCTCTTTCAACAGGTCAATACAAGCTTTACAGTTTAGCCACAGTCCTGTGTAATTCATCTCAGCAGTGCACAAACAGACAAGAATGGGCTCTGTCTCTTTTACAAAAGTCACCACCTTAAATCATTGGAAAAAACAATCAGCTTTCATTTCTGTAATATAGTATTTTCATCCATAGTCCATTGTTTGCTATTTTAGGACACATTAAGAGAAGAGAGAAGTTGTGATGATTCAACTGCTTCAACCGTACTTGTTCTTCATAAATATTCTAAGCTGGCTACTTTGCTAACAACAATTCATTTATTTGTGTTCAATGCATTCAGTAACACTGTTGAAGCATTAAACTGCAGTTAACAGGTACAGTGCATTTTGATAGTAAAAATCAATGGAAGCATTAAGATGATCTCTGGCCAATGATTCTCATTATATACTGCCTATGGTATGTGTTAGCTTCTATTTTACCCAGTGTGAGAATTATGGAAATCATATTAATTTCATTAGTATTGAGTCAGTTGGAATTCTGCTTCTTTGAAGATGAAAGTATTTGAATTGAATTTATAGATGAGGAGGGAGTCCTTGCAGTGAAAAACAGTAGTGAGATTGTCAATTGTGTGAAAGAATCAAAATTTGAAGAGATTTAAGCTTTCTTCAAATGCACACATACAAATCTGAGTACATTTTTTATCAGAGGCTCATATCTGTATTCTTTCATTCAAGATAGACACTAAGTAGGTAATGAGAAGTGACAATAGGGAGAGAAAAGCACTCTGGCAACTTGTAGAGCCTGAATAGTTTGAAAGTATTCTGAGTGACAATTTTAAAATTCATAGTTTCAAATTTTACAGTCACCTGACCAGTGTGTTAGACTATTTTCCATTACTGTGGTAAAATGAACGGTGAGAAATATGAAAAGGAAAGACACTTAACTGTACTTCACATGATTCTAGAAGTCCATGAAGATAGATGGTGCTAGATTCTTCTTAACTCTGGAATATTTCACAGAAGAATACATACACAAAAAGATGGATAGCAAATAGAGGAAGCCAGTGGAATTCAAGAGGCAGGTATATATTTCTTTCTTTTAGTAATACTCTACTTTTCTAAAACCAATCTGATTCTAGTCAGTCTCTGAAACTGTTAGTAACCCCTCCAAGGGCAGTTATCTCAAAGGGCTCTTAAAGATTCTATCAGTTTAACTCTTTTTACATCTACGACCAGGACTCTGGCAAAGAAATCCTCATAGAACACACTCCAGTATCCAAAACATGGTGCTGAAACAGTGTCATATCTATTTACATGGAATGCCAACTCCTTTCTCCATTTAGGAGCCTTTCTGAGGTAAAATGAAATAATAGACAAGCACATTTTGATGTAAACATTGGATATTTGAAGCCAGGTGTTGGTGGCGCATGCCTTTAATCCCAGCACTTGGGAGGCAGAGGCAGAGGCAGGTAGATCTCTGTGAGTTCGAGTCTCCAGAGCGAGTGCCAGGATAGGCTCCAAAGTTACACAGAGAAACCCTGTCTCAAAAAAAAATTGGATATTTGTCTGGTAAAAGAAGAATCCGCAGTACCATTGTTTCAGTGGACACACTCTAAAGAGATTGTTAGTCATTACAGTTTGTGGTTATGAATGTTTCAGCTTTTCATGATTTGAATAATCAGAATAGAGTCTTCTGGCATAACCACAGTGCTAATACTGATAAGCAGCCTGTTTCCTCCCATTATCAATTTGTCTTTCTGGCTTAGGTTGTAACCTTCAAATACTCTTCAGGCACTAGGCACTGGGCCTAGTGACTAAATTAACAGGTAGAATCCCAGTATGCAATAGTGGAAGTTCTGTGGCTTTGAATATGAGAAAAGAGTGTCAAACTCTAAGCTACCTTTCTTAATGTTTGCTCTGTGGTCCCAAGACAATACCTTAGATATCAGTGTGGTGATATATTGTTTAAGATCTAATAAAGCTTGCCTAAGAGATCAGAATTCAAAGCTAGTCGTAGTCATAGAAGCTGGGCAGTGGAGACACACACCTTTAATCTCAGGACTCAGGAGACAGAGGCAGATGGATCTTTGTGAGTTCAAGGCCACCCTGGTCTACATGAGAGTGAATCAGTCTAAAAGAGAAACAGAGCTCACTCCTTTAATCCCAGCACTAGAGAGAATATAAGGAGCTCAGTGCTATCTCAGGAGCAGTCTGAGATTTGGTGAGGAGCACTGCAGTCTGGAGATGCAGTCTGAGGTTCGGTGGATCACCCCTTTGTTCTGAGCATTGGTAGAGGTGAGAGCTCTCTGGCAGCTTGGCCTCTGTGCTTTTCTGATCTTCAGCTTGAACCCCCATTCCTGTCTCTTGATTTTATTATTTGTGTTTTATATATCAGGAACCTGAAAACAAAATCATGAAATGCATCCAGTGAGAGAAACAAAAACAAACATTAATTTAGGCCTTGATTTGAATCCCCTAAGCCATTTAGAAGTTATGAGAGGCAGATTCCACTAAGAAACTTCAAAGTCGACGGATGGTGTGCAGAGTGCATGCCACAATTCAGGCAATCCTCCCAACACATGCAAGCAGATTTGCATTTGTACACACAGAGAGAAGTACTGCATGAGTGCTATCTACCCAGCCTGAGAATCTGAGTCATGTGTGGGTCTTATTTTCAAATAGAAATCTCAGTTTTGATTCCAAATCTGCTGACTAAAAAACATTAGTGCTGGACCAGGAACACAGCTGCAAAAAAAGTAGAAAGCTGGCCAGTTCTCTGTCCTCTCCATAGAGAGTCTGTCTGGTCTTTTCTGTGCATTACTTAACTGGAACTCCTCAGCTCACTACTACTTGATATGATTTCTTATAGATAGTCACTTGGATGAAAACAAAATGCTTCATAGAGTATGTTTGCTCAAATTCTGTTCCTACCTCTTAGAGGGCAGATAACCTTGAACATACTGTTTCTTCTTTCTTTAATTGCCTCAATTAAAAAATGGAAGGGGTTTACACTGTAGTATCTGAAACAGCCATTATAGGAAGTAAATTTTAAGATGAATTTAGAATAGATGATGATCAGTATTTCCATTTTCATTTTACCTTTTATTTTTCATGCAAAGATTCAGGGTGCAGAGAAAGATAGCAATCCATGTTTTCATTTAGGATTATAGCCTTACATTTATGTTGTTGGATCAATATATCAATTGCTCAAAAGTGCATATGTATATTCATGCATAAGAATATGAATATATGTATTTATATTTATATATACATATGTATATTTCAATATGTAATTATCACGGAAATTAAAATTTATCTTTTCTTCATATGTGTAAATGTAAATTTTCCACAGAGTCATTCTGTTGCTATAAATATATTTTAAGAAATAGAAGAATTCCTTATAAAATTGTTACTAAATACAGTTTATTGGAACTGTTTTTTATGATTAACTTATTTAAATTTAAAACCATCTTATTTTACATACCAATCCCTGTTCTCTCTCTCTCCCATCTTCCCATTCCTTCCACCATCCTCCCATTCCACCCCCCCAATCCACTCCTCGGGGAGGGTGAGGCCTCCCATGGGGGGATCATCAAAGTCTGTCACATCATTTGGGGCAGGACCTAAGCCCTCCCACGTGTAGTGAAACTGTTTTAACCCATCACGACCTTTTGAAATATGTATCTCCCATGGTTGTTCCTTACTTCCAAATCTTATTTTTCTAACTCCATAGTGCTTAACATTGCAGTTATTTTGGAACAATGTTTGGGAGTTATAATGGGGACCCAACACGAAGCTTATAAATAAAACAGCACACATAAAGTATTATTCTGCCATGTAAATAGGACATAACTTTGAATTCCCAGAATGCACTGTTTTAGTTAGAGTGGCTTGGGTCAATCATATAATCCAGCACTGGCTATGAGATCATGGAAGTAAGTCTTAATGTTTCTCAACCTCATATACAAAAGGTTGGTCATAACAACATACAAGACATAGGAATCCGTGTGATGAGTATACAAAGAAACCCCTTGATACCAGAAATACATTCATGGGGAATTGTCAGATCAATGTATATAATTTGTGAATTTATTTTACAAATGTACTCAAATTCAATCTAGTAAGCTTGCATGTAGTGAACAATTCCTTCTGCATCTTGAAGTCAGGTTTGAGATTTTTCTCTGGTTAATTTTAATATAAGTGAAGGCATAATCAAAATATGCTTGGGTGTAAATCTCTTATTGATTGTCCCCATAAAATTCACTGATTAATCAACCAAACTGACATCATAAGTTTCCTCTTATATTTCTTACATAGAAGCCTGTTCTCTATATGAACTGTCAGGTCCAGTTATTGATCTTCCTGTCTCTCCTGTAACACATTGATTAATATCTTGTTTTGTGTTATATTTATATCATACATCTCTGCTTCTAAAACATCTCATGTTTAATGACATTTAAAAGTAATATATTGGCTTATAATTTAATTAGCCATACAATAAATTGAAAATGACATATTGCCTTATTGAAGTTTCTAAATTAAAATAATAAATATTAATTTAATCAAGCTAATTTCATATCAGAGAAAAGTTATAGTTCTACTTCCTTTGTAGATGTTAATTTCTGTAGTAGTTATGCCAAAATATTTTATATATGCTTTATCCACTTATGTGATATAATTGGAACTATGACACATTGCTATAACTCTTCATTGGTTATTATTTGTTCATAAACATACATGCAAAATACAAATGCATATCAGATTTGGTAACAAGCTTACATATTTTGGAATTCCAATTTTAATATATATTTATAAGATATATCATTATGTTAATCAAAACTAATGATAAAAAGCATTTTGGAAACTCATTAGTTTGTGAACTAATTTTAAAAATATGATTTTAAAAAGTAGATTATGAATTGAAGTACCAATCATGTGTGGATGCTGATTCTGCAAGAATATGAGTTATTAAATTGGAATCACAGTAGCAGAATGGGTTACCTACATATGAGTTGTCGATTATGAGACTCCAGAGGTTGTTTCTTTTAACTAAATCTCAATTGTTCAATTTTAACAATAAAAACTTGAAATTTAGACGCTGGGGTGAAAGCCTGCTGGCTCAGAGAGGCAGAGGAAGCATCTAGTTGCCCTTCCTTCTCAGCCAACGTCCCAGAAAAAAAAAACCTTTTACCTATGCTATCTCAAACAAGATACCTCCTACTCAATGTCCCTGTCTTATACTTTCTCTGATTTTTGAACTGAATCATAAGGGCTTTGAGCCACTTTATTTATTTTTCTTGACTTATAACCTGCCTTTCCTGGCTTATTTGCGTGAAGTGTAGGGGCTCTAGAAATTGCTGTCCCTTTTAATATATGAGGGAGAATCCAATTAGTTCTTTCTTTAAACTGAAGTATCTTGCTTTGGGGATATTTGCTGTTACTATTCCCCCTCCCCAAATTACTACAAGCTCTTTGCCAGTGTTAATTTTCTACCCATAATGAGGCAATTTCTGTGTTAGTAAAAGGCACCACAATTTCTGTTGTGTCTATTTCTTTTAATTGATGAAGTCTCATATTTTTCCTTTTCAGAATCAATTTAGTAAATAACAGAAGACAGAAAGATAAGAGATAATATAATAGAGGGAGACATTATAGGTTTAAAGAGAAATCAGGCACTAGGGAAATGTCTGGAGAGCTACAAAGATGACACCAATTAACAATGTAAGCAACAACAACAAAAAAAAAAACACCAGTGCACAACACTCGGGAGGCAGAGGCAGGCAGATCTCTGCGAGTTCGAGACCAGCCTGGTCTACAAGAGCTCGTTCCAGAGCCTTCAAAGCCACAGAGAAACCCTGTCTCAAAAAACCAAAAAAAAAAAAAAAAAATGTAAGCAACAGAGGAGAGGCTACCTTAAATGCCCTCCCCTGATAATGAGATTGATAACTAATTCATATGACATTTTATAGCCTTCATCCAATAGCAGGTGGAAGTAGAAGCATACACCTACAGCTAAACCTTGAACTGAACTGAAATCCAGTTGCAGAGAAGGAGGACTGATGAGCAAAGGGGTCCATACCAGGCTGGTGAAACCCACAGCAACAGATGACCTGAACAAGGGAGAGCTCTTGGTCGCCAGACTGATAGCTGGGAAACCAGCGTGGGACTGATCCAGATCCCCTGAATGTGGGTGTCAGTGAGGAGACCTTGGAAATCTAGGGGACCTCTTGTAGTGGATCTGTACTTATCCTTAGCATAGGAATGGACTTTGGGAGCCCATGTCACATGAATCCTAGACACAAGGGGTTTGGCCTAGACCCTATCCCAAAGAATAAGACAGACTTCGAAGACCCCCTATGGAGGGCCTCATTCTCCCTGGGGAGCAGAAAGTGTATGAGATAGGTAGGGTGCTAGTTGAGGGGCGCAGGTGAGGAGGTGAGGGAGAAGGACGTGGGATAGACATGTAAAATAATTTTCTTTCTAATTAAAATAAAAACGAAATTGATGCTACGTAGGTCGCTAATTTTTTACTCTGTTTGTGTGCTAAAATGATCCATTCTAAGGTATTATCTTCTCTGTGAATAAGAATTCGTGTGGGAGAATCAGTAGAAGGTAAAATAATTACGTTCAAGCTTTGGATCCAAGCAATACACATGTACACCCTATAATTTCGTTTATCCCACAGCCAAATTCTCTCTCATTTGTGGCTGATAGTTTTCTTGGACTATTTAAGTCCTTATCATCTTGTATGATTGAAATAAATTACTTAGCTCTTGAGTAGTTGTTTCAATGGTGGGCTATAGCCAGTTAATATCTTCCAGCAATTTTTAAACATCATTAAGAGTTTGTAATTGCTCTCTCCTGATTTGTACTTTAGTAGTGGAGCTTTCTGTAAACCTAATCTTATACCCTGGAAAATCAGTAGAATCTCCAATTTGGATGTTTTCAGGACCAGTCTCCAGCAAGGAAAAATGCTCTTTATTTCATCAAACATTTTTTCTTAAGGTATCTGCATCTGAATGGGCCAGTAAGATATCATAAATATCATGAATAAAAATTAGATTGAAGAAACTGTTTCCAAATTATTTCTAATGATTGTTGTACAAAATATTGACTTAAGGTGAGGCTGTTTAAAATTCCTTGTGGAAGAATTTTTCACTGATGTCTTTTAATAGGTTCAGCATTATTGTAAGTAAACACCATGCAGGGAAAATTTCCTTTATCTCGTTTTTGTAAAGGTATAGAAAAAAAAACAGTCTTTTAAATCCATCAATATATTAGACCATCCCTTAGATAATAAAGAAGGCAAGTGAATTCCTGGTTGTAAAGAGCCTGTTGGCTGAATCACAGTATTTGTGACTTTTAATCTGTTAACATTTTACATTTTCAAAATTTTTTAATGACAAATATAGAGTTCCAAGGACTTGTCAATTCTTTAATATGGGGAATATTCAGTTGTTCCTCTACCAGCTGTTCTGATGTCAAAGGCCATTGTTCCACCCACATGGGTTTGTCAGTTAATCATTTTAAAGGTAGGGTGGTTGGTACCTTTGAAAGACCAACAGCTGTTATATCCTATTTATGTACAAACTGAACAGTCTTGAAAATGTCTTCTAATATTTTACTTAGCATTATTTACTGTTTGTTTCTGAGATTGGAGGAATGTTAATCTGTGTTTTCCATTGCTGCAACAAATCCCCATCAATTAATGGCTTTATGAAACACATATGGCTTTAATTTTCCTGTTTGTCTCTGTGGTCCTATACACTTAACCCATCTTGCTCTTTGTTTTACTGGAGATAAAGTTCCAATCCCTAAAAGAAGAATATTTATCTCTGGAAGAGGCCAATCTGGATGCCATGGTTTGGTGAAATAATTGCTGCATCTGTTCTTGTTTCTGCTAAAACTTCAATTTCAATGCCATTTATTTTTATTTTTAGCTTCAGACTCTGATCATTTGTAGAAGTTTGCCAAATCATTTGTTTTCTGGTCTTTCCTGGATTTTTTTTATCTACTAGAACTGTTCTGTCCTTGATCCTGCCCAGAGCAATATTGTTTCTAGTAACAGGCATTAAATCCTTTAATTGCTCTGTGGATGAGTTTCTCCATTGCTGACAGGAAATGATTGAATGAAATTTAATATTGAGGCCCACAGAAGGCCCCCTAAGGCATTTCCTGATGGCAAAGAGTTGCCTTGCCTATCCCTTGTTGATCTGTATTCATTAGTTCTTTGTTAGCCTTTGACACACCTTCTGCATATTCCAGAAGGTTAAGGTATTCATTGAAATATATACCTGTTGCTTTTGGAAGTCATTTCAAATATGTATCAACTAAAGATAATGACACATAAGGTCTAAAGACAAATTTTTCTACTTTATATTAAGTACAAATGAGCTAATATATCATTTATAATACATTTATAAATGTTGGTACTTAATAATTCTTGAATTACATTGTTGAGATAGTTTTTAAAAAATATTTTAAAGCTGTTATTAATTTTTACATGATTTTGTATCTACAGACTAGAATCTATATTACAGTTTTAATAAAAATGATCATCATAGTCTCATTTTTATCTATTATTTCATTATCTGTGTAATAAACCATTCATATGTAAGTTCCATAGAATATCATGAATCTCAGTTAAATGTAAGTGAATGATTTGTGTGTTTATTTATTCCTAATGGCATATGCCATTTTGCTTTCTTTTATTTGGTTACTGAGGCAATTTTTAAATTTTATTTTGTTTATCTGTTCTTTGAGAATTTCATATATGTGTATTTTGTTTATAACCACCCATGACACAACCCTCATCTTGACTTCTCCCAGACAGGCCTCTCTGCATGCCTTCCAAATTCATTATACAAATTCATTATCATTTCTTCTTCTTCTTCTTCTTCTTCTTCTTCTTCTTCTTCTTCTTCTTCTTCTTCTTCTTCTTCTTCTTCTTCTTCTTCCTCCTCCTCCTCCTCCTCCTCCTCCCTCATCCCCTTTCTCCTTCTCCTTCTTCTTTTCCTTCCTTTCCTCCTCCTGCTCCCTTTCTTCTCTTACTCATCCTTCTCCTGCTTCTCCTTTCCCCTCTTCCTTCTTTTTTTCTATAATCTATTGAGTCCAATCAATGCTGCCTCTATGTGCCATTCCATTCAGTGTAACATGTCAAACTTAACAGGGGGCCACACCCCTGAAGAAAATGATGCTCCTCCAGGATTGATCAATGATCATCATCTCTCAGCTATGGGTGGGCCCCCAGAGTTCCTCCCCCATCTATGCTGAAATATTGAATGGTTTGGTCTTATGCAGGTTGAAAGAAGGAAGGATATATATTTAATTCTTTTTTCTTTGTTTTTTTTGTTTGTTTGTTTTCAGAGACTAGGTTTGTCTATATAACAGTCTTGGATGTCCTAGAACCTTCTCTCTAGACCAGACTGAGCTCAAACTCACAGAGATCTTCCTGCCTCTGCCTCCCAAGTGCTGGATTAAAGATGTGTACCACCACTGCCAGGAATATTTAATACTTAAATAGACAGATGGAGAGAGAGGTCCTAGCTCCTTCTATTTTAGAAATAACATGGTTCACTCATGGGCTCCTGTCTGCCCTCCCCCTAAAAAACCCTTAGTGTTGAGGACTTTTTAATTCTCTTGTAGTCTACTCAGTTAACTTCCTCTTCCACCCTCTGTGAGAGGAGGAAGGTCTTTATTTCTCCAAAAAAATTTTCAAAGGTCCCTATCCAGTGTCTCAAACTGTTGTTTAAACTGTTTGTTTAAAGTGGCGCAGCCAGCTGAATGGAAACTACTTGGAACACTTCAAGAAGAATTAATAGAATAATGCATTAATGGAATCCACCCTACTTCACACACACATATTATCGACCACGACGCCCCCCCACACACAACCCAAACTACCTGGAGGGCAATTGATTTCCTCTCCTTGTATACTCACCACTTTATTTGGGGGGATATGGCTTTTTGTGTGATATCGATGCTGCAATGCACTTTGGGTACAGTGGACTGTACCCAAACAAAGTTATCACCCTGTTAATTCTTTACATGATTGAGAAAGGACTCATGAGAGGACTGCTGTCAGGTAACATGGTCCTGTACAGCCTGCAAGGCTGCTATGAGTTCCAGAGAATTGGTCTTGTGAGTCCAGAGGACAGTATTTTTTTCCAAGAAATTATTTTTTATTAGTTCATATTAGAAACAAGCCTGCTTCACCTGTCAACCCCTCCTCCCTCTCCCTCTCCTTCTCCTCCACCCCCATCCCACCCCATCCCTCCTCTGCTCCCCAGGGAGGGTAAGACGCTCCATGGGGGATCCCCAAAGTCTGTCATACCATACTGGGCAGGGCCTAGGCCCTCCACCATGTGTCTAGACTTAGAGAGCATTCCTCCACATTGAATGGGCTCCCAAAGTCTTTTCTTATGCCAGGGATAAATACTGATCTACTACCAGACGCCCCATAGAGTGTGGAGGCCTCCTCACTGAATCCATGTTTGGGGGTCAGGATCAGTCCCATGCTGGCCTCCCAGACAGAAGTCTGGGTTCCATGTGCTCCCCCTTGTTCAGGTCAGTTCTTTCTGTGGCTTTCAGCAGCCCAGTCTTGACCTCTTTGCTCATCACTCCTCCCTCTCTGCAACTGGGTTCCAGAGTTCAGTTCAATGTTTAGCTGTGGGTATCTGCCTGGTACATTTACATAATGGAGTACTACTCAGTGGAAAAACGCAATGGAATCTTGAAATTCAAAGGCAAATGGATGGAACTAGAAGAAATCATCCTGAGTGAGGTAACCCAGTCACAAAAAGACAAAAATGGTGTATACTCACTCATATATGAATTTTAGGCATAGAGCAAAGGATTACCAGCCTAGAATCCACTCATGGAACCCAGAGAAGGGGCAGGATCTCCTGAGCTAATTTGGAGCATGGGGGTAAGGGAGAGGGAGCTGGCAGAATGAGAGAGGGAGAAGAGGAGGGGAGAGGAGGAAATGGGGGAGCAGGAAGGTTGAGTCGGGGGAAGAATAGAGGAGAGCAGGATGAGAAATACCATAATAGAGGGAGCCATTATAGGTCTGAGGAGAGATCTGGCACTAGGAAGATTTCCAGAGATCTATAAGGATGACATCAACTGGCAATCTAAGCAATACTGGAAATGCTACCCTAAATGCCCTTCCCCTATCATGAGAATGATGACTATTTTTTATGCCATCCGAGAGCCCTCATCCAGTGGCTGATGGAAGCAGAGACAGACACCCACAGCTAAACACTGAACTGAACTTTTTTGTTTTTTTTTTTTAAAGATTTTATTTATTATGTATACAGTCTTCTGCCTGCATGTGCCCTGCAGGCCAGAAGAGGGCACCAGATCTCATTCAAAGTGGTTGTGAGCCACCATGTGGTTTCTGGGAATTGAACTCAGGACCTCTGGAAGAGCAGTCAGTGCTCCTAACACTGAGCCATCTCTCCAGTCTCCAGAGGACAGTATTTCGTATCACCCCGCCACCTCCATCTTTCACAGTCTTTCTGTCCTCTCTTCAACTATGCTTCCCAAAGTTTGTGTGGGAAGGGATGATATAGAAATCCCATTTAGGGATGCTGTTTAGTCTTGTTTTCTCTGTCTTTTCCTAGTGCATATCTTTGTAAATAGTTATTTTTATAAACTTAATTTAAAATCCCTGCAAATAAAAACACAAGTAATTGAACCCAGTCTATACAACTCATTTAACTTCTATAGAATCAGAAAAGGCATTCAGAACGGACTGTATAATAATAAGCAAGGTCACATAGTCTTACAAAAAATGTTGTTTCCTACCTGAGGAATCTAGCCAATCCTTTATATATATGTGTGTAAACAAATATACATGTGGGTACAATAACATGAAGAAAAGATGACAAGAAAGAGTAACATAAGGGGATGAAGGAGGTTTGGTTATAGGCAACAGATATAAGACACAGGCAAGTATATAAAGTTTTCTAGTTTTAATTCTGTCATGGATTAAAGATTTTATGAAGCAAATCTTATATCCCTGAGATAACACCAATTTTGCATTGAAGTTCCATGTATTCATTCAAGCTTCATTTTAAATATACTATTATGAAATTTATGGTAGAAAATCACATATAATATGTAATATTAGTTATAGAGTGCTGTGTTCCATCACAAGTATAAAAACTATCCATTAAAAGAAACACTGGGCTGGGAATATATATCTTAGTGGTAAAATACTTATCTAACATATGTGTGATCAATTACAGTAGTGAATTAATTAATTAATTAAGTTTGTAAAAGTACTACACATTAAATATTGTCAAAATAAAGAAAATATGATATTTTCTCTACACTTTATCTTAAAGCTAAATTACAGGGTATGGCTTCCAATAATCAGGCTAAAGACTGCTTCAGCATCCTACCCACACAAAGAAAATTCTTTGTTAGAGACACAGGATCTTTTAAGTGTTGACCAGCTTCTCATTTCTGTAAAACTTAAATGTCAAGTAGCCTAAACATAGGCAAGAAAATGTTAAAACATGTTTAAGTATGCAACTTACTAATAAGAAAATAGCTAGTACACTAGTTATTACATTTTTAAGAATATAAAATCTTTGAACCTGAACTTCAAAGATACAAGGCTTTACTTTCTTGAATGCAAGTGTTAACTTAGAGTTTCACCCATTTGGAAGGAATGATTAAAATATGGGATTTTCTACAAAACAGTTTTGAAGTAAATTATTAAGAATGACCTTTCTAAGTGCTCAGCAATTTCACCATTAGTTGTGAAGTCATTTTAATTTAATTTATTTTCATTTCATTCATTTTTAATGAAGTTTAATACATAAGCTCTCAAAGTACATCCATTGTTAGAAGCAATCTTGTCTTTAGCATCTTATGTGTCTTCAGTTCCCTTGGCTTAATTTAAAATCTGTGCTCCTTAGTTCTCCCAATATTGTAAAGCTAATGTGTAACCTCTGGGGTTTTTGCCATTCTTCCTCTTGCCCAGGTCTCTTATGTTATTTTCTCCAGGCATGAATTCATGGGTGGGAAGACTTTACCTTAATTACTGACCTTGAACTGTGGAATGCATTAAAGAATGGAACAAAGGCTTATGTGTCGGAAATGCTGCTCAGCTGTCATTTCCTTTAGGATAAATTAATGAGTATGGCTGTTAAGACACCTGGGTTATAGTTCCTGCTTTGCATCCAGCCAGCAGAGTGACATTGATTCAAGCCCACATGGGATCTCAGTGCCTTCATCTCAAACATTAAAGATTTGCACTAAATTATCTCTAAAATTCTTAAATTTTTAATGGTTTTAATTATCAGCTTCATTCATTTTTTTATCTTTCTTTTGTCTGCCTTATGGGTGTTGATATCTCCTTTTCTATCTAAATAGCATACAAGTCAGAGCATCTAACTCAGATTTACAATTTTGAATGCTTGGGAATGGAATAGCAACCAAATGTAGAGAATGCTGAAGTCTTTGTACAACAGTCTCCTTATTATTTGTGAATTTCATTTAGTGAAGCATACTCTGGCTTTTTACTCTATATTGTGAGTTTAAAATTACTTTATTCGATGAGATAAATTTTGCCCCAGTTTATGACTAATTCTTTGTTATTTAAAAATTATTTTTTATTTTTTATTTTATATAACAACCCTCATTGCCCCTTCCTCCATTTCTCCCACCCCCTTTCTCCTCCTTCTTTTTACTCCCCCATCCACTCCTCAGAGTGGGTAAGGCCTTCCTTGGAGAATCAACAAACCTGGGATACCAAGTTGAGGGAGGACCAAGTCCCTCCCTCCTGTATCAAGGCTGAGCAAGGTATCCCACCATAGGGAGTGGGCTCCAAAAAGCCAGTTTATCACCTTGGGATAGGCCCTGGTGTCACTGCCAGAGGCTCTCCAACAGGTCATGTGGCATGACCATCATCCACATTCAGAGGGCCTAGTTCAGTCCCATGCAGGTTCCCCAACTGTCAGTCCATAGTCCGTGAGCTCCCACTAGCTCGGGTCAGCTGTCTTTGTGGTTTTTCCCATCGTGGCCTTGACCCACCTTGTTCATATGATCCCTCCTCCCTCTCTTCAACTGAACTCCAGGAGCTCAACGCAGTGCTTGGCTGTGGATCACTGCATCTGCTTCCATCAGTTACTGGATGTAGGTTCTATGATAATAATTAAGGCAGTCTCTAATCTGATTAAAGGGGAAGATCCATTCCAACACTCTCTCCACTATTGCTAAGAGTCTATGATTAGTTCCTTAACATATAATTTAAAGTATCATTTTCAAAATTGGGAACTTTGCTCTTATTTTAGATATTCAAGAAAAATGTAATTTTCTCATATCTCAGACATAAGGTTTGCCATTTATGGACTGCTATTAGGTGAGTATTATCCATGTGTTGAGATTTCCTATATCTTCACCCTATTGAGTTGCTTAATGTAAGGACTAAGTTTACAGTTGTTTCTTTAATGTCTGGAAGAATGTCAATTCAGTCTGGGGAAAATGTATATTAAATGTCTGAATGAAATAAACATCATACAGTTAGTATTTAGGCATTTGGGGTTCTGAGAGGACATACCTTCAACTGTAGCCACTAAGAGCACCACCTGTGCCTATTCACTATGTTCCCTTTAAAAGGGCCCTGACCTTCTTAGAGCCAAGAAGGGGATGGAGAGACCTGCAGGAACAGTGGACCTGACCACTGATAGAACAGAGACACTAGTCATAAAGCTGGGGAAACAGCATTGACCAAACCAAGCCCTCTGAATGTGGGTACCAGCTAGGAGCCCAAGACAGTCTATGGCTCCTCTAACAGCAGAGCCAGTCTTTATCCCAAGAGCACAAATGGACTTTGGGAGCCTATTCCCTATGGAGGTATACTATTGCAGCCCAGATAGAGCAAGGAGGGTCTAGAACCTCCCCCAAACAATATGGCAGACTTTGAAGGTCCTTGGTAGAGGGCCTCACTATCCCTGGGGAGGAGTTGGGGGGGTTTATTGGGGTGGGGAACATGGTAGGATGGGAGGATAAGGGAATGGGGGGATGGATATGTAAATATGAGTAATTTAAAAATTATTAAAAATTAAAAAATAGTAAACTAAATAAATAAAAGGGCCCTGCCCACCTCCCATACCCCCTCTCTCTTTCTTTCTCTCCCTCTGCCTGTCCCTCTCTCTCTCTCTCTCTCTCACTCTCTTGCTCTCTCTCTCTGCCCCTCTTTTCTCTTTCCCACTGCTCCTGTTCTCATAGGCTGGTCTCCCTCATTCCCTTTTCCTTTTTCAATATCCTATTCCCTTAATAAAAAAAAAACTCTCCTCTTGAATTCTGTTGCATGTTGTCTTTCCCATGCCACTTTTTAAAAATTATAACATATGATCACTCAATGACACAATCTAGTCATAATCCAAACATATTCAATAGTGCAATTGGCATTTGCAAATGACAGTGCTTTTTAGTAATAAGGTATATATTATATATAATATTTAATAAAATTATTGGTACAGGAGACTGCTTTCTGAATATAACACCAGTAGCACAAACATTGATATCGACAATTAATAAATGTGACCTCCTGAAACTGAGAAGCAATTGTAAAGTAAAGGACACAGTAAGCAAGACAAAATGCCAACCCACAAACTGGGAAAAGATATTCACCAACCCCACATCTGACAGAGGGCTGAACACCAAAATATACAATGAACTCAAGAAGCTAGCCAACAAAATGCAATTAAAAGTGGAGTGTAGAACTAAATAGAGAATTCTCAACAGAGGAGTCTAAAATGGCTGAAAGACACTTGAGAAAGTGCTCAACATCCTTAGCCATCAGGGAAATGCAGCTCACAACCACTCTGAGATACCATCTTACTCCTATCAGAATGGCTAAAATCAATAACACCAATGACAATCTATGCTGGAGAGGATGTGGAGAAAAAGGAACACTCCTCCATTGCTGATGGGAGTGCAAACTTGTACACTTTGGAAATCAGTATGGCAGTTTCTCAGGAAAATAGGAATCAACCTACCTCAAGATCCAGCAATTCCTCTCTTGGGAATATACCCAAAGAATGCACATTAATTCAATAAGGACACATGATCAACTATGTTCAAAGCAGCATTATTTGTAATAGCCAGAACCTGGAAGAAACCTAGATGCCCCTCAACTGAAGAATGGATAGAGGAAATATGGTACATTTACACAATGGAGTACTACTCAGCAGAAAGCAACAACAACAATGGAAACTTGAAATTCACAGGCAAATGGATGGAACTAGAAGAAACCATCCTGAGTGAGGTAACCCAGTCACAAAAAGATAAACATGGTATGTACTCACTCATATATGATTTTAAACATAGAGCAAAGGATTACCAGTCTACAGTCTACACTGCCAGAGGAGCTAGGAAACAAGGAGGACCTCAAGAGAAAATTGCAAAGTCCCTTGAAGAAGGAGTGGGGGAGAACCCCCCCCCCCGAACAAAGTGGTAACATGGTAGGGTGGAGAGAAAGGAGGTGGGAAGGTAAGAAGGGGAGGAGGAAGGAGAACAAGAGGTCTGAGAGAGAGGAGGAATAGAGGAGGGCAAGAAAGGAGATGCCTTGATAGAGGGAGACAATACAGGTATGGAGAGAGATCTGACACAGGGAAAATGTTAGGGGACCCACAGAGGTGACCTCAACTAAGAATCCAAGCAGTGGTGGAGAAAATGCCATTGATGTCTTTCCCCTATAATGAGATTGGTGTCTACCTTGGTTACTATTCCTAGAGCCTTCATCCAGTAGCTGTTCAAAGCAGAATCAGGCACCCACAGCTAAGCACTGAACCATACCCCTAGAATCCAATTGTGGAGAGGGAGGAGGGATGAGCAAAGAAGCCACGAGGTTGCTGCAGAAACCCACAGAAACAGTTGACCTAACCTAGTGAGAGCATGGAAACCCTAGTCATAAAGCTGGGGAAACAGCATTGGACCAAACCAAGCCCTCTGAATGTGGGTGCCAGCTAGGAGCCCAAGGTAGTCTATGGGACCTCTAACTCTGGAGCCAGTGTTTATCCCTAGAGCACAAATGGACATTGGGAGCCCTTTCCCTATGGAGGTATACTATTGCAGCCCAGATACAGCAAGGAGGGCCTAAGCCCTCACCCAAATGATATTATAGACTTTGAAGGTCCCTCCCTGGTGGAGGGCCTCCCTATCCCTGGGGAGGAGTTGGGGGATGGGTTGGGGGAGGGTTGGTGAGGAACATGGGAGGATGGGAGCATGAGAGAATGGGGGGAATGAATATGTAAATATGAGTAGTAATTAAAGAATTTAAATAAATGAATGCAAAACTATAACAGGGAGGAAAAGATTTGAATATCCCAATTTTTATTTTATACTTAGAAGATCAGAGATTAACATTGTGTAATAATTTCTTATTGATTCACAGTATGTAAATATAGTTTCAGTAAATATCCATGAATTTGTATTGGTATATATGCTCCAAAATTTACAAATAAACTAATATTTTGTAGTTTTCAAAAAAATAAGAATCAGTGAGAAGCTGGTGGCACTCCAATGTGAAGAACAGTTGAATTTGTTTGAAGAAGGCCAATGTATATAATGCTGAAATCCAGGAGAGAAGTAGCAGTGGAACGGACTGCACAGTGTGATCATGTGGTGGTCCATAGGGTCTGTCATGAAGCAGAGGAAGGGATTGGATTTGCTTTGTGGGCCTGCTAAGTCACTTAATAAATATTCTCAATTCTCAAAAAAATTAGTCATGTCTTTCTAGGTATTATTTCAAGTTAGCTGGTATGTATTTACACATGGATAATCTTTCACCTATGTGCTCTCTCTATGGCAACCGGCCATGGCAGACAGCCATTGACCCTGTTCCTTTCCTTTTCTTAGTCTCCCTACTCTGCCGGGCTTTATAATAAACTTATAGTCAACATGTCTCATGTCTAAGCATTCCTCTTTTCTTCTTTTTAAACAAAACAATAACACCACCAGACAGAAAAAGTTGTTGGGAACCAACTTCACTTCCTTTGCAACAGCAACAAGTGATTTTAGGAGCCATCTCTCCACCCCCTCTCCCATATCCATTTATAAAAATTAATGAAAACATAGGTCAGGGACCTATAATTGGTAAGAGAAAATGATGCTTTCAGAAAGCGGTGCCATTACCATTAAAATAATGTTTGGAGAAAAACTTGGTAGTAGTTGTATGTGAGGAATTCCATCAGGAGAAAGCACAGAAGAAGACTGGAGAAAAGAGCCACAGTAAATCTGGAGAAACCATGCTATTTAAGACCTTACTGTTTATATGATGACCTATTGCCAAGGGATGAAGTAGTAGGAGGACATTGGTTTTGTAAATCTGTAGAAGAAAACTGGTGCTAAGTCATTAAAAAGTGGATGGGCATAATTAAGTTGAGAACTGGAGACCTGTGAAATAGTATACTTGTTCCAGTTGATACATCTTTGAAGGTAGCTGAAGAGGGGAAGGAACAGTTAATGGTGGTTGGGAAGAATGAACACAAAAAGTACCAGATACAGAATAAATTGGACTTTGGGACCAACGTGACCCAGAGAATAAGTAGTATGGATGGTCAGGATGACTCTGTTCTCTCCACAGCTATATAGACATTAAGGAGAACACACACTGGTGCCTAAGGAGACCAAAGCAGAGGCTTCAAATTTGAGATGTTCACCTTGAAATAATACTTATTCTACAGTATGACTTCATAAAAGAAATCTGAGCTGGAGAAATGGATCTATTAGGGCATCACTTAATGACCCAGAAGAGCTGTGCAAAGGCAAGGAATGATGCCTCTTAAGGAAGAACATACTTCACTGTGATTATTTTCCTCTTCTTAGAAAATGCTTAATCCATTGAAACTTACTGAAAACACAAAATTCATTTTGCACACGTAGGCCACACAGATCAGTACCAATTTAGAAATTCAAATAATATTTTAAACTTTTTAAAATCACCTTAAAAACAAAAGTATGGTTCATACACCACATGAAATCAATAATAATTCAAAAATTAGAGTTAGGTGCATTTTGTAGATATTTTCAGCAGGGCACTGGCATCTCAGTGTTTAATAAATGGCACTGGCTTCTCAGCCTGGCTTTGTTTGGAGCATAGCAGCAGAAGGAAGCTTTGCACAGATTAGTAACTTGGACAAAATAGAGGCTGCTGCCTTATGCCTTGACTTTTTGCCCCTATGAAGTTACATGATGGTAACTTCTTAAGGTTCACCCAAAGAAAGAAGGTAAAGTTGTATTTTTATTCATACTACATTAAAATTGTCTGGGTTACTTTGTGTCTTGAAAGGAATTTGCCTATATATAGCTTTATGTCATCATGAACAAGTCATCTAAGGAATATTGGTTCATAGATGTATGCAGATGTTTTTCATTGAACAGGATAAAGTGATCATGTCAGTTAAGTCTTCCAGCACTCTCACAACAACATATACAATGTCTCCTGTAAATCTTATTTTCACTCCAAGCTATGAATATGTTCATTGGCTACACAATTTATCAATTTTATCTCTGAAACAGAAAGCTCATTTCATTACTTTTAGAGAAAATAGTTACACTTGATGGGCGTTGGTGGCTCACGCCTTTAATCCCAGCATTCAGGAGGCAGAGGCAGGTGGATCACTGTGAGTTCGAGGCCAGCCTGGTCTCCAGAGTGAGTGCCAGAATAGGCTCCAAAGCTACACAGAGAAACCCTATCTCGGAAAAAAAAGAAAAGAAAATATTTACACTAAAAATAACCAAATATAAATTACTATAGTTTGACTTTTTTCAAAGTATGTGTTGTTTGTTGAAAAATAACATCTATTTCGGAATAAATATCAGTTATATAGTATTAAAACACTACTATGTACTTTGGGATACAACAAAAGGGATCTAGGCCAGCTTCCCATTTATTCACAAACAATCTTATGACCACATGAACCAAGGAAAAAAAGATTTGTTCAAATGATGTTTCTACCTCATCAAGGGCATGTCATGTGAATCTTCCCCATCTTAGGAACTAGTAAGAAGCAAGGTCACAGGGAGTTTAGACTGGTTCTTCCATCTTGACTATGGTCAGTGCCAGAAGTTAGATTCACCATTGTTCTTGCATCTGTACAATGAAAGAAAGAACTGCTGTGAAAATGAACTGTGGACCCCATGGAAGTTCCTTCAAAACCCCAGTAGCCTTGGTCTTTGTTGTCAAATAATCAGTCATTGCATGGATATTTAAAGAACAGACTAGCAAAAAAATATAAATTCTACATTCAGTTAGAACTCCCTAGTCACATATCTTAGTAATTATGTCAACCTATACAAATCTATTAAATATAACATTGGAAATGCTGGTGGAGAAGATTCTCTGTGTGTGGAGGATCCACACCAGACCACTTTTTATGACAAAGAAATCCCTTAGTTATATATAGACTTCTTCAGGGGTAATGATAACCTTTCTAGATAGTAAATAGGAAGTCTAGACAATGCTTTTCCATTTACTCATCATTCTTTTATCTCAACCAAAGATGCTGACTTTATTCTCTGCTAACCAGTATGACTGTGTCACATTTTGACTGCAGAGCTGGTGACAGGGAAAAGAAACTGAAAAACTTGCTCAGGTAGCAGACACAGATGAAGCCACAAGGTGGAGTGCCTGGGAACAGAAGTTGAGGATGTAATTACTGGGGTAGGTAAAATTCTCAAAAGAAAAGGAAATTCCTGGACCATAGTTGCTGGTATATACATAGCTCATAGCTTCTGATGCTTGGCTATGGCAAACATTTCTTAGTGGGTTTTGTTCACCGATTTGGGATTTGTTTCTGAAAGCTGATTCTTTGTGCCCTTTGCAAATGCCCTAGCGATTCTGTGCCATTAAGTGTCTGTACTCAGTGTCCATGCCTGGTCCTTACAAAAGAAATACTGAGGAAGGAGGTCTAGAATATCTCATGTTGTTTTAAATTTAAATGGATAAGCAATGCAAACAATTTGGGGAAAATTATTATCAAATGAATTAAAATTGGTATGTGATTAGATTACTAAACTCAAAGACAATCTGTGTGTTCTGTGATTTCTTTTAATTCTTCCCAATATATCACCTTATTTCTTTCAACGTGATCAGGTAGGTAAAAACCAATTTAAATCCTATTTATTAGTATTCAGTGAATATGCAGAAATTTATTTCAAGTAGTAAGCATCCATGTGACACCATGTAGGATCTCATAACTTACATTATTGCAGAGATTCCCAGGACCATTGGTTCATATTGGAAGCAGTAAAACCAATTGATGACAAAAACTATTGACTCATTTCTTAGTTTATTCACACAAAGAAAATTACTTTCCTATTTCAAAATGGAACAAATAAAGATACAGCTATTAGTGTTGTAAACACAAAGAAAAGTGGGCTATGTATTTCCCTATGAAGGAGGGAAATGACAAAGGAGGGAAAAATAGAAGCTTTACAAATGCAAGAATGTCTATCCATGTGGTTTTATTGCACATATCTATACTGTGTTCTCTTGAGTGATGTACAATCATCAGCAGTTGTGCACAGTTTCCCACACAGTGGTTCTTTGTCTTAAACAAGCTGAACAATAGGATATTAAACATTTACACTCAAATCATTTAATATGCCTTGTATACACTATTTTGATATAGGCTCTAATTGCTTGCTACATTACTCAACAAATTCATGTCAAAATTCTGCCATTTTGGGACAGCAGGGTTTTGTTCTTGCTGGATTCTCTGAACCCTAAATATTCTATGGTGTACCTCAGTGATACCCTATATGTCTGTGGAGAGATGACGGCATCTACACTTACACCTCCACTTGTTGAATCTCAAGATCATGCCTGCCTTGTAGACTGTTGTTAAGATAGTGGAATGTGTTTTAACTTATTTGTCATTATTTTATGAAAATCAAGAGGATAAAAATCAAATGATGGCAATGATATGAAATTGATCTGAACTGATATCAAATGAGAAATTGTAAAACTATAAAATGCTAAAAATGTGGAGATTTTGACTTCACCAAGATAAATAGATTTAATCTGATTAATGGTTTCAAATGATAAAGAAATGTATCAAATTAAAGAGTACATTCAATTCTACATCACACACACACACACACACACACACACACACACACACACACACACACACCAGAGAATACCGAAACTGCTCTTTATTTATGTGGGACATTTGTAGTATATTATAGGCAAATGTTAGTTAATTAATAGGATGGCAGGTCTAGGTTCCTGGAATTGGCAGAGTAGATATTTGTTCCCCGGTACAGGGAGACAGCAGTCTCCATCAGACCAGCAATGACACTGATGGGTGCTGGGTATAATTTAAAAAATGCTGTGAAGAGAAGTCATGCCATATAACAGGAGTCACATAGGAAGCTTATTGGAAAAAGAGAGAGAAGGGGAAGAAAAAGAGGCAGAGAGGGGCTAGAGACCAGTCCCTGAGGACAAGAGTAGTGGAAGAGAGGAAGAGAGAAAGAGAAAGAAAGAGAAGTAGGAGGTGGGCAGGGCCCTTTTCAAGGAGAACACAGCAAATGTGAACAGGTGGTGCTCTTAGTGGCTGCAGCTGAGGGTGTATCCTGTCAGAACACTAAGGGCAGTATAGTACAGATGCCTGAATACAAACACTGGGTGTCTAATGTAGCTGAACAACCCTGCTAATACCAGGAGGGACTAGAAGCTTCAGGGTAGTTAGAGATTCTACTTATTGACTAATCATCCTTGGTGTGGGCCAAAAGAGTATAACAAATTTCTGGTGAAGAGTGAATTTTATCTCACTGAAGAAAAAACACAATCTACCTTAGTGCTGATGCTTTTCTACAGCCTTGAATAACAACAATGTTTTATTAAAATATATCACTTTAATATAAAAATGGCTGCAGCATTATGGAGGCATAATCACATGGAAATTTTATTTTCTCAAAGTGTTCCTACTCTCCATAAAAGTTCAGTAAGTTGCTTTATAGCATAATGAAAGAATTAAGAATTATTTTAATTTTATTGTTTTTCATTGGGAAAGGAGAAAAATGACTTTCTTCTATTTCTTGTACACAAATGTATTTTGGAGTGATAAATATAACAATTATAATTGAATCTATATGGTTGTAAGAGTTACATTGAAATATACCCTTGTGATAAAAACAAACTCTTAAATTGTTAGAGTGTATCAGTAAAACCAGCAAATCAACGAAATATGACACTGCCAAATAATTACAAGGAAAAAATGGAATGCATCACAGTGAGTATCTACTGGAGAGTATACATGGAGAGTTCAAGCTTATGTGTTCCATTGCCAGCAGGAAATCATCATTTCCATACACAGGTGACCAATGATGCCATCAGTACAGTTTGCAGTTCCTACCTAACCTTACTTGGTCTCTCTGAAGGTTGGTAACCTGGAAGCTCAGGAGTTCCTATTTCCATTCAAGTATTTGACCATGTAAACTCTTACAAATCATTTATTATGTACACACTAAATGACCAACATTTATAAGTAATATAATTACTTACATTGCCTCTCTCACACTGGCTTCATATTCAAGCATTTGTCTGCCATAGCTCACAGCTCACATCCTTTCAGAATGACAAATAGATATTAAAAAAGTTCATCTCTCCAAATAATATCTACTACTGTCTGATTTGGCTCATGCCTAGATCCTTTAGTCCCCAGCAGTGAGTCAAAACAGGGAATGTGTGGCAAAACAGATGGGAAGATACTGTGGGCTGTGGTAATATTGGAGTCAAAGGTCTATTTCCACATCGAGCAGATAAAAATCAGCTCCACCTAGGCTATGTGCATAGAGTCAAGGGTACATTGTTCTCTGCAGGAAAATCACCCTGATGAGGACAGAAAAAGATGGGTCTACAGTTATGACCATAACTCACATCTAATAAATTCCTTACTTTTTTATTGCATGGGCTAAAATTATCTGAAAACAATGATAATGCAGGATATTTGCATAATGATACAAAGTAGTAATATAACAATATATTTGCTTCAGCATAAGATATGTACCAGTTAAGTATGTACATTATTTAAAAATATCAGTACAGATAATTAAGTTATTAGTCAAGTACAAATAATTTTTTTAATCTACTCTAGTCATCAAATGAGATAAAATCTAATTTTTATTATTTTCTTAGAATATGCATTTTAATTTGATTTACTTATGCTCAACATGTAAAACATAGAGGTTTGTAAAACAGTCTAAGCATTGTAGTGATTTTAATTTGTGGCTAAGGACACAGAATGGGTCTAATTTGTGGTTTGCCATTAATGAACTCTGTGATGTTGGTTCATTTACTTAAACTCCTTATTTTTATTTCCCTAACTTAAAAAATACTAGAGTTATTTTTTATTTTTGATAGTAGCTGCTTCATGGGAGTGCTGTCAGAATTAATATAGGCAATGCATACAATGTGCAAATTGTGGAAGTAGTTGCTGGTAATTTCTAAGTTGATATCAGGCTCTTGATATATCTGAAAAAAGTGAATATTGAATATTTTTAATCCTAGGGATAAATGACATAAGCCTTATAAATAATATGGTAATATCTTTAGTAAACATAATTTTACAACAATGTTGGGATTAAGAATATACTTTAGCAATTTGCCTAAAGTTACTCACTCTTTCAAGAGGCAAAGTCAGGATTTAGATGTGCAGTCTCTAATTTCCAAATCTGGGGTATTCATAGACTGTGGCTTCTTGCCTCTGAAATAACTAACAGAGTGACCTCCTATCTCTACCTAGTTCCTCAAGAGATAGATTCTGCATACTCCATATATATGTTGCATTGAACTTCATTTCTTGTTAACTAATTTTCCATGAGAATCTCAAAAAGAAACAGATGAGTTAGTTAAGGAGAGTGGCTTCAGATCATACTCTTAGGAAAGCTAGCTATCCATTTGCAAATAAATGAATCATAATGCCTTTTGGGGGGAGTTTCACAGATGAATGACATCCAATTTTGTATTTGTTTTCAATTCAACTTGACACAAGCTAGAGTGATCTGTGAAAAGCAGCCTTAACTGAGAAAATGCCTCCATCAGATTGACCTGTATCCTAGTCAGTAAGATTTTTTTTGCTTAATGATTGAAGTAGGAGGCCCAGCTCACTGTGAGTGGCACCACCCATGGGCAAGGGATTGTAGGGCAAGTGGTCATGAATGCTGTAAGAAAGCAGGTTGAGCAAACCATGGATAAAAAGCCAGTAAGCTACTGTATCCAGGATGCAGCCTTGTATTCATTCAGTGGAGTGTGACTTGGGACATAGAAGCCTAACAAGCCCTTTCTTTTTCAAGTTGTGTTTGGTGGTGGTCTTCATCACAGCACAGAAACATAAATGGGATTTAAATTCAAAGCAGAAGCTGGGTGTCTCTGTGAAAGACATGACCATGTGTTTTGCTTTGGAGAGGTTTGATAGCAGATTTGAATTTTGACTTAAAAGAGCTATTTAATGCTCAGATATCAGTGAGCTGTTCTATGGAAACTTGGAAGATATGAATGTTGTAAGCAGTGCAGTTGATGGAGATAGGATGGAAGTAAAGACTCTGTCAAGACCATTTGTGCTCTATATTGAGTTAAGAATAGTTGAAGTCTAGTCTTCTGAAGCTGAGGAACTAGTTGTGCTTAACAAGAGACTATGAATAAAGTAGAATATTCTCTGGACCAAACAGGTGTGTGTGTGTGTGTGTGTGTGTGTGTGTGTGTGTGTGTGTGTGTGTGTGTGTGTGTGTGTGTGTGTATGCATATGTGTGTATGTGTTTTGGCCAGACCACTTGGGATTAGATAGTTTATCAGGGGACTTTTCTGATTCTGATTCTCAGTAGATCTCTTAGATCTTAATCTGGAATATGGTCCTGTGAGATTTCCCCCATTTGATTTGAGATGTTAACTGGTGTTATTATTGTTCAGATCTTATTTAGGAAACGACAATATATTGAGATTTCATTGATGTGGCTTCTGGGTCATGTATAGGAGACACTATTTTACATCAGAAATCCTGGTCCTTGACTCTTATAATCTCCCTACAACTTCTTCAATGTTATTCCTGATCATTAGGTGTACTGTTCGTATTGTAAATGTGACACATGGAAATTGTACTTCAGGTTCCATTTTCTCTATATTTAACCAGTTGTAGCTCTTGAATCAGATAAAAAAATTAAGTTGAAATAGGCAAATGAGCTAAACATAAAACTAAATCCTTGAAACTCACGAAAGAAAAGATTGGGTAAATGCTCTTCTACCCTGAACTCCACAATAATTTTTTCCCCTTGGCTAGAATACTAAATGCTCAGCTACAAAAGTAAGTATAAGCAGGTGGGCTTCCATCCAAGCAAAGGGATTCTGCACAGCTAAGGAAACAATCAGCAAAATGAAAAGCTGCTTTAAAGATTAAAGAAATTAATTGCAAACCATATGTCTGATTAATATTTAAAATTCTAAATATATAAATGAATCCACAAAGGTTAGTAAAAGAAATTAAAAGGTTGATTTAAAGACTAGGTATGCAATCTCAACATATGTTCCAAAGAGGAAACTAAGATATTTAACATGCATATGAAAAGTGTCTCATGATTATTAAATAATGATTGTCTGAATTAAGCATATCAAATCAAACCTAATGATATTATGACTCATACCTCTTATGATTGCTACTTTTTCAAAGGCAGTGTCAATAAAAAAGTGTTGGGGAGAAAGTATAAAACAGGGAATCTTTGCACTTTGAGAGTGTATATGGGTGTGATTATTGTAGGAAGCAGTATGGTGATTTCTAAAGGAATTAAAAATAAAAATACCATATGGCCAGTAATCCTTCTAAGTATATACGTAAAGGAGGAGAAATTGGAACTTCATAAAGATATCTCTTCTCCCACATTCATTGCAACACTATGCACAACAGGGAAGATATAGAAATAACCATGTCTGTCAACAGATTGGAAAAAGAAATAATGATATATATAAAAACCTGAATGTTATGCATACTTACAATTGGAGATCCGGTCAATTGCACATATATAGATGGAGCTAGAATAAAATACAGTGTGATTACACTTATATATGAAAGTTTAAAATAGTGTCTGAGCACAAAGAATTGAATAATATTTACGATGGGTAGAGGAAATGGCATAGGAAAGTCAACATAAACAATTTTCAATGTTGTATAATGAATAAGTATGGTGATCTAATGGGCAGCAAGAATAGTATAGTTAAAATTAGATACTGGACAGTTTCTAAAGAAACAGATTTTAAGAACTCTCACCAGATACAGAAAAAAAGGGTAACTAAAAGACAATAAGCATGGTCTTTTCTACCTGAGTAACTGTCTTGTTATACATACATGTATCACATTATTCATTACATAGTAGTCTTTAACATATTTGTGGGAATTATACAGTGTCCTAGTATACAGCAATGGTGACTTCACTCTCCTAGTCTTCTTGTCTCAGCCTCTTAAGTGCTGATATCACAGGAAGTACTGCCACAAGAGTTTTCTCCAAAACACTTGTCTTTCATATCCCATAATAATAAGCTTATTTCTTGATGTGATTTTTAACACAAAACCATTTTGTTGAAGCACTAAAAGCAACTCTAAGCTAAGAGTTTAGTCACAAATGGTTCCCGCCTTTGATAGCATCAAATGTAAATGTTGAATCAAGTAATACAATATTAAAAGCACATTGAAATATTCCCATTGTTCAACTCTACATAGTAAAATAATACTATCTTCTCCAGATGTACTTTTCCTGATCATAATATAAAGTAAAAAATGGCTGAATTTAGAAAGCGAGGACCAAAGCCTAACAGACTGCCATCTCTATGAATATATGTGAGCCATCCTTAGTACTGGGGTGCCAGCATGCAGAACCCAGGACAACTCTTTATTGGGAGTCAGTGAATTCCTGGAAAGTTGGTCAAGAATATAGGATTGAGATCCTTAATATCATAATAAGCATGAGAAATGAAGATTATCTTGGGATCATGTAAACCAAATGTGTCCTTTGCATTCATCCTCAAAAGTTTCTTCTTCTAAAGTATCTCTTAGGTAAAGACTATGAAGTAGATGCCACATAGCCTGCAACCTTGATAATGGTCATCAGAGGAGAGGAATGGTAATAGGATAGAGAATGGGAAGTGGTTAGTTAATGAGTATCATGGCACAGTTAGATTTGAAAAAATATTTGGTGTGCTATTACATGGTATGCTAATTATAACTACTGGTGGTTTGGATTCTGAAACTGTGGCAATAAACAGGTTTAAATGCTTTTACATAAAAAAGTGATAATAAATTAAAGGCAACAAGTGTGCTATTGCCCTGAGTTTATCTTCACACAGTACATATATGATCTAAAATCCCACATTATAGCCTAAGACTTTGAACTTTTGTTTTGTTTTGTTTTTTTGAGACAGGGTTTTTCTGTGGCTTTGGAGGCTGTCCTGGAATTAGCTCTTGTAGATCAGGCTGGTCTTGAACTCACAGAGATCCACCTGCCTCTGCCTACTGAGTACTGGGATTAAAGGCATGCCACCAACGCCCAGATGACTTTGAAATTTTGATCCTAGCCCTAAGGATACCCAACAGAAGACAGACACTAGTTCAAGACAACCCTGGGCTCTCTGGGGCCATATTGTTTCAAAACACACAACTGGTAACAAAAACACAAACAATACTCCTCTTTCCCCAAAGAACCCCACATCATATTATACACCATAAATACTGTTTGTTGCTAGTTTGATAAAAAAATAAAATTTCAATTGAAAAGAACAATGTTATAGGTATTTTTCAGAATGCTCAAGTAACACACATGTGTTTTGAGGCAGCGTGGAGAGTGGACAGCTTGGCAGAACAGAACAGCTTGTCTGGGGGTGGCCTTATATTTCAAGTCAAGGCTGCTCAAGTGGTGAAGTTGACACATGTGGAAAGCAGATTGGGAAGTGTAAGCTCAAGGATGAAGAATTTTTCATAAAGAGAATAAAATCAACTATCCAGGGAATGACTTTTTTTTGCTTTGAATGAACACTGAAGATAAACTGTTCCAATATTTTCAGTTAAAAATGAACAAAAGAGAGGACTTTATTTGACTTCATTGAGCTCACCCTGAAGATAAGGTCTAAGCTTTAGTGTCCTACATAGAGTCTTTCCTGGAGAAAGTCATATTCAAATATGATCCCCCAACTTTGTTAGAAATTGATGTTTATTGATTGAAGATGTAGTTAGGAGGGATAATGTTTCCAGTTAATGGTAAAAGGTAGAATTCTGAGATGCCTGGATTCTTCCTGGAGAATATCCACACCGAGAAAAAGAGGGACAGGAGAGACAGCTTCCCACTTTTTCCATCAGCAGCCTGAGGTGTTCCCCTACATTTTTTAGAAACTTCAACATGGACCAAAGTGGGATGTATTTTTTCAACACATAGAAGAATTTCAGCACCTGCTAGTTTATGAAGCAGAGTAGGGGTTACTCAGTATAATTTAATATGGCTGTGGTAGAAGGATGAAGAAAAAGAAAGATGCTTAGAAAAGAAAATGAGATGCACCCAAGATGGGGACAAAGGCTTCTCTAAGACAGAGAGAGCCACTGAAAATAAGACATACTCAAAAATAAGTATAGGCTCCATGAGAAAGCATCAAAGACTTTTAATATTGTGATATATAAGAATTTGATGGAGTTTCAACTTGTGATCTTCAAAGGGTTGCTTAGAAACAAAAGTGAGATGACCAGAGAGTTCCCAAGGGACATCCTACAGCATTTTAACTAAAAGATAAAAGTCTAGTTTCCAGGGATACAGGAGATGGGACATCCTTACTGTAAACATCTTTACTGACAGCTTTGTTTTAGTTGTGCAGGTGATACCTGGGGAAAGAAATGAGGCTCTACAGAAGGCCCATCATGCTGTCTAGTTTTATGTCAAATTGACACAGATAGAGCAGTTTCAGAACAGGGAATCACATCTGAAAAAATGCCTGTGGGCAAGCCTATGATATGTTTTCTTAATTGGAGATTGGTATGGGAGGACCCAGCTCATTGCAGATGATGCTGTGCCTGGATGGCGATTCTGTGTTCTCTAATAAATTACGATGGGCAAGCTATGGAAAGCAACCAATAAGTGCTCTTTCACAGACAATGCAAAGGTAATTAATTGGTCAGGAATTACTACTTCCAGCTAGATATAAGCTCCAGACTCCAGGGTAAGGAACTCCTTTGCTACTTTATGTCCCTATAATTTTCAATTCTTCCTATTTTGCTTCAGAAAGTTTTTAAAAATGGTATCTTTCCATCCTATGTACCCTATCCTTTGAGGAAACAAGGGTAGTAGTCTCTTTTAAGGCAAGTATTTTACTATCAAATGTATTTCATTTGATAGACTCCATCCATAATGGTTTTGGGATAGAGCTCAATAATCTTCTAACAGATAATTTCTCCTTTTCAATATGAAACAGACCACAGTGGTAGTAGCTATAGTATTGTCTCCTTCATCAGCTGCTGTGGCTCCCACATGGTTTTTTGGACACTGCTCACAGCTGCAAGTATTTACTCCCAGGGTTGGCTGATGTTTTCATTCTTCAGGTCTCACCAGGTTTCCCTCACTCCAGCTATTGATCCAGAATGGACCAAGACCTTATTTTTTATTTCACTGAAAACCTCCCATGTTTTACTTTCTGGAAGTTCAATCCTTTGAGAGCACCCCTCAACAACATCTCTGCTGGTGGTCATCTCCTTAATGCCCACTTCCAGTAAGGCAGGGTGAAGATAGCTATTGTCGAAGCAGACTACAAACTGGGACTTTATTGCTGACAAATTTACTTATCAGTCAAACAGAATTAATGTTAGGGGCATTCTAAATATTATGAGGATTAAGGATGTAGGAATTACATATTGAAAGTTTCACTAGTTGAGAGCTGGGATGATATACTGGCATGAAGGGGGAAGTAATTTATTGCTCATGCATTCACATCTGGTACAGTATGCCCTGTCACTGTGAAATCGGGAGGAAACAAGTTGGCCCTAAGGAGAATGAAATTGTGCTATATGTCACTAACACCTTAAACAAGAATGTGCTATGCAGAATTTCACCTCCAGTCCTAATTCCAAGGACATTTGGATGTGGAGGGCTATCTTTTTACGGTTGAGTTACTACATGGCAGAGTAGCCCCCAGGACAAGATTAGCTGAATGACATCTGATCTAATCACATGAGCCTTTATATGCAGTTGATGACAGACACCATCAGGAAGATTTGAAGCTTGGCAAGGACTTGGTGTTCCACTGCAGGGTTTAAAAATGAAGAGGGCTTCAGGGAGAAGGTGACCTCAAGAAGTTGATATTTGTTTTTAGCTGACAAGCAACTTGGATGTAAGTCTTCCAATAGCAAGGAGCTGAATTCTTCTGAAGATTTGAATGAGTTTCCAAGGGAATTATTTTTCTTGAGCTTTCAGGTTCTGTCTGAGCAAAGTTCACACAGAGAACACATCTGAGCCCATAAAGACATCTGACCCCCAGAGCCTTGATAAATGCATGTTGTTTTGTGATGCTTATTTTGTGATGAGTTATTACAGCAATGATAAGAAACTAATATAGAAGATAACAGACTTGGGGGGAGTTAATTAGTCATCAGTGTATGGCAGACAAACGTGTTGACTGCCTCCAGAGTTTTTGACAACCCAGTGACACAAATGCAGATATTTTTGTGTATATAATCACATATCATTTTCTCTATTTAAAATTATAATCATTTTAGAAAGAAATTTATACTATTCACCAATCCATCTTCTCTGGCCTTCCCCTACATCTACCAACTTTCAGATAAATAAGGCAAATAGAGCATATAAATAGAATTTAAATAAAGTCTGTATCAAGATTTTGTCATTTTTTTCGTCTGGCCCTTCAACTTCATGTTTCCCCTTCTCTTCCAAAATGTGGAATGTACTTTTGCTTTCACTTATATAGAGGTTTAAAAGAAACATAATTTTTCCTCCTTTTTTATTTAAATTAGAAACAAGATTATTTTACATGTTAATCTCAGTTCCCTCTCCTTCTCCTCCTCCTCTCCTCCCCCAACTAATACCCTACCTATCTCATACCCTTTCTGCTCCCCAGGGAGGGTGAGACCTTTCATAAAGGGTCTGTCATATCCTTTGGGATAAGGCCTAGGCCCACGCCCTGTGGGCCTAGGCTCAGGGAGTATTCCTATGTGGAATGGGCTCCCAAAGTACAAAAGAAACGTAAGTTATAAATAGATGTATTATCTGATAGTGCATACAGCTATATAGTATATTCTGCTTGTACTAACACTTGTCTTCTCTTATACCCTTCCTACTTGTGTGAACATCCTGCCCCCTACAAATCCCCATGCACTTTCATGACACTTGCCTTTGATTTGGTTTTGTGACACACTGATTTTACCTAGGGACTTCCACATGATTATGGGTGTGGAACTTTCCACTGGAGCACAGTAGTCTCACTGTTGACTTTATGAGTGAAGATGATGACCTGCCTTCCCCACAATTATCAACAGCCTATAGCTACCCATGAAGGGGATGGAAAGAGGTTTGTGATAACTATGACATTGAAACATGCAAATACTCTGGCCTAAAGTTGCTGGTATATGTTTATCTGCTTATATAATCATGATCTGACCACATCACTCACAAAACAATGAAGTTCTGCTTTTCAATCATTTCTCCCCATGGTGGTATTATGATAGGTGTACAGGATCAGCTTTGTGTAGCTAGCTGCTACACTTCCGTGCACTAAGGTAGAGGGCTTGAAGATGATCCGCAAATCTTGTAACTTAGAATGCATCATCTGAACATGTTGGGATGAGGGAGCTAGTGAATTCTACATCAGTTAAAGGAATCTGACAGGGTGGAAACTTGCATAAGTAGCCTCACACAGCATGAAAATATTGAGGTCCCTTGGTGAGCCCTGGGTATTTCACTTTTTCCTTTTTGTTGAGGATGTTTCTACTTTTTAGGAATTTGGATTATCCAAAATGGCTACATAGATTTTGTTGATGAGAAATTTCTGACAATTGTAGTGTTTAAAAAGTACTTTATTTATATATTTAAATGCTTATTTATTTATTTATTTATTTTGCATTATTCATTGATTCTGTTGAGACTAATTGATTTCCTTTACCACGATGGGCATTTCTCCTCACTGGCAAGCAGGGACAGAGTTCTGTAACTCTAGTTAGTGAGATAACTCTTCAGAATGAAATGCAAAAACATTCTTCCTAATCATATGCAAATTGCCACTGGAATGTCAGTGATGACTTCCAATCAATATCAAAGAATTTCAGTAAACTTATTCAAAGACCTACTGTGATACTTTAACTGAACAGCTTACATTACAGAACTACGTATTATAAGTGTGGCATTTCCCACTCTACATAAATGCAATTCCTACTTTTTGGACAACTGTTTATTTTTCTAAGCAAATTTCTCTTTACCAATTTCTCTAACCAAATTTCTTAAACTATACTTGAATATTCTGAATTTATAGAAGTTCATTTTATCATTTAATGTGATATATTTTAAATTGTGGCCTAATAAATATTTTTCAGAGTCCTGAGCTCATTTAAACAGTAATAATTTGAAAGTAAAAACATAACAGTTTCATCATTCATGGATGGTTGTTTAAAAAATATATTCATTCTTGTAATTTCTTCTTTCCCACCATATGAATGTTCTCTCTGCTTATTGCTAGTAAGACAAAATACGGTATCTCCTCATAGTAGCATTCTTTCACAATGGAATTTAGGCACTATTTTGATTTTTCTTTCCTTTCAGCAAAAGGAGACAGTTAATAATTACAAGATCTGTTTAATTAGCACAAGAAATGCTACTTATAAAAAAATGCCAAGTAGGGCCAGTGAGATGGCTCAGCAGATAAAATTACCTGCAGCCAAGGCTGATGGTTTGAATCCAATCCTTTAAAACTGCACTGCTGAAGAAGAATCAAATTCTAGAAGTCATTATCTGACCACTGGCAGGTGCATCTTGGCACACCCACTTCCCAATCAAACATGCACAAAGTAAACTAGCCAAGTAAAAATCACCCCACTTTTACTTTATCATTTAGGCTTATAGAAAATAAAAACAAATTTCTAGAAGTATAATCTGAGGAAAGTACATTTCCCACATTATGTTGTTAAAAACTGATAAAGAGGCCCAACAGTAATGGCACACATCTTTAATCCCAACACTTAAGAGGCAGAGGCAAGAAGATCTCTGAGTTTGAGGCCAGCCTAGTCTACAATGAGAGTTCCAGGATAGCCAGAGCTATGGCACAGAGGAAACTTGTCTCAAAAACCAAGAAACAAAATAACGCAAAATAATCTTGATAAAAGGTTACTGAAGCTCCAACACAGTGGTAGAATTCTTGCCTAGCAAGAACTCCCAGAAAGCTCCAAACAAATCTTAAGGAACATAGGTTGCTACACAGATAAATACTGTTTTCCAACATTATGGGAATTCTGGTTAAATTGATTTCAACTGATGGAGAGCACTGGGCCAATCTTTTAAATTATGCTACTGAGGTGATAAGCTCATTTCCACAGACACCCTATAACAGTAGAAATGAAAGAGGGTCCCACACATCCCCAGGCTTAACACAGAGTTATGTAACAAGGGTGTAAGGAGGAGGGAGGCACACACTTGGCTCTCTTTAGCCTGGCTGGGCTGACTGGGAAGCATTTTCTGGGTCCATTCTGCTCAGTTGCAAACCTGGTCACTGACTGTCTTGCATGAGTACTTTTCCTCAATAAACTACCGTTTATCAACCTATCTCTGACTCCACTTTGCAAACATCAATAATGCAAAGTATGTAGATAGGCAGAAAAGAAAGGGTTAAAATATGTGAATAAGGCCCCATAGATTATATCTAACATCTTCAACTTTCACAATATACACAAAGGCACCAGTTGTACTCTGACTCTTTATTTCAAATAAAACACTCAACCTGTCATTTTATATAACTGAATTGTAGTTCAGAGATAGAAATGCTTTTTTAAATCAATCTTAAATGACTCAGACAACCGATTTTTAATTAAAGGTTGATTGCTACTATCTCAATAAGACTATTTTGAATTTTATTGATTGATATTGAGCTTACTTGATTTATAAATTGAAAACATTAGTGCTTCTCAAAATGTGTCATTCATTTTTTAAAAAATTATTTAAAGTTTTTAAATGTGTAACTAATTTCAAAAGCCTTGATGAGCATTAATCTCACTTAGAATGTTTCTTTTAGGTAAATACTTTTAAACATCTTAAATTGTCTTCTAATCCACAATGTTTTCTTTGCTTATAAAAATTATCAATCGGTTGATTGAATCTAATCTCATGAATTCTCAAGCAAACTTGCAAACAGTGTCAGGTACCTTTTGTCACAGTTCTGTTGAGCAGGTGGGAAAGTTAGCAAGTATGCTTCCCATACCTGGTGAAGCAGATTTTCCTTCATGTAAGAGCTGCATTCTGGTTTTGCCCCAGGACTGTCTAGGGAACAGTCAATAGAGACACTTTTTGTTTTGTATTAGGTCTTCAAGTTCTCTTGTCTGTATTGTGATTAAGTATATTACTGGAGATTGCTGGGAGCCAAATCGCAGGGCTTGGCATGAGATCCTAGGTCCTTCTTGGCAGGCCACACAGCTGTATATTAACCTTTACATAGCAGCTCCTAAGAACCTCAGCTCAAGAAAAGAAACAACTTGACCCAGTCCTCAACTCGAAGGCTTAGTCACTTAGGCAACCCTTCCTGGACCTCTTACTCATGAACTCTTTACCCTGCCAAACACCCTCTTTGTGGCCTCCTAATATCCTGCCTACACTAACACCTGGCTCACAAACAACCCCTCCCCATATCCTGCTTTGCTGACTATATAAGCTAGCCTGAGAAAAATAAAGTTTGCCACTTGATCAGAATCCTGTCTTGTGTTCTTTCTGGATCTCTTGTCCCCATTCCCTATCCTTGACTCTCTTGCCCCAGGTTGATGCCCTGCAGGTCAGGACAGGAGATATCTGCAGTTTGAATTCAAATCTATTTGCATTGCATATTTGTGTCTCCTTAAATCTTGTACAGTAAGTAAAATATTTTATCTTGTATGCTGCCCTTATAATTTAAAGTTCGGTTAAGCACTAACATTTTTACTTTGTAATTCAATGCATTGTTATCATCTCATTACCTGTTTCAATTTCTCTTTATTTCTATTCAGCTGGCATACTTAGAGGAGACAATCACTTCCTTTCCTAAAAAAAAAGTAGAACAAAGTAGAAAGAAACAAAATTTTTATATCATCCAGCTATTAATTTTCAGGATTAATAACTTTTCAGGGTTTCAAAAATTGTTCTTAAACAAGCTAAATGTTCTGTCACTATCACTCCATTCTGTTTCTTCATGTCTCCATATGTATTTAAGGTAAACCACTTCAGACTGTTCTCCTTTATTGTCTTGTAACTTTCAGAACACCTAAGATGTACTTGCAAATAGCTTTGGGTTTTTCTATGTAAGAAAGACAGACAAACTGGAAGACAGGGGATCTGAAAGAAAATGGGTAGAGAGCACCATCAAAATACATTGTGTGAAAAAATTAAAATAAAGAAATAAAGAGATAAAAGATAGAAAAGCAATAGATGGACACCACAGGATTCATTTTAGTGCTGTTCTATCCTGCTGTGACCTAATCTCCTCATCAATGTCCAGAATCAGCCAACTCTTCTAGTCATCACATGATGACAAATGTGACAGAATGGTTACCTCACAGACTGTAGTGCCAGGTGCTTTTCTAACTTCAGGGAAATAAACAGTATTTGAGAAATCTCACATGGTACATAACTACCTAACAGAGCTCTCTAAGATGGAAGGGCAACTTATTCCAACAATAAAGAAAGGAAATGATGTTCATAATCTTATTAGTGAGGAAACATGTCTAACTCAGTGACCCTCCCATATAGAACTGAGCCAACCTGATCGTAATGAATGACTGCATTGTGTGTGTGTGTTGTATCGTAATATATATATATATATATATATATATATATATATATATATGTGTGTGTGTGTGTGTGTGTGTGTGTGTGTGTGTGTGTATTATATGTAGTTATATATGACTATATAACTACATTCACAAATTCAGACAAAAATCATGAGTATTCCACATGCTCATTATTTCATGCTCTTAGATGATAATTTTAAATACTCAAGTGATGTTTACTAGTTATTACCTGCTAACTGCACAAATATACAAAATCGGCAGCCCATAATGTGATTATCTGCCTGGGAAGAAAATACTTGACAGAAGCCAAGCTCATCATTTCCAGTGAGAGGAGAGAAGGAAGCGTGGGGATCCCCTCTTAAAGAGGAGAGCCCCACATCTCACATATGCCAAAATCTCTAATAAGGGCAGGACCTCCTAGACACTCAGAGTCCAGAGTATACAGCACTGGGGGACAGCCACAGGCATCATGACTCAAAAAAGATTGGTAATTGTGCAGATATGAAAAAGCACTCATGGTTCATCTGTGATAAATTATATATGCTTTATTTGGAAGATGTATCTTGAAATTTTTAACATTATATAACTAGCTTAATTATTTGTTCTTTTAGCAGTAAAAATGCTTTCTCCTAAATAGTCTTTTAGAATGAACCCAACTTTTGTAAAACACTTAAGAGCTTAGAAATTAAAATAAGCATATCATTCCTGATTATCACTGGTTAATGAATTAGTAAAAATGGAAGAATAAAAAGTTTCTATGAATTTCAACCTTTGGTTACAGAACAACATCTCTGAGTCCATAACAAAAGATTGGAAGTTCCTCATGCTCTAAAACTGAATGGTGGTTATGCTATTCTCAAAACTCAGTGCATGTGAATGTCACAGTAAAATATCTCTAATGTGTGGAATGAAGTTTCATTGTGATGTGCCTTCTCTTTACATTATCAAATTTGTGTCTTCAATGTTCCATTTTTTCCCTCCAGATTTTGCTTCTATAATTTAGCTGTTTTGGCTTGGGTCATTGATCAAAAATTGGAGAAGAATTTTTATTTTATATTTAGCTATGGTTGATAATATTATTTTACAGTGAAAAAGAGTGAATTTGTAAAAAATCATACATTTTCAACTTAGTTTAGAAAGTTATGGTTAGAAATTGACTCAATACTAAAGAAACTTTAATTGCTTATTTCAAATACAATGGAATTACATTAGATATTCTACTGCGTTTAATATATGCATGGACACAACTGAAAGTCAATAAGAGTTATAAAAAGAAAACAATCTTAAAACAAGTAAATGTGTGCATGTATTTTAAGATAAATTAAAATAGTGTGTGCTATTGTATATAAAACTGGTGTTAAGCAGCATGTTTTGATTTATTACATGTTCAGAAATAAATTGCTTAAAATAGGAATCTGTGGATAATGAGATGTTTTCATGCCAGACCCACTCCTTCCCATATTTGACTCACACACATTTATGTATGTGCATGAATTATGAGTGACAGATGATAGGGTGAAGTTTTACTAATAATGGCAATGACAAAATAGAAGACTGTCCTCCCTGGAGCTTCTCTATCATCATTAAGATCCTTGAAGATAAAATCAGATTCACAATATCTGTGCTTATAATCATTTAGATAAAATGCTGCAGCCAATCATGGAATGACAAACGTTTGGACTAAATTCATTAGTGTGGTGGGGGAGGTGTAAACATAAGAAGTATACTATTCTATTGCATATTCAGAATGTAGCATTATATTTTATACCATTTCTTCTTTGTTAAAACATTCTATTACCTACATACTTCAGTTTGCCTTGAGATTTTATTTATAAGCATTAATTATTTCTTTTGACTATTTTTTCTTTTCAAACATATAGGCATATATGACCATATAATATAGCCAGATAATTCATGAATAAATAAATAAATAAATATGGGTTTCAATAGCTTATCTTTTATGCATTAAGTATTTCATTATCCTTATTCATTAGAATTCAAGTTATGAAAGGGTAATGGACTATGATATCAACCATAAGATGATCTCATGGAATAAATAAGTTAAACTGTTTTTCTTAAAAGCAATAAAAGCTACCACAGCCCTTACTTCTTATTTGTAACTACATCAGTTGACACATACATTACAATTACTTCACATTATATGAAAGCAAACACATTATATAAATTTTTTATTCATTTCTTTTAAAAATTTCATATGCAGCATATTTTGATCATACTCCCCCCCTCAAACTTGTCTCAGATCTCCCCACATCCCTGCCCACACAACTTCATGTTCCCTATATCCTTTTTCAAAAAGATGACAAAACATAAGAAACATACTTACAAAAAATGATTTAAATTTGTGTTGGCCATGTGATGAGAATGGGTTCTGCCTTGAAGTGTGGTTGATATACCCAGTGTCAGTCCACTAAAGAAAAATATATTTTTCCTCTTCTTGCAGCTTCCATTTCTTTGCTAGGGGAAGGACTTGGTGCATAACTTCCCTTCGCTATGGTAGGATTTTTGTGGGGCTTGAACTTGTAAAGGTCATATCCATGCTGTAGCCTCTTTGTGCTCATATGTGGATTAGCTCTGTTGTGCCAGGAAGTGCTGTTTCCTCAAAGTTTCCTACATCTTCTGGTTCTTAAAATCTATCTGCTTTGTCTTCCCCATAGAAGAAGCTCCTCTGGTGAAGGCTAAGCAATGCACTGATCTATGGCTCCATTTCATTAGGATTCATTTTAGTGCTAAATCCATTTAACATCATGTAGTAGTAGGTGCTCCCCAAGATTCATGAACTATCTAGCCACAGGTTCTCAGCTTCATGAATGGTGTCTGTTATGGGTTCTAGCTCCTGGAACAGGCATTAAGTCAAATACAAGGTAAAAGTGGTTGAGCATTTTCAAAACTTTCATGCCATTATTGTACCAATGGGCATGTCCTTAAGGCAGGTTACTATTGCAGCTCACAGTGTCCAAAGCTGGGTAAAATTGATGATTAGTTTTCTCATCTAATAGAGTAAATAACACCATCTAACAGTATGAACATTAGTCTCAATATGTTGTTAAAATATTGGCATAATTTTATTTGACTCTTCTGAGTCCATCTCTTTTTATTTATTCTTGTCAATCAATATCTCTTTTATAATTGGAAACTCTTTTTCATTGTGAAATGGGAAAGGCTCTTTGTATAGGTTAATTTTCAACGTTTTCATTAAAATTCATATTAGTTCCAAGGAATAAGATATAATTTTCTTCCAAAGGCTCCTCTATTAAAGAGCTGATGTACACAAGCAGCCCGGAATAAACCATGAATAACAATGTATGTTTAATGAAATCCTTCTGCTCTGCTTATTTTGAACTCATTTAAATTCACATGTAATGATCATTGTTGAATGGATTTTACACCACACTTCATTAAAGGAGAAATTAATGTTTGGAATAAATAATTGTTGGAGCAAATTCTGATTCTACTATCATTTTCTGTCTTTGACTTTTATGAAATATTCATTTTAGCTCACGCCTTTTCCCAGGTAAAATATAGAACAAAAGTAGAAACTGATTACTGTAGGAGTGCTTTATCTGCTACTGCTATGAGACTATGCTTCATTCTTGGTCTACTCTCTGAAAGAGGGGAAGACCTTTAGAGGATTCAACATAACATTTTCTGATAAGAAACCCTTACTACACAGACCAGGAATTAATATGAAATATTTATCCACTCTCTTACAAGCCCATTTTGTTAACTTTTAATGGTTCTGAATAGCAATCCCTGGGTTTATCTTTGGAACCCATAGACCAGGTTTAACTAAACTTGCATTGCATAGGTACCATTTGGAAAAGACTGGGATATTATTTGTTTAGTTGTTTATAGTAGTCCTTTCTTGCTGCTTGCCTGCCTGCTTCCCTTCCTTCCCTCTTCCTTTCTTTCCTGTGGAGGATGCATGCTCTCTTCATCCTCCACCAGATAAGTCTTTATAAAATAAATAGATTAATAGTTATGTTTGATAATTAAGATTGATCTAACAGGTAAGAAATCCTAGTCATTGGCCAGCAGAGTGGTACCTAATATAAAATTCTATGTGTTATTTTGGTTGCCCACATGGTGGCGGGGCTTGGGCAGCTGGCAGAAAGATTTATTGTTGCACTCCAGGGCTATGGTTCCAGGCCTACTTACGGCCACACCTGACTTCTTACATAGGTGGTAGGGATCCAATTCAAACAAAAATTCACTGAAATCACATTTACTCACTAAACTATCCTTTATCCCATTGAAGTTATGAAGAAAATACTTTTAACATAATTTTAAATATAAAAATCAATAGGGAATTTCTTAGAAAAAGTTGAATGTGAATATTTAAAGAAAAGGTAACCACTCTTTAATGATAATTAATTAATTAGTTGAATAATCAAAGAGCTGAGGATTGAGCATTGGGCCCACATGTACTAGGTTAGTGTCCTGGCATTAAGCTATATTCTGAGCCATCAAGGTTTTTGTTGCTCATAACATAGTATCTCCTCTACATAGTGGGTTTCAGGTCTAAATGTTATCTCAGACTCAGAATCTAAGCAAGGCATCACAATGGTTTTTGTTAGGCATTTGATCTCACACTATTATTTTTATATAATAAATATAAAAATATAAATATAAAAATATAAATACAAAATATTTATATTTTATATATAAATATATATATAAACATTTATATATTTATATATTATATAATTATAATTTATATAATATATATAATATATTATACATAATATATTATATTATATATTATATAAAATATAATTATTTATAACAATATAAAAATAACTATTTTATGTTGTTAGCTTATAGTTATATTTATTTTGTAATAAATAAAATAAATTATATTTCTAATATAATTATATCATTTTCCCTTTCCTTACTCCATTCTTTTTTTTTTTTTTTGGTTTTTCAGAACAGGGTTTCTCTGTGTAGCTTTGGAGCCAATCCTGGCATTCGCTCTGGAGACTAGGCTGGCCTCAAACTAACAGAGATCCACCTGCCTATGCCTCCTAAGTGCTGGAATTAAAGGCATGTGCCACCAATGCCCGGCTTCCTTTCTCCATTCATAGCCTCTAGTGTATCCTCCCTGCTCTTTTACAAGTTCATGGCCTCATTTTTCTTTAAATATATATATATATATATATATATATATATATATATATTATTAATATATGGGGGGGTTATGTGTATACATTCTTAAATACATATATACATATACAGACTGTTCAGTCTGTATAATGTCACTTGTATGTATGTTTTTAAGACTGATCATTTTGTGTTATATAACCAACTGTTGTGTTCTTTCCTGAGGAAGATCATTTCTTCTGCTCTCAGAACTTCTTAAATGGTTATAATTTTTCTTTGTTTGTTTTGTGGAGGATTGAAGCCCTTTTTAGCTTTCCTGTCAAAATTATCATATCTTTTTGTATTGTTAAGGTCAGATTCAGAAAATTATCCTGGTGTAGCTTTATGAATATAGCTTCTGACATTTCTAGAAGACACAATGTCATAGTAAATTCCCTATTAGTAGGGCTCTTATGGTCTTTCTATCCACTCTTTCCAAAGGATGTCTGACCTTAGGTACATGTATTGTGTTTTCATTTTCTCAGTTGGGTCTGGGCTCTGTAACTCAGAATTTTGAGTGGTTGTGGCTTTCTGTAACAGCCATCTTCTGTTGCAAAGAGGAGTTTGTTAGATGAGGGATGATGACTACATTCCTCAGTGGATATATGGACAAACATTTGAATGTAGTTAGGGATCATGGTGACCTAGTGAAGTACTGATTTATAAGTCCAATTAGAGAGCTGTTGGTCAAAAGATAAGCTAGAGAAAATAATTTACAGCAAATGGTGCTGGGAAAGCTGGATGTCCATATGCAGAAGAATTAATTTATATCCATATAAATAACATTGCAAAAAAAATGAACTCCAAGTGGATCAAAGACCTAAATGTGAACCCTGAACACTAAAACTGACAGAAGAAAAGATAGGCAATACACTTCAGGATCTAGATATAGGAAATACTATATTTGCCCCAAAAGGACAATAATTTATAAAAGAGACATCATAAAAGCAAAAAGTTTCTGTACAGCTGAATAAACCATCAACCTGATGAAGAGGAAGCCCACAAAATGGGGGAGAAACTTTTCTAGATGTATATCTGACAGATGATTAATATCCAGAATATATAAAGATAAACTCAAAAAAAACAATGTATTTTTAAAATGGGACTGGGTTCTGAACAGAATACTTAAAAGAAAAAGGGATGGCTAAGAAATATTTGAAGAAATGTTTGTTTTATTTAGCAATTAAGGAAATGGAAACCAAAATAGCTTTGACATTTCTTTTTATCCCAATCGGAATGTGTCGTGTCTACCCTTGACCAGCAAGAATGATGCAACACCGAGGAATCTTCTTCTCACAGTTTATTCGGGAACCTTGATTTACAGGGAGTGGCGGCCCCGGGTAGAGGAAGACCGGGCCTGATATAGTCTACATCTACCAATCACCTAACCCTACGTGGTGCTCCAGGATAGGTTTTCTCCAAGCAGAATTAAGAGGATACGTGGCCTTTACCAAATTAGGAGTTGTTTACCACAGAGAGCACTCACCGTCGGGCTGGTGGAAGGCGGAAACTGGCGCCATCTTTTAGGCACGGTACTCTGCAGCTCCCAAAAGGAATGACCAATACCAGCAAAACAAGAGACAAGAAATATTTGAGGGGATGTGTAGAAAAGAAATTTCTATTCACTGTTGTTGGGGTTGTAAACAGTCCTAGCACTCTGAAAATCAGTATAGAAAATCCTCAAAAAGCTAAAAATAACTCTACCATATGATTCTGCTATAGCACTGCTTGTGATATGTTCAAAGGATTCAGCATCCTACTCCATGGATACCTACTCAGCCATGATTGTTGCTCTATTCACAATGGCTAGGAAATGCAAACTGTAAACAATGGATGGATAATGAAAATATAATGGATATACACTATGGAACATTATTTAACATCTTGTTAATCTTTTAATATAACCTTAGTACCTTTTCAATCTTCTTGTTGCTTTTGCAGTGTTCATTTGTGTGCTGTAATGCCCCCATAGTCACAGTCACACTTTTGATGATAGCATAAGCAGTTCCCTAAAGGTAGTCACACATTTCTCATTACGGCAATTTCTTATTCCATTAGCTTCTCTTCAGGACTACAGTCAAGGGATAGACTTTCAAGCCTCACAGTTGTTGACATCTCTGTTTCTCCTTGTGCTACCTACTATAGCCACTCAGAAAGCTATACTTAGGATCGGTAATAACCTTCCCCAAGCTTGTGTGTGATATCTTTTTTTTTTCTTTTTTAACTTCAAATTTTATTTATTTATTTATTTATTTTTAAATTTATTTATTAGTTCTAGTTAGGGAACAAGCTTGTTTCAATCCCTTCTCCCTCTCCCTCCCCTCACCCCCATGCCTCCTCCCCACCCCCAGCCCACCCCCACCCCATTCACCCACCACTCCCCAGGCAGGGTAGGGCCCTCAATGGGGGCTCTGCAAAGTCCACCAAATCTTCCTGTGCTCGTCCCTACCCCATGTGTCCAGAGCCAGAGTGTAACCCTTCACGTGGGATGGGCTCTCAAAGTCCCTTCTTGCACCAGGGAAAAATACTAATCCACCAACAGAGGCTCCTTGGAGTGCAGAGGCCTCCTTATTGACATCCATGTTCAGGGGTCTGGATCAGTCTTGTACTGGCCTCCCAGACAGCATCTGGGATTGATGTGCTCTCCCTTGTTCAGGACAACTGTTCCTGTGGGTTTCTCCAACCTGGTACAGACACCTTCGTTCTTCATTCCTCCCTCTCTTCAACTAAATTCCTGATTGCGGCTCAGTGTATAACTGTGGATGTCTGTCTCTGCTTCCATCAGCCACTGGGTGAGGGCTCTAGGATGGCATAAAGAGAAGTCATCAATCTCATTTTAGGGGAAGGGCTTTTAGGTTATCCTCTCCACCATTGCCTGGATTGTGATATCTTATTGTGATTTCTTCTTGTTGCATTTTTATTTCAGCTCTTTGTGTTCTTGCCAAGGCTTTAGATTTTATGTTTCAGAGGGGTGTGTCCAGTGAGGTAAACACTGGTTTACATTTACTTTTCATGGGTTATTCATCTACCAATCAGGTACTCATTTATATCTTGTGCCAAACTCCCACAGTCATTCAGGATTCTTAGGTAGTTTCTCTAGCTTCTCCAGCTATGATGATTCTACATCTGGATTCTAAGATGCTCCCTATTGGCTTATCTTCATCCCACAATCTCATGTTTTGAGCACTTGCTCCCCAGGTTGTGGCATGGGAGCATTCAGAGGTAAAGTTTTCCAAGTTAAAAAGGTAGCAAGGAATTTCTATTAAAGAGAGAGTTCATTTGTACTATAGGCAACAGGTTTCCATATGTGGGGCTGCCCAGCTTGATGAATTCCACATGATTGTATCAGGATACCTGAACTCTGGACATAGAATTAACGAATTGTTGTGTTATTTGTGGATTTCGCCCATACTCTGAATTGTTCATCTCTTTCTATCCTCCTATCCTTCCTGTTTGAAATGGCTAGTAGTTTGTGTTATTGTACATGAGAAAACTTTAACTCTTATTTTAATTTTGTAGCATGACACAGTTAATTGATTTTTGCATTGATCATCAAGAGATGCTTTTTAAACATGTCTGATCTGTTAAGATTATGGAAACATTTGAAATTAAAATGAATGTATATTATGTAATTGTAAAGACTATGAACCTCTAGGATTCAGGTACAGAATTTTATGATCTGAATATGAAATATCCACCACTGACGTGTGTGTGTGTGTGTGTGTGTGTGTGTGTGTGTGTGTGTGTGTGTACATTCACGGACACAGTGTTGTGTGCATACACTTGGTCTCCAGATGGTGGCAATGTTTTGAGAGATTGTGTAAACCACTAGGAAATGGGGTCTAGCTAGAGGAAGTAGGTTGCTTGAGGCTGGACTTGGAATGTTATAGTTCAATCCTCTCACTTTGTTTCCATGTCAACGTGATTTCACATGCAGTCATGTCATGAACACTCACTTAGTCATGTCTTTTTCACTATGATAGGCTGTTCCCTATCAACACCCTGAGTCTCTCTTAAGTTGTTTCCCATAGGCATTTGGTCACAGCTACACAAAAAAAATAACTAATGCAGTTTTGTTCTATTGCAAGAGAGAAGCTAGCCAAAACAAGTAACTGTAAGAGAAGAGAAACACACATTAAGATTTGTTGTCAAAATAAGGAAAACAACATTTTCTCCAGATTTTCATTATAATGTGTTAATTCACTTTTCATTCTATGCAAGATGTTGATTTCTTAAAATCTAATATGAAATATTCTAGTAGGATACTTACAAAGATTATTGTATTGCTAAAATGAATTCACTGCTTTAGAGAATACAGAACTATAGGGAGAATGAAAGGAAGATGAGTGTTTTCATCACTTTATTCACTAAAAGAATAAAGGTGAAAAACAGTCTATATATTTTTCATCAAAATTGAGACACAAAGTAGAGGTCTTTGCTTTCTCGAATAGTATGAAAATATGTAAAGTAGATACAAGTGGTCAAGTAGAACTGGAATCTCCCAGTCCACTACACAGCCAATGCAAAATAAAATTCTGCATGAGGGAACAAATGTTAGGAGCATGTTTGGATGTTGTCTGTGGATGCTTAGCTGCTGAGAGCATGCAAAGTCTATTTAAGATTGCAATGTTCAGATGACCATGGGATGTTAGGAAAGTGTATTTCTCCCATGGTCAGAGATATGTCAAGTATTTTACAAATCTGAAAGTATTCTTTATCTTTTTATTCTCAGCATGCAAACTTCTATAATAGAAATAAAATATTTTTAGGTTTTGCAGAGTTGTGGTTTACATCTCCTATAAGAAAGAATATATGTCTTTTAAATGCATTCTGTTATCTGACCCACCAAAATAAATAGGCAGCTTTGGCAATAAAAGACACTACAAAGAGATGGAGTGGGAGAATGGTGATTATTTGAAGCTTGAACAGAGAAATAACCCCAAATGGAATTTCCTGTCAAATTTAGCAATGGTTCATTGCTTCTGCTTGTGTATTGTTTATGTGAAACTGGAGCTAAATAAACCAATCCATGACCTGCTTTATCTGCCAAATGGATTGAGCATTTATTCTCTCTGCCTCAAAGGCTTGTCATTTCAGTTTAGCCTTGCAGATGGTACATGCATTTCCCTGAAACAGAGCCATTGAGCTATGCCGTGCCAACATTTCTTGTTAGTTAACATTCACCCTCAAGTACATGTAGCTTGTGCCACTTTCTCAGCCAATATTTCACAGCATAAACCCTACATCACTCCGTCTTACAGGTTACCTCTATGAAGCTGGGTGCTTAGTTACCAGGTTTTCTTCAAGTATGCTACTGGGAAAATTATAGTGTCAGGTACTCAATTTCTGTTTTTGAGAAACAACATTATCTAAGGAACTCTGAGTGTAATGAATGTGTTTGTGAATAAGCTTGGATAAGAGACTGTTGACATTTCTTTCAAACAGTTTGTCTTCCTGAGTCATGTGACAGAGTAAGTTTTGCTGCAGTAAAAGTTTTAAGTTGGACTACGGCTAGCAAATATGATTTTATGATTTATAATATTATCAACTAGGAATATTCCCATTGAGGTCTCAAAACAATCAGGAAAGTACCCATGTCTTGGCTATGGAGAGATTTTATGAAGTCAAGATAAAATTGCTTTTTAAAGTAATGGAGATTTATATAATTCAGAGAACATAAAACACTTGTTCATATGACTTTTATTTTCTAGACTTTTAACCTCTGAAAAATTTAAACTCAAATTGTTATTCTGACATTAAACCAACAAAATGATATTTTATATTTCAGTTTCATTATTAAAATGATTATTTCTACACTGTAGTAGTACCTTTCTCAAGTTGCATTGCTAGGACTAAATTGTCAATATAGTTTAGGGTTAGGGTTGGAGCTATATATGTTGTAACTACATCTAGTGTCACTTTCAATAAATACAATAAAAATTCCTTGAGGCAAAACTCTTATACTAACTTACACAATTTTTTTAAAAAAACTACATATTTTATAACTTCATTTAAGAAATTTGCATGGACTGATTAGATATCTCAGTATTCATGCAAGACCAACAATCTGAGTTTCATCCCCAGATACATTTTAGAAACAATCAACTCCACCAAATTGTCCCCTGACTTCCACTCATGAAACATGGCATGCATGTGCTACTTTACCACACACATCATACAGTTACATACAATTGCATAAAAAATTAATTTTCTAATGTATAGGTTTCTTATGACTTAAAGCTTACCCCAAAAGCTCGTATTAGTAACAATTCATATTCATTTTATAACAGCATTCAAATAATTCTATGGCATATTTGTAGTCACTTAAAGATAATTTTAGCATTCCTTGATTTCAAAAAATTTGTATACTTTGAATATCCCTTAATAAACACAAACTTGAGTACCTTCAAAACATGTATGATCTTAAGGCTTCTACATTATATGACAGTCTTTGATATAAAAAAGCATGTCTTCTACCAAATGAAAAGTTTCACCAAACATACTTAAATTACATGTAGTTCATAGATCAAAGCCAAAAGCAAATGGTGAAACACGAAAAATGCTTTAAAAAACACACAGCTGAAGAACAATAGAAGGAAGGACTGCTGTGGTCATGTTGTCCTGCAGTTCTACTTGTCAATGATTGCTTTAACCCACTAAGCATGATACATTTTTCTCCTCACTGAAATAACAAGCTCAGTGTGGTCATCTCTTCACTGCTGATATTTAACATGACTTCATCTTGTGGACTGAGCTACAGTCATGCATTGAAATACCATCTTGTTATTTTTTTTTTCAAAAACAACTCAGTATCTTTAAAGTATCTTTCACCATTTATTCCTCCTTGTTTAGATAACGCCGGACAATAGACAACCAAATGTAGCCTTGAAAAGATTATTTGTATTTTGTCATGTTGCAAAATTGCTTATCTTGAGGGAACATGTGCTTGCCGCACATCAACTGTGTCAAATTGTAAGAATGTGTGGGAAAATATGCATATTTTCTGTGTCTAATTCATTAAATGATCTGGCCATTGGCCTTTCTTACTTCCTTTACTTTAATTCTTTAGTGTCTGTTGCACTTTCAAGATGTGTGTCATTGACCAGTTGAAAACAATCCACAAAACTATCAATGCCCAAAGAAAATTATATGATACAGATCTAGTATATGGAAATTCAAATTATGGAACTAATTGACAAATCATTGAAAGAATGTTTGTCTATGCATTCTATTAGCTTATAATACAAAAAATGTTGTTCAGAACTTAAAAGACAATGTTTAAAACTTGAGGGCTAGAGAGATGGCTCAGAGATTAAGCTAAGAGCATTGGCTGCTCTTCCAGAGGTCCTGTGTTCAATTCCCAGCAACCACATAATGGCTCACAACCACCCTTAGTGAGATCTGGTGTCCTCTTCTGGTGTGCAGGGATATATGCAGACAGAACACTGTATACATAAAAAATAAATAAATCATTTTTAAAAAAAATTAGAGGAAATAGAGGAGCAGAAATATTGAGTTGGGGAAGAATAGAGGGGAGCAGGATGAGAGATGCCATATTAGAGGGAGCCATTATAGATCAGAAAAGATATTTGGCACTAGGGAGATTTCCAGAGACCTACAAGGATGACACGAACTGACAATTCAGGCAATGGTGGAGAGGCTACCCTAAATGCCCTTCTCCTAAAATGAGATTGATGACTACTTTTTTTTTTTTTGGTTTTTTGAGACAGGGTTTCCCTGTGTAGCTTTGGAGCCTATCCTGGCACTGGCTCTGGAGACCAGGGTGGTCTCAAACTCACAGAGATCCGCCTGCCTCTGCCTCCTGAGTGCTGGGATTAAAGGCATGCACCACCAACACCCAGCTGATGACTACTTTTTATGTCATCCTAGAGCCTTTATCCATTGGCTGATGGAAGCAGAGGCAGACATCCACAGATACACACTGAACTGAATGCTGAAACTTAGTTGCAGAGAGGGAGGAATGAAGATCAAAGGGGTCGGTACCAGGGTGGTGAAACCCACACAAACAGCTGGCCTGAACAAGAGGGAGCACATAGACCCCAGACTGCTGTCTGGGAGACCAGTAAAGGACTGATCCAGACCCCTGAATATGGTTGTCAATGAGGAGGCCTCTCCACTCTAGGCGGGGCCCTGGTAGGGCATTAGTATTTTTCCCTGGTGTAAGAAGGGACTTTTAGAGCCCATCTCATGCAAAGGGATGCACTCTTGGCCTGGACACATGAGGAAGAGCCTAGGCCCGGCCTAGGATGATATGGTGGACTTTGCGGAGCCCACAAGGAGGGTCCTACCCTGCCTGGGGAGTGGAGGGTGGATGGGGTGGGGGGTAGGTCGTTGGTTTGGGAGGAGGCGTGAGAGGTGAGGGGAGGGAGAGGGAGAGGGAGATGGAGAAGGGATTGATATGTGAAACAAGCTTGTTCCTAATTTGAACTAATAAAAAAATTAAAATTGAGGTGGATAGCTGTGAAAATAACCCTTACTCTGCAATTTTCTGGATAGATAAATACAAAAGTTTAAATTCCATTATAGTAACATTGAAATGTTTAAAATATATAATTACAAATAAGGACTTAGTTGACATAAAAATTTCCTTGCTTAGTATTCAGTGTATTCATAGTCAGTTCAAAGGGACAAATTATGTTTCTTGCTGTAGTGTAGACAAGAAATGAGTCTGCACTGATAAAATCTCAGAGCTTATCCATATTAAAGCAGATACCTCTCTGTGGTCAGGAGGAGCAAAGAGTCTTCAATATTTGAAAACTGAGACATGATAAACATAATAATTGTAGGAGCCTCCATTTATAGCAACTAATATTCAGAATGAGTTCTTCATTGTTGACCTATGCTGTAGAGGTGTGCACTTGGCAGTATTCTGAAGCAGACTCTCACATCTCACCACCCGGAAGAGTCACCTGTAATATTTCAATATGTCAAGTTGAGGACTGAGCTACCCAATGCATAGGAGTGTGAAATGAAACATAAGCACTTTGTTTTAGTTTCCAAGTGATTGTGATTACAGCTACATTGAAGCTACTGATATAAAATGAGGAACCTAAAATGAATTCAGTCAGTACCAGCTGTTTACTAAGAATGAGACAATGCTATAGCTTGGAAATCAATAGGTATGCCCTAAATATTGTCCTGACACTTATAAATCTGGTTCTTTTGCCATTGTGAAAACTCATGAAGAATAGTTGAAATAAAGCATATATTTGAGCATATTTGCACAGTAGGAAAATAGGGTCCAAAACTCACAGTATGAAATATATTAGAGACATTGGATAAGATAAACACCTGGAGCTAACTGTTATCCATGGGCCCTGAAATAAACAGTGAGAAAGAGGCAGAATACAAAGCCAGGAAAAACAAAGTAAACACTAACATAGCCTATTGAGGAGAAAAGAAAGAAACTTCCTAACCCAGTGTCAATATTACGTGGATGTTCATGGTATCGTCATGAGTGTGTTCTGCTTAGTCTCTTTAAAGTAATGTTCTATAACACTTAAGATGTCAATAGTCTACAGTTTTCCATTTTAATCAGTTTTTTGTCTCTAAAAATTAAGATGAAAAGAATTCATTATTTCAAATTGCTGAAAAATAGGAAATCTAATGGTCTATTGTAATGATTATCTTCTGACTAAACTACTCCAAGTTATATTTACATTCTTTGAAGTTATTTTATTTCATCTCAGATTTCAGAAGCTTCTAGGGGACATGGAATGTAGTTCTGCTTCTTCCTTAGGATTGGTGACTGCATTGGTCCACAAGGGTGGAGGGAGCAAAAGCCCAGAACCAAGTTCAGGTGGAGGTGGTAAAAGAAAAATTCAAATAAAGGGAGAGCTCTTGAAGAGGGATAAATCTTTGTCAGTTGTACAACTAATAAAAGATTAATATCTAGAATATGCAAACAAGTAAAACATAGACAAACAAACAAAGAAGCAAGAAGACAAATGACTAACCTGGTAAGTGGGCTATTAATCAGAATAGAAAGTCCTCAAAAAGCAAAATAGAAACGTTTCAGAAATATCACACACACCCTGCTCAAAATCCTTAAAATTAAGAAGATGTAAACTGAAACTACTTTGGGATTTTATCTCGCCACAGTCCAAATGTTCAAAATCAAGAAAGCAACTGACCATAAATGTCAGTGAGGGAGGATGTGGGAAAGGGGAATGCCCTTCTTGATTGGCACCATTGCAAACTGGTGTGGCAACTCTGGAAATCACTGTGGTGAATTCTCCAAAGATAAAAGTAAATCCAAATTATGATGCATGTCTTAGTGTTCTATTGCTAGAGACACAAGGACCACAGAAACTCTTAAAAAGGAAAACATTTAATGGGGTGGCTTACAGGTTTAGAGGGTTAGTCCATTGTCATCATGGTGGGATACACAGCCTGCAGGCAGACACAGTGCTGGAGCTGAGAGTCCTACATCTTGATTGGCAGGCAACAGTAAGTGAACTGAGTCACTGGGCATGGCTTAAGCATCAATGAGACCTCAAAACCCACCTCCACAGTGACATATTTCCTACAACAAGGTCATACCTATTCTAACAAAGCTACATATCCTACTAGTGACACTCCCTATGAGTTTTGGGGGGCCAATTACATTCAAACTATGACAACCCTCTACACTACTTCTTGGCTTCTGTACAAAGGACTCGAAATCCTGATCCACAGATACTTGACCAGTCATGTTATGTTCCTTTCCACTCTATTTGAAATACCAAGGAAATGTGCAATACAACCCATTGTAGCCACAGAAACCTAGAAAGTTAAAAGGACCCATGGGTGCCAGGAAGAGGTCTAGAGAGGGGCTATCAGGACATAGGTGTTAGGATGTGGGAAGTGGGGAAAACATGGAAAATTAAAGATGAGAATTAAGCAAATCTTTACCAAATGATGAACATGTTCTAGAAAAATCAAGAAGAAACTTTAAAAATTCTGAAACTATATCAAAATAAGAACACAGCAAAACAAAACCTCTGAGACACATTAAAAACAGACATATGCTCTCTCAGTGAGTCAGGGGAAGAATAGAGGAGAACAAGACAAAAGATACTATAATAGAGGGAGCCATTATAAGTTTAAAGAGATATCTGGCACTAGGAAAATGTCAAAAGAGCTACAAGGTTGATCCCAACTAACAATCTAAGCAATAGTCAAGAGGCGACCTACCTTAAATGCCCTTCTCCAATAATGAGATTGATGACTACCTTATATACCATCCTAGAGCCTTCATCCAGCAGCTGATAGAAGCAGAAGCAGACACCCACAGCTAAACACTAAGCTGAACTCTGGAATCCAGTTGCAGAGAGGGAGGAGTGATGAGCAAAGGGGTCAAGACCAAGCTAGAGAAACCCAAAGAAACAGCTGACCTTAACAAGGGGGAGCTCATGGACCCCATATTGATAGCTGGGAAACCAGCATAGGACTGATCCAGACTCCCTGAATGTAGGTGTCAGTGAGGAGGCCTCAGCAATCTATGGGGCCTTTGGTAGTAGATCAGTATTTATTCTAGGCAAAAGAATGGACTTTGGGAGCCTAGACACATGGGGGAGGGCCTAGGCCCTGCTCCAAATATGACAGACTCTGAAGATTCCCTATAGAAGGCCTCACCCTTGCTGGGGAGCAGAAATAAGGTTGGTGAGGGACAGGGGAGGAGGGGAGAGAGAGGGAAATGGGATTGTCATCTAAAAGAAGCTTGTTTCTAATTTAAATTTAAAAAAGAAAAAAACAGTCTTATGAGAGAAATGTATAAATCTAAACTCCTACATTTAAAAACATCAGAGAGAACATAAATAAATGGCTTAATGATGCAACTCAAGTATCACTTGTGAAAGACTGCTGTGGCTGTCACTTGTGTCCTCATTGAATTTAAGACTCTGTTTGCACTTGTGGAAGCACACTGAGTTTCTGGTGCAGTTTTCTTGGACTGGGATGTTTGCTCATGCCATACTGTTGGCTAAATGACAATTTATGTGGATTTTTGCATGTAATATCCTGTGAGACACAGTAATTTTATTATTGAAATTACAGTGCAGTGTAGTTAATCTGTTAATGCTGACTCAGTGTCTGCCTTTAATATCAGTGACATGTTGAAAGCTTACCAATATGCAATATCATAGGCATGTGACTGACACTGTTAACCAAAGGGCAGAAATCATAAGCAAAATGCCCAAAGAGGTCTTAATTAAAAATTAAATTTTTGTTTTTAAGATATTGTTTATCATTATTTATTTTGTGGTAGTATAGTAAGTTTTTTTTAGAAAACATTTTTCATAACTTGATAAATTATAGTTTTGTTTGTTAGAAAAGTTGCTTCAATGTGTAAATAGGTGACAGTGCAAATAGTTTTGTAAGAGGCTTCAAGATGTTTATATGTGGACACCTACATCAAAAGCGTAAACCGGCTGCTGTTTGGCTTCTTTGTCCCTTATTTTTGTATTGTGGTCATTTCCTATGCAAATATTGGAGCAAACAGCTGTAATGTTGTAGAATTTTTTGAGAGAATGAGATGTTTACATATTAATGACATTTTTTTGAAAATAAAAAGTGCCTAAAAGATTAAAAAAAAGAATTTTGAAAAACAGATGAAAGCAAATTCCAGTCAATGGCCAGAAATCAGAGTAGAAGTGGATGAAATAGAAACAAAGACAACAATATCAAAATCAACAAATCTAGTAACTGGCTCTTTCAGATTCCCACCCTTATTATACTCCACCTCATTTCAACTGGAGACTGAAGCCAACCATGAAGGACATTTCACACTCAGTTCTATTCTCCAAAAAAATAAGAACATTGTCTTAAAATAAGAGAACTGAAAATGCCACAATTGTCCCACTTCTAGTATCTGGGAAACAATCACAAGCTCTACAAACCCATGCTTCTGTGGCTCTCTTTGGCCAGCTCTCTCACCAGCCATGCTGGCAGGCCTGTGTGAGCACATGTGTTTCCTAGCTCATGTGTCCGTTGCCTCAAAGCCATCATTCTGATCATTTTGTTCTATCTATATTTCTTCTTCTTGGCACACAGCATGCATTCACATGACAACTAGTTGACATAATAAATGAAAAATTGCATCTGCACATTATTTTGGTATAGGGAGGGAGTTTAAAAGAAACCAGAGGAGAAAGACAAAACTGGCACAGTAAGAGAGCTGGTGAATGCTCTGGAGTGATGTTTGGTCTCTAAACTTTCATCACTATACGTTGTTAAATATTTTGTGCATGACATACTTCAGAAGTAAAGCAGGAAAATATTTTTAAAATATGAAAATTCTCTAAGACCCAAATGTACATAAAATACACTTGCTTTAAAAGTATTTCATTTTAATTTTTACTCATGTTAGACTTCATTTCATTGTACTTCAGAGATGAAATAAAAAAAACAAGCAGACTATCGTTTTCTTTTAATTTATAGATAATCACAGAGGTCTGGACCTCCTGCTCCTTTTCAGTTCTTTCTTGGACTTGCTGCCGTAGTGTTGTTTAGATCCTGGCATATTGATTCTGTGGCCAAACAGCATGACCTCCACACTTGACAGATGTGCCTGTTGCTATTGAAACCTGTAAAAACTATAGCATACCCCCCCAAGAAAATAACTGGAATCTAGCACCAATGTCTTTGAGGCCTGGGAGGCTTCTTGCCCTTGAAGTTTAAAAAGACCTCAGTGTAGGTATTCTTTGAAATATGTACTTCTCAAGGTATAGAAATGTGCAATTAAATACTGCTATATTAAAATATTTACTATCACTATGCATTTCTGTCAGCAGTGGCAAGGGCACGAGACTATAGTTGTCTGTTCAGATACCTGGAGTCAGCTAGGAAAAGGAGGAAAACTCCACATGGTCTGTTGCTGCTGCTTCTTTTCCACTGGGTTCAGCTATGGTCTGTGGTCTCATAGACTTGAGGAAAACATCCTGACTATGGCAGACTTGGTACTGGAGAGCTATTTATTTAGTGGTATCAAGAAACAGAATCTATGACAGGAAGGGGTCAGGGGTAACGTACCCCCCAGTCACCTATTTATTGTAATATACGTTATTCAACCAGCTTTCATCTTCAAAAATCTTGGCAGCCTCCAAAATATAATACCATTGTCTGGGTGCAATGTTTTCAGATCATGAACCTGTGGGAGAGCTTTCAGATTTAAAGCATGACACACTTGTTCAGTAGTCCTACCACTTTAGCCCAAAGATTAGTGGGGTTGGACACTCAATATCACCGTTAGCCCTTTAATTTACACAATTATATTTTGAACCCTACTATTTACCAAATTGGACTCATATGTAAATTAAAATCCATTTTTCTGGTAAGTGTAGATTAACTGAAATTCCTGACCTATGACTTTTCATTGTGAACACACAATTTGACAATTTTTCTTTTCCCTGCTGAAGGCTTTCTAGTGGTGTCAAATGTAGCTCTCTTGTTTTTCCAGTGACCACCATTGTCCCATCAGGTGAGAATAGCAGTCATATATTTTCTCAGTCTTGATTATGGTTTGCAAGTCAACCAACCAACACCTTGTAGGGCCAGTCAAATAAAATACCATCATTACTAAGTACCACCAGTATTTAAATTTGACTTCTTCAATAATTAGACCCTAAGGCAAGGTCTCTTTGGCAAGAACTTAGTTTTTTTGTTTGTTTCTTTGCTTGATTGTTTGCTTGGATTTGGTGAAATGAAAGAAAATGAACTCCTCCCAATCAATAGAGAGAAGAGGGTAGATAGATTAAAAAGACAGAGAAGGAATTCATTATATGGCCAATGGCCACTCTAAGTGCCTATTGTGATGTCATTATGATGCAGTAAGAAGGGTGAAATGCTCACCTCAGGGTGAACTCCAAAGATATAAGGCTGAGCCATCTATGCACCAAGTCTCATCCATCATGGCTTTGACTTCCTGGAGGGCATTCTTTCCTCTCTGCCCTCAGAGTGCTTTTACTCATCCTCTTACAGGGAAATTGATTTTTTTAGAAGACATCTTAAAATGTTATGGTAAGAATGAAGATGTAGAAGTCCAGACACACCTCACCCCTATCTACACCCTGTCCTCTGTACTGCTGTGGGTGCCCTAGCCTCAGGTGAGTCTGGGGCCTTCTCTGTTTACCAACCTCTCCCATCAACCCCTGGTCACTTGTGCCTGACCCCACCTGAGCAAGAGTGGACCTGCCCAGAACAGAAGGCCCATCCTGAGTCCCGACACACCACACCCTTGTCCACCTACCACCCTCTGCCATCCCACTGCCACCAGAGGCTGAGCCCACTGCCAGCCACCTGAGAGAGGGAGAGATGCCACCTGCACTCACTGGAAGAAGGGATGGGAAGAAGACAGAGTAAGAACACACTCAACAACAGAAAAAACAATATGACACCACCAGAATCTAGGGACTCCCTACCAGCAAGATCTGAAAAGACCAACACAGAGCATGAACAAGAGATGGCCCTCAAAAAATTATCTTAGGAAGATGATAGAGTCCTTTAAAGAGGAAACAAGAAAATCCCTTAAAGAAATAGAAGAAAAAAACAGGCAAAAATTTACATGAGATGGAGGAAAAGACAAACCAAAGAATTCAAGAAGTAAACAAATCTCTTAAAGAATCTAAAGAAATCCAAGAATAAACAACCAAATAAGTGAAGGAAGCACTTGAAACAGTTCAAGGCATGAAAGCTGAAATAGAAACAATAAGGAAAACACAGAATGAGGTGATGCTGGAAATAGAAAGCCTGGATAAATGATCAGGAACTAAAGATGTGAGTATAACCAATAGAATTCAAGAGATGTAAGAGAGAATCTCAGTTGTTGAAGACTCTCTAGAGGATATACAGTCATCAACCAAAGAAAATATCAAGTCCAACAAATCCTTAACAAAAAATATCCAGGAAATATGGGACACTGTGAAAAGGCCAAACCTAAGAATAATAGGTATAGAAGAAGGTGAAGAAATACAGCTCAAAGGTACAGAAGACATATTCAACATAATCAAAGAAGAAAACTTTCTCAACCTACAGAAGGATATGCCTATGAAAGTACAAGAAGGTTACAGAACACCAAACAGACTGGACCATAAAAAGAAGTCCCCTCCACACATAATCAAAACACCAAACCTTCAGAATAAAGAGAAAATATTAAGAGCAGAAAAGGAAAAAGGCCAAGTAACATAAAGGCAGACCTATCAAAATCACACCTGACTTCTCAATGGAGACTTTGAATCCAGAAGGTCCTGGATAGATATCCTACAAACAATAAGGGAACATGGATGCCAACCCAGACTACTGTACCCAGAAAAACTTTTAATCACTGTAGATGGAGATAACAAGATATTCCATGACAAAACCAGACTTAAACAATACATATCCATAAATCCAGCACTACTAGAAGGAAAACTCCAACCCAATGAAGATAATTAGAATCACAAAAACATAGGCAATAGATAATCCAATATTACCAAACAAGAAAAGAAACAGGAGGGTGAAATCCACACACAATGACACCAACAACAATAAATCCAAAACAAACAAGAACAATCAGTGGACATTAATATCCCAAAATGTCAATGGTTTAACCTGCCCATAAAAAGATACAGGCTAACAGAATGGATTCAAAGTCAGAATCCATCCTTCTGCTGTATACAAGAAACACACCTCAACTTCAAAGACAGGCATTACCTCAGAGTAAAGGCTTGGGAAAAGAATTTCCAATCAAATAGGCCCAAGAAACAAGCTGGTGTAGCAATCCTAATATATAACAAATTAGACTTCAAACTAAAATCAAACAAAAGAGATGAAGAAGGACAATTCATACTCATCACAGGAAAAGTCCATCAAGATGAGGTTTCAATCCTGAACATCTATGTCCCAAATACGAATGCACCCATTAGTTAAGAAACATTACTAAAGCTCAAACCACACATAAAACCACACACACTTATAGTAGGAGACTTCAACACCCTGCTTTCACCAATAGACAGGACCACCAGACAGAAACTTAACAAAGAAACAAAGGATCTAACAGAAGTTATGACCCAACTGGGTTAAACAGATATCTATAGAACATTCCATCCAAACACAAAAGAATATACCTTCTTCCCAGAGCCACATAGAACCTTCTCTAAAATTGACCACATAGTTGGCAACAAAGCAAACCTCCACAGATACAAAAGAATTGAAATAACCCTTGTATCTTATCAGATCACCATGCTTTAAAGCTAGAATTAAACAGCAATACAAATTACAAAAAAACCTACAAACTTGTGGAAATTGAATAATACCCAATTACACCATTCCTGGGTTGAGGAAGAAATAAAAAAAGAAATTAAAGACATCCTAGAATTTAAGGAGAATGTAGACACAACATACCCAAACTTATGGGACACTTTGAAAGCAGTGCTAAGAGGAGAAAGTTCATATCACTAAGTGACCACATGAAGAAACTGGAGAATAGTCACATGAGAGAATTGACAGAACAACTAAAAGCTTTAGAGAAAAAAGAAGCAAACTCACCACGCAGAGGTAGACACCAGGAAATAATCAAACTGAGGGCTGAAATCAATAAAGTAGAAACTAGGAAAACATTACAATGAATCAATGAAACAAAGAGTTGGTTCTTTGAGAAGATCAACAAGATAGACAAACCTCTATCCAAACTAACCAAAAGGCAGAGAGAGAGCATGCTAATTAACAAAATCAGAAATCAAAAGGGGATATAACAATGGACCCTGAGGAAATCCAGAGAATCATCAGGTCATACTTTGAAAACCTGTACTCCACAAAATTCCAAAATCTAAAAGAAATGGACAGTTTCCTAGATAGATATCACTTACCAAAATTAAACCAAGAACAGATAAGCAGTTTAAATCGACCCATAACCAAAATAAATAAATAAATAAATAAATAAATAAATAAACCAAAAACAAACAAACAAACAAAAAACAAAAAAAAAAACAAAAAAACACCCAGGGCCAGATGGCTTCACTGCAGAATTCTACCGGAAATTCAAACAAGATCTACTACCAGTACTGCACAAGTTGTTCCACACAATAGAAGTAGAAGATATATTGCCAAACTCTTTTTATGAAGCTAAAATCACTTTGATACCAAAGCCACACAAAGATACAACTAAAAAAGAGAAGTATAGACCATTATCCCTCATGAACATCTATGCAAAAATACTCAACAAAATATTGTCGAATCGAATCCAAGAACACATCAAAAAAATCATCCACTATGATCAAGTAGGCTTCATTCCAGGGATGCAAGGATGGTTCAACATACAAAAATCCATCAATGTAATTCACCATATAAACAAACTGAAAAAGAGAAACCACATGATAATCTCACTAGATGCCGAAAAATCCTTTGACAAAATCCAATATCCCTTCATGATAAAGATCTTGGAGAGAACAGGAATAACAGGAACATATCTAAACATGTTAAACACAATATACACCAAACCAATAGCCAACATCAAAATAAATGGAGAGAAACTCAAAGCGTTTCTTCTAAAATCAGGAACAAGACAAGGCTTTCCATTCTCTCCCTATCTTTTCAATATTGTATTCGAAGTTCTAGCTAGAGCAATAAGACAACAAAAGTAGATCAAAGGCATACAAATTGGAAAGGAAGAAGTCAAACTCTCATTATTTGCAGATGATATGATAGTCTACATAAGTGATCCTAAAAACTCTACCGGGGATCTCCTACAACTGATAAACACCTTCGGTAAAGTAGCAGGATACAAAATTAACTCAAAAAATCAGTAGCCCTACTATATACAGATGATAAATGCAATGAGAAAGAAATCAGAGAAACATCACCCTTCACAATATCCACAAGCAACATAAAATATCTTGGGAGTAATGCTAACTAAAAAAGTGAAAGACCTGTACAGTAAGAACTTTGAGTCTTTAAAGAAAGAAATTAAAAAAGATACCAGAAAATGGAAAGATCTCTCATGCTCTTGGATAGGTAAAATTAACACAGTAAAAATGGCAATCTTGCCAAAAGTAATCTACAGAGTCAATGTAATCCCCATCAAAATCCCAACACAGTTCTTCACAGACCTTGAAAGAAAAATATTCAACCTTATATAGAATAACAATAACTCAGTATAGCCAAAACAACACTGTACAATAAAGGATCTTCTTTCTGGTGGCATCACCATCCCTGACTTCAAGCTCTATTATAGAGCCATAATTCTGAAAACAGCTTGGTATTGGCACAAAAATAGACAGATAGACCAATAGAATCGAACTGAAAACCCTGATATTAACCCACACACCTATGAACACCTTATTTTTGACAAAGATGCTAAATCTATACAATGGAAGAAAGATAGCATCTTCAACAAATGGTGCCGGCTGTCACAACTGGATCCGGACATGCAGAAGATTGCAGATAGATCCATGTCTGTCACCATGCACAAAACTTAAGTGCAAATAGATCAAAGATCTCAACATAAATCCAGCCACACTGAATCTTCTATAAGATAAAGTGGGAGATACCCTTGAAAAAATTGACACAGGAGACTGCTTCCTGAACATTACACCAGCAGCACAGACATTGAGATCTTCAATTACTTACTAAATGGGACCTCCTGACACTGAGAAGCTTCTGCAAGGCAAAGGAGACAGTCAGTAAGACAAAACGACCACCCACAGAATGGGAAAAGATATTCACCAACCCCACAATTGGCAGAGGGCTGATCTCCAAAATATACAATGAACTCAAGAAACTAGCCACCAAAACACCAAACAATGAAATTAAAAAGTGGGTTGCAGAACTAAATAGAGAATTCTCAACAGGGGAATCTGAAATGGCTGAAAGACACTTAAGAAGTGCTCAAAATCATTGGCCATCAGAGAAATGCAACTCAAAACAACTCTGAGATACCACCTCACACCTGTCAGAATGGCTAAAATCAAAAATACCAATGACAATCTATGCTGGAGAGGATGTGGAGGAAAAGGAACACTCCTCCATTGCTGGTGGGAGTGCGAACTTGTAAGACCACTAGGGGAATCAGTATGGTGGTTACTCAGAAAAATGGGAAACTTGTAAGACCACTCTGGAAATCAGTATGGCGGTTGCTCAGAAAAATGGGAATCAGTCTACCTCAAGATCCAGCCATTCCTCTCTTGGGTATATACCCAAATAGTGCATGTTCATACAACAAGGACATATGTTCAACATGTTCATAGCAGCATTGTATGTAATAGCCAGAACCTGGAAGCAACCTAGGTGCCCCTCAACTGAAGAATGGATTGATAAAATGTGGTACATTTATACAATGGAGTACTACTCAGCAGAAAAAAGCAATGGAATCTTGAAATTCACAGGCAAATGGATGGAACTAGAAGAAACATCCTGAGTGTGGTAACCCAGTCACAAAAAGACAAACATGGTATATACTCACTCATATATGAATTATAGACATAGAGCAAAGGATTACTAGCTTATAATCCTCTTCACCAAAGAAACTAGGAAACATGAAGTACTCTAAGGGATAAATAGACCCCAGGAATGGAAAGTGGCATGAACTCCAGAGCTAATTGCGAGCATGATGGTAGGGGAGAGGGAGCTGCCACAATAAGAGCAGGAGAAGAGGAGTAGAGGAGAGGAAATGGAGGAGCATAGATATTGAGTTGGGGGAAGAATAGAGGAGAGAGAGCAGGATGAGAGATACCATATTAGAGGGAGCCACTATTCATGGGAGAAGAGATCTGGAACTAGGGATAGCTCCAGAAATCTACAAGGATGACATGAACTGACAATCCAGTCAATGGTGGAGAGGATAACCTAAAAGCCCTTCCCCTAAAATGAGATTGATGACTACTCTTTATGCCATCCTAGAGCCCTCATCCACTGGCTGATGGAAGCAGAGACAGACTACAGATATACACTGAGCTGAAATCTGGAATTTAATTGAAGAGAGGGAGGAATTAAGATCGAAGGGGTCTGTACGAGTTTGGAAAAACCCACAGAAACAGTTGGCCTGAACAAGAGAGAGCACATTGACCCCACATGCTGTCTGGGAGGCCAGTACAAGACTGATCCAGACCCCTGAACATGGATGTCGATAAGGAGGCCTTTGCATGCCAGGGAGCCTCTTGTAGTGGATTAGTATTTTTCCCTGGTGCAAGAAGGGACTTTGAGAGCCCATCCCAAGTGAAGGGATACACTCTGGCCCTGGACACATGGAGAAGGGCCCAGGCCAGCACAGGAAGATTTGGTGGACTTTGTAGAGCCCCCATTGAGGGCCCTACCCTGCCTGGGGAGTGGTGGGTGGGGGGTTGGTTGGGGTGGGGGAGGAGGGATGAGGGTGAGGGGAGGGAGAGGGAGAAGGGACTTACATGTGAAAGAAGCTTGTTCCCTAACTCGAACTAATAAAAAAAAATTTAAAAAAAAGATGCAGCAATTCCTCTCTTGGGTATATACCCAAATAATGCACATTCATACAACAAGGACATATGTTCAACCATGTTCATGGCAGCATTGTTTGTAATAGCCATAACCTGGAATCAACCTAGATGACTCTCAACTGATGAATGGATAGAGAAAATGTGGTCCATTTATACAATGGAGTACTACTCAGCAGAGAAAAACAATGGAATCTTGAAATTTGCAGGCAAATGGATGGAACTAGAAGAAACCATCCTGAGTGAGGTAACCTAGTCACAAAAAGACAAATATGGTATGTATTCACTCATATATGAACTTTAGACATAGTGCCAAGGATTACAGCCTTTAATCCTCTTCCCCAAAGAAACTAGGAAACTTGAAGGACTCTAAGGGATAAATGCATTGATCCCAGGAATGGGAAGGGGCGGGAACTCCTGAGCTAATTGGGAACAAGAGGATATGGGAGAGGGAGCTGCCAGAATGAGAGCAGGAGAAGAGGAGAGGAGAGGAGGAAATGGAGGAGCAGAGATATTGAGTTGGGGGAAGAATTGAGGAGAGCAGAATGAGAGATACCATATAGAGGGAGCCATTATAGGTCAGAGGAGAGATCTGGCACTAGGCAGATTTCCAGAGACCTACAAGGATGACACGAACTGATAATCCAGTCAATGGTGGAGAGGATAACCTAAGCGCCCTTGCCCTAAAATGAGATTGATGACTACTTTGTATGCCATCCTAGAGTCCTCATCCAGTGGCTGATGGAATCATAGGCAAACATCCACAGATACACACTGAACTGAATTCTGGAACTTAGTTGCAGAGAGGGAGGAATGAAGATCAAAGGAGTTGTTACCAGGCTGGTGAAACCCCCAGAAACTGCTGGCCTGAACAAGGGGGAACCCATGAATCCCAGATGCTGTCTGGGAGGCCAGTACAGGACTGATCAAGACCCCTGAACATGGATGTCAATGAGGAGGCCTCTGCACCCCAGAGGTCCCCTGGTAGTGGATTAGTATTTTTCCCTGGTGTAAGAAGGGACATTTAGAGCCCACCCCACATGAAGGGATGCACCCTTGCCATGCACAAATGGGGAAGGGCCTAGGCCCAGCCCAGGATGATATGATGTACTTTGAGGAGCCCCCATTGAGGTCCCTACCCTGCCTGGGGAGTAGAGTGTGGATGGGGTGGGGGCCAGGTTAGAGGTGGGGGAGGAGGGGTAGGGATGAGGGAAGGGAGAGGGTGAAGTGATTGACATGTGAAACAAGCTTGTTCCTAATTTGAACTAATAAAAATATTTTTTTTTAAAAAAAGAATGAAGATGTAGGCTTTGCTCATTCATGTATCCCCCTTTTCTCTATGCATCCATGAGCTAAATACTTGGAATGATTGTTATTTCCAGAACGTATATTGTTCCTTTCTGCTGTTAAAGTAAAATTTCAGATGACTGTCATTTGGCCAGGAGGAAACAGTCTTTTTCTGAGAGACTCAGAGAGCATATTTGACAGTTGAGTTCTATGGCACAAATAAAGTCCCCAACACTTTAATTTTCATACAATGATTATGTCTTAAAATGTGGGACTTGAAAATTATACATTACATGCAGCAATTTCAGCCATGAGATATCTGATGGTTTCATGAGTGCTCTATAAGCTAAACTGACCTCCTTCTCACTGACAACCAACCATGGAGCTCTCCATGGTTCAGAGCCCTAGCACTGAACCAACCCCATTCAAAACAAACAGAGCAACTTAAAGGTGTAAAGTAAACTTACTTTTAAAAATTTATTTCATGCTAACGCATTGTGTTTCTCCCTTTTTTTTGAAATGCTCAGTTTCTTGCTCTTGATGGATCATTATAAACTGAATTTATTTCTCCTGATTTGTAAATCCATTATGTACAGTGAAACTGTCTGTGCTTTTATTTATCCTCATTGATTCTTTGTTTAAATACCTTATCCTGACTAGAGAAGAAACATGCATCAATTTGAGAGTGAAGATGCAAAACCAGTGGTACAAAAAGTATATCTGGTCACTTTGGTTTTGCTTAGAAAGAGGATACTGTAGAATTCCAGAATATGTAAAAAATCAAAATGTCAGATGTTTTAATTGTGGCAAATAATATCTTAGTTTCTTTCTGCTTTGGTCACTTCTTCCAATCTTCATTCTCTTGAAATGTTTCTGTATACGTGTAAACATCAGTTTATCAACTTATCTGATGTCAATTTAATTCATTAACACATGACATGATTCTAACTAGCATCCAAGAATTATAGATGTAATGTGTAGACTTTCTTCCAAATTACCTACTCCCCAGGAAACTGATATTATAGGTTTAGAGAGATCCTTACAGATACCTTGGCTAAGTTGCTCTGCCCACCTCCATGTGTTTGGGGGTCTTTGTGACATATGAGAGATCCAAGGAGAAACTATAGCACACTCATTCTTCATCCTATGCATTTTTGACCTCTCATTGACCATCCACATGCAGCAACTTGCTCCCTGTTGGACACACTCATACAAACATTTGTAGTCTCACTGACCATAACCATGTTCTTGTACCTTCTTCCAACTGGTACATAAATTAAATTTTCATGCCTGATTTCACAATTTAAAAAATATGACTGTGATTCTTCCTTTTAAAGTCAAGTTGTCAAGATGTAGAAGAAGACACTAGTTGGAATGAGAGAGGCCAAATTCCTCCAATTTCATTATCTGCTCAGGAGAAATCAGTAAAAACCTATTTACATGCATTTACCCACACACAGATACACTCTAAGCCAGGATGTGTCCTCACTATACCAGGGAGAATCTGTAATTACCCTCCGTTCATTTTGTCCAAGAATGCCTGGGTCCTTTGGCTCAGGGGAAGCTTCACCTTGAGATTTCTTTTTAAATCCAAGAAACACCTGATAACTTCTCTAATAATTTGAGGATGAAGATGCAATCCAATGGCCAAATCTTAGAGAAAAAATAAAAACAAAACAAAATCTCTCTGGCCACTACAGCCTTACCTGGAAGGAGAACATTGTAGAATACCAGAATATGTAAAATCAGAAGTGTAAATTTAAGTAATTATTTCTCTTATCAAAGCATCATAAGTGTGAGATCCAATATGAGCAGTAGGAAGATGTTGGGGAGAAACACCTGCTAGAAGCAACCAGCTGACCTTCCTGTTTAGGCTGAGATCCTGCAAGAGAACATCTTTCCATTTATTCCAAACCAAAAAGAATCTAAAAACTCCAAGTCCCTCCAAACTCCTTCCTTTGTGTCTCTCTATCTGTATTCCAGTATCCTCCATACTCTCTATGGCTAATTCCTGTCAGCTAGCTGCTGGTTCTGTTCCCTGATCCAATGTTGATTTTATTAACACAGTCTTAGGGTTTTACACTGCAATCAAATATCCTGCAATAGTTAGAGGCCCACTCCATTGAAAGAAACACTTACCTGGTACAGCAAACTTTAAACAAAACCTGTGGATGGGTATGGCACAGACAATAGAGGCAACTTATCATTGGCATTAGTCTAAATAGATACAATATGAAACTGGATTCTGAAAATTTATGTTAAGGTTGTTACAGAAGTACTGGGATGTGTCTTGGACATAGAAGTTTCTTTTGGTGGTAGGGAAAACTTAATACAGAGAATGATGGAGATAAGTGACTGCTGAGTTATTAAGCCTGAATGGCCATATTTATTTCCCACTTCAAGTCCCAAGAAACAGGGCAGAAAAGGGGATGAATGGATTGCAAAGGCAAAGGATGGGGAGGAGACATAGGAAATGCTGTCTTCCTGGGTATTATGTGGTTGATATAATCATGGCCATATAGGAGCTGTGACTCCCTGAAAGAGACTTGTATAAAAAATAAGATATGGGTGCTGGGTGTTGGTGGCACACGCCTTTAATCCCAGCACTCTGGAGGTAGAGGCAGGCGGACCTCTGTGAGTTCAAGGCCAGACTGGTCTCCAGAGCGAGTGCCAGGATAGGCTCCAAAGCTACACAGAGAAACCCTGCCTCCAACAACAACAACAACAACAACAACAACAACAACAACAACAACAACAACAACAACAAAGATATGGGAATAGGAGAGGGAACTAGTTGGAAAGATGAAGGGGTCTTGTAGAAGTTGAAAGAATCAAGAGAGGGCTGAAATTGTGAATAATTTAATTTTTAGTTAAAACCTGAAAACAATCACAGTGTCTAGTAATACCCACTATGCCATCATCTTGGCTCACAGAGGAAGAGCTTTTCAGAGCTTTCCTAGTTGGCAACAGGTAAGTCTGGTCTCCCTTTCGCTGTCCCTTATTTCAAAGTACTTATAGCAATACATATGAAAATGTGAAAAATATGTGAAACATATTTTTGAGGTGTCATATTATTAATGTCTTCACAAGCTTTCACTATTTTACTATTAATCATCTAATTATTTCTGATACTGCTTGGCATTATAACAACAAAGTATTAGTTTATGATTATGATTGTTTTAGATGCCTTCTGTTTTTTCTATTGAGAGAGAAAGAAAGCTTGTGGATTTTGGTTAGGGGTAGGGTTGATCTTGGAGGAGTTAGTAGAAGGAAAACAATAATCACTATATATTTTACAGAAAAAAATCTGCCTTCAATTATAAAAATAAAATATTCAGCTCTATAAAAATTAGATGAAATTATTACATAGGAAAAAAGAGAAATAACAAATATGGGGCTAGAGAAATGACTCATTGGATAACAGGATTTAATACTTTTCTAGAAGACCCAAATTCAGGTCCTGGCACCCACATTGGGCAGCTCACAACAATCTGTAATTCATTTTTTCAGGCATCTGACACCATCTTCTGTTTGTACTCACAGGTACAAACCTACAAAGAGACACACATGCATACACCTTTCACAGAATATATACACATACTTTTAAAATTTATTTTTAAGTATGTGTACATTTGTATGTCTGTGTGGAAGTAAGTGCCGGTATCCATAAATGCTAGAGCTGGAGTTGCAGATGGTTGTGAGACAACTCATGTGAGTGCTGGGAATTGCATTCTGGTCCTCTGCAAGAACAGTGAGTGTCCTAAAACTGAGTCATTTATGAGGGCCCGTTTGTTTGTTTGTTTTTGGAGACAGGGATTCTCTGTGTAGATTTGAAGCCTATCCTGGAACTCACTTGGTATATAAGGCTGTCCTTGTACTCACAGAGATCCTTTTGTCTCTGCCTCCCCCACCTCTGAGTGCTGAGGTTAAAAGCTTGAGTCATCACCTCCCAGCTCAATTTTTAAAATCTTTAATATGTTTTTAAAAATTGTCCTGAATGAGGTACACCAGATTCAGAAAGGAAAACTGAGTATGTAGTCACTCATGAGTGGATATTAGACATAAAGCAAAGGATAAACAGGGTACAATCCCCAGCCCCAGAGAAGATAGGTAACAAAGACCCAAAGAGGGTCACTCATGGATTGCCCTAGGAAGGAGAAATAGGTAAGATCTCCTGGGTGAACTGGGGGTAGGGGAAGGGAGGGGATGAGATATAAGATCATGAGGGAATGGTTGAGTTGGGGAGGGATGGAGAAGGAGAACAATGAAAGAGATATCTTGATAAAGGGAGCTTTTGTGAGGTTATGGAGAAACTTGGTGTTTAGTATTCAGGCCTGTACTGGCCTGTCCTTGGGGTTCTGGCAGGATATGCCCTCTACTGCAGCCATTAAGAGCACACCTCTGCATATTTATTATGTTCCCTTTTAATAGGACCCTGCCCACCTCCCATTCTCCTCCTCCTCCTCCTCCACTTCCTCCTCCTCCTCCTCCTCTTCCTCCTCCTCATCCTCCTCCTCCTCTGCCCCTTTCCACTCCCTCTCTCTCTGCCCTGCCTGCCTTTCTTTACTCTCTCCTGCTGCTCTGGTCCCTGGAGGCCAGTCTCCCCTCTTCCTTTTTGCTTTTTCTGATCCCTCCCCCTATTTAAAACAAACAAACAAACAAACAAACAAACTCCATTACATGGTATCTTTCTCTTGCACACTGCTTTTTAAAAAATTACTGCTGGTGCTAGGGAAAGTCCAGCTAAGACTTCTAGCAATAGTGGAGAAAATGCCTGAACTAGCCTTCTGTAATCAGATTGGTGATTGCCCTAATTGTCATCATAGAACCTTCATGAAGTAACTGATGGAAGCAAATGCAGAGATCCGCAGTCAAACACCAGAGCTCCCAGAGTCCAGTCAAAGAGAGGGAGGAGGTATTACATGAGCAAGGGGGCGGTCAAGATCATGATGGGGAAACCCACAGAGACAGCCGACCTGAGCTAGTGGGAGTTCATGGACTCATGGTTCAGAGGGACCAAAGTAGGCCCTCTGAATGTGGGTGACAGTTGCATGGCTTGGTCTGTTTGTGGGGCCCTAGCAGTGGAACCAGGATTTATTTCTCATGCATGGTCTGGCTTTGTGGAGCCTATTCCATGTGGTGGGATAACTTGCTCAGTCTTGATGTAGGGCAGGAGAAACTGGGCCCTGCCTCAACTTGGTATGCTAGGCTTAGTTGATTCCCCATGGGAGGCCTTAACTTCTCTGAGGGGTAGATGGGAGACAGGGAAGAGCAGAAGGATGGGAGGGAGGGGGAACTGTGTAAATCAACAAAAATTAAATAATAAACATTGCATATTAGGGGGAAAAAAGAAACAAAAAGCGGTATGTGTTGTCAATTGTTCACAAGTTTTTGCTTTTGTTTTCCAACTCCCAAAACCAAAAGCATGGACCCTTTCAGCATCTCAGAGCACAGAGTATTTCTCTAAACCAAAGTGCCTGTTCTCTGGGCCATAGAATCTTTAGATTTACAATAGCAACCTACGTAAGATAAACCATCACACCAAAACTTTGGGTTCTTTGATTTGTGCTTTGAAAGTATTTCTTTCTTCACTTGGCCTTCCTGCTTTATTCACCCTTTTCCCTGGAATGTGATAGCATAGTTTGTGTTGGGGTACATATGCCTTATGTTTCTTTTAAAAACAATTATTACATTTTATTTATTATTTGGAGAGAGGGACATTCATGATACTCAAAGACAGCTGGTGGAGTTGGTGCTCTCCTTCTGCTGATGGTTCTGGGGATTGAACTCAGGTCATCAGTTTAATAGCAGCACGCTTCTAGGCTAAGCCATCTTGGAAGGCCCTTCCATATGCTTTTGGATTCTGCTTCTGACATATTTTTAGATCTTCCTTAGCAGAGGTCACTCATGTTTATGCTTGTCTGTGGGTCTCCAAACACATCTTCTGAACCAAGCACTGGTTGCCAAGGGATACATGCAAGGTTCTATGATGTCCCCAAGAACTCTAGGGTAATCCTTCACCTCACACCTGCACATGTGGTTCTCATCCCTGTTCCTAGCCCCAGTAGTTTCTCAGTGTGGCAATGCAGGTACAATCCCTGTAGACAATTTTTGTGACACTTTTACATTTGAGAATTAAGGTTTATTGATAATCTGAATAGATTTTTTGGGTAAGTCATAGAAATAGAAAACATATTTGTATTTTTTCACATAAGTTCTATACATCCTTTTTCATAACTCTTCTATATCATTTCATGGGACCAACTTTTTCTTTTGTCACTGAATTACCCACCTCTTTGACAAATTCAGATTGTACTTATGAGTATATTTTACTGTTCTCCATACTATCATCTTTATCTTTTTACCTATTCCTTCCTCAGCTCCAGATTCTCTTCACTTCTGTAGCATTATGATAAAACAGACAGCCAAATATGTGGAAATTTTACCTGTTGTTCATGCACAAGTTTTAGTGATCTAGGTTTCATTAATTTTTTGATAGAAATTTGAGTTATATTAAAATTTGTCACAACAATGTAAAGGTATTGTTAACCTCTCACCCCAGATGGTATCATCTGCCAAAAAAATGATGTGAACAATTTCAGCTAGTCATGTAAATAAGTACATGAGTGCATTAGGTGCTATTGCAGGATGATTTTACAGAATTTGCTAAAGCCAACACTGCGGGCCTACACACCTTCTGTTTGACGTGGCTATAAATCCACAGCAGACCACATGCAAACATGGACTTAGAGCACCATCTAATGTTAAAATAGCTGAACTAACTAGGGCCTCAGGTAACATAAGGTAGACAAAATCAGACACTGAAAAATCTATATGTGTGTGTGCACATCTACTTTGTTCTTCTTAAAGATTCTTCTGACCTCAGAAAACACTGAATTAGGGAAAGATAGGTACCCTCCTGTGTAGTGATATGCCACTTTTGTACCAAGGACAGTGCATGGCAGCTTGATGCAAGATAGAGGGCTTTGATGTCCTTTTCTGTTCATTAGCACGTGTCGGTTATTTGTTCTGGTCCTTATTAAGTCTTTAGACATGAGAAGTACTCATTAGGGCCAGTAAATATACCAAGGGACTCATAAGAAACAGAAACCAATGTTTCTGCCCAGAAGAGGGAAGAAGTCAATAAATTCTTTAACTTAGCTCTTGATCAAATGAGGCACAAGCTAGCCATTTGATTACTGCCTTTAAAAATCAATGAACTGAGTGCTGCAATCAAATGAATCAGTTTCTATAGAGATGAATTTGCTGCTGTATTTTGGATGCTGTAATGGGTTAAGGGACTGTTATCAGTGACCTTTCCCAAATAGGAAGTCACAAATAAGTTAACAGTCAATTTACTGGAAAATAAATCCCTCTTCCTCTGGCTCTCCTTTCTTCTCCCTTCTGGCTCCTGACTTCATTTGTGTGTATATTTTGATTTTGACAAACATATAAATATAAGACAATGGTAAAATGTCATGAGTTGTGTAACCTCTTAATAATCAGATTAAAATATTCACATATTTAAATAAAATTTTGCATAAACAGGTAATATCAGGGTTAAATTATGTCTAAAATGCTTTGCATAGTAATGAGTCTATTAGTTACTAAAATCTGTCATATACAGAAAAATTTGGAAGTAATTTGTATACTACTAAGAGTAGACAAATATAGTTTATACTGACTATATAAGTGCATATCATACATAAAGCAAAACATACCCAGCCTACAATTCACAACCCCAGAGATGCTAGAACCCTCTTCCAGAAACAGATGGAAGCAGATGCAGAAATCCACAACTAACCAATGGACCAAGCTCCGGGAGTATAATCAAAGTGAGGGAGAAGAGATAATATGAACAAAGGAGTCAAGACCATAGTAGGGAAACCCACAGAATCAGCTGACCCAACCTAGTGAGAGATCACTGACAGAGGTCTGACAAATGGGGAACCTGCATAAGACCAAACTAGATTCCCTTAATATAGGTGGCAATGGTGTGACTGGGACAATATATGAGGCTACTAGCAGTGGGTCCAAGATCTAACACTAATGAACAAACTGACTTAGTGAGGCCCATTCTATATGGAGAGATACCTTGTCCAGCCTAGAAATAGTGGTGTGAGGGTGAAGAGGTACATTGGTCCTGACTCAGGGAGATGATGGGACAGACTAAGTAGACTTCCTAGGGGAGGCCTTACCCTCTCTGAGGAACAGATGAGAGGTGGGGGGAGTGAGGGGTTCAGGAAGAGAGGAGGGATTCAAATGGAAAAAAATAAAGTAATTAAAAAGAGTGTGGAATCTCTTATTTTGGTCTCCTCTATTCTTCCCTCTACAGAACCTTCCTTCTCTAACATGGGAATTTACCATCAGGTGTGGTAGAGGTTATTACATTTTTCAACTAATACTTTTTTTTCCAAGACAAGGTTTCTCTGTATTGCTTTGGAGATTGTCCTGGAACTTGCTCAGTAGAACACACTGGCCTCAAACTCACAGAGATCCATCTGCCTCTGTCTCCAGAGTGCTGGCATTAAAGGCATGCACCACCAATGCCCTGCTCTTAACTAATACATTAACACTACATTATCAGTATTTCTGTGAATACCCTTGGATCAGTTCTTTCATAAATACACCTAGGAAAGCAAGAGTGGAAGCACAATAGGTCATAGAAAAGAGTTATTGACCTATAGCTATCATCTCAGAGTGGGTTGGTGTCTTAGTTACATTTTTTATTGCTGTAAAAGGACACCATGACCCATGGCAGCTCTTTAGCTACTCCAACAAAGCCATAGCTCCTAATCATAGGGCCAATTGCATTCAAACTACCACATTCCACTCTCTGGACCCCCATAAGCTTATAACAAAATCATAATGCAAAATACATTTAGTCTAACTTTAAAAGTCCCTGTAGTCTATCACAGTCTCAACAATGTTTTAAAGTACAAGATTCAAAGTCCTTTCTGAGATTCATGCAGTGTCTTAACTGTAATCACCTATAAAGATCAAAATTGAAAAGCAGATCACATACTTCCAACATATAATAGCACAGGATATATATTATCATTCCAAAATGTAGGGAAGAGAGCAAAACCAAAAAACAGCTGGACAAACTCCAAACTCTGCATCTCCATGTGTGATGTCAATGCATTCTCAGATCTCCAACTCCATTCAGCTTTATCGACTGCAACTCATTTCTTTCTCTTGGGCTGGCACTACTTGTTATCAGCTCTCTTCAGCAGGTATCTCACAACTCCAGAATCTCTAACATCTTGGATTCTCAAGGTAATCCAGGCTCCAACTTCATAGCTTCACACAATGGCCTCTTTACTTGACCTCCATTCAGGGACCCCTGACGCATTCCTGGTCTCAGTGGCTTTATTCAAAATTTTCCTTCTTCTGTTATTAATTCTAAAGCTAGAACCAGCTTCCAAGTTCTGCTGCTTGCTAGGACTGGAACATGGCCCCCTCTTTCAATCACATAGTTACCAGCTTTCTGTCTTTCACTGCCTAAGCCTAACTATCATGAAACTTGCTCTCTAGACCAGGCTGGCCTTAGACTCCAAGATTGGCCAGCCTCTGCCTTTCCAGTGCTGGGATTAAAGGTGTGCTCCACCAAACCTGCGTCTCAGCTTTTCTTTAGTTTCTTTCCACAAGTTGTAACTTATCTGGCTGGGTTCTTGCCACCACTCCTATTACTTCATTACTTAATTCCTTTATCTCCTTGAACACAGTAGAATTCCATTACTATACTTGGTGCTCTTTTTTTCGCCTCAGTTTTTTTTTTTTTTTTTTACCCTGCTCGGGTTTCTCATTTTGATTCTGAATCTTCATTAGATTTACCACTAATATCTACACAGTCCAGAGTTTATACTAGGGTGTTTTGAGATTTCTTTTTACCAGTGGCACTAATCCAAAACTCCCCACTTCAGCATCAGGAAGACTCTTAAGACAAGGGCAAATGCAATCCATGTCTTCACCAAAATATCACCAGATCAAGCTCAAAGCAACATACTAATATTATTCTCCTCTGGTCATAATATTTTAGGTTTTCTCTCTATTGCCAATCTTGCATTTATGTAGCTTGCTTTCTTTCTTTCTTTCTTTCTTTCTTTCTTTCTTTCTTTCTTTCTTTCTTTCCTTCTTTCTGCCTCTATCTCTCAAATATATCATGCCAAGGTATATTGATATGGCATAAAATGTTAACTGCTAGCATGCTAATAACTCAATGTCCTTTCCATTTTTTAAGAAATCAAGAAAATTTTCATGCTAAGGCTAACCAATTAATATTTCTTTCCAATATCAACCCCCACATTTCCTTCAAATAAATTTCCAAAAGACAATATTTCTAGCATGGAAATGTAAGCGTAATATAGCATGCTTTCATCATCCTATTTCTTTTTATTTCTTGGCTTGGAGGAGATGAAATGTGAATTTTTCATGTTTGGTTAGCAATTTATGGACATTGAACTGCTTATCTTCCTGATCATTTGACATTAAAAATTCTGGACATTGTAACTGTTACAGTCTATTTCTTCCTTTTTAGCCTTGTTGATATTTACATTTTCTATATCCTGCCAAAAAAGGAAGAAATTGGAGACTAGAAATGAAAAAGGAAGAGACAGATGAAGATAGATCAGTTAGACAGAGAGACATTAATGCCATGTTCCCAGGTCTGACTGCATTGGCAACAACATGAGTGATTCGTGTGTTCAGAATATACTGACATATTTTGGGAATTTAAAACACCTTTAATTTTTATATTCCCACAGCAAAATTAACCTATCCTCAGTTTGGAAAGGACATCGTTATCTCCATAATGGGAATGGATCCTGTGAGTCCTCTAAGTAATAGATCATATCCACAGTTTCAAAATGCTTATGTGAATTTGTGGGGTATGATCATCTAGAAGACCATTTGAACAGACTAACCATCTACACACAACTTATGCATATCAGGTGAGCGAAAATGCAGAAGATGAAAATTCCAGCAGAGATAATAGCTGTGAATACAGCCTGACATCTATACAGCTTGTGAAAATGCCGCATTATCAAATGTGAGCTATCAAATAATGTACTGGGCTTTGGTTGCAAAGTGGAACACAGTGGCAATATTTAAAACACCTCAGTGCACTAAGTAAAAGATGTGTAAGGATTGGACTTATTAAGGTCACTAAGAAGTTACAACCTGATGATACCAGCCCAGTGGGTGGAGTAGTAAATTTGGCCAGGGTGTTAATCCCAGGGGTTGGGGTGACATCCATTGATTGACAGCACACTATTGTCCTGTCAATGGATGCTCACTTTGCTCTGTGAGAAGGAAGCAGAATGCAGAATATACAATACAAGCAAAGAGCACAGATGCGATTATATGAAAACCGTATACGATGGTTTATAAACAAGAAAATGAACAGTAAAATACTGAGGATGAGGTAAGATTGAGAATCTAACTAAAATAAACTTGTGTGCAAGGTGAAAACCATCAGAGATGCATTAAACATAAATATTTTTTTGCAAATTTTGATTGATAAAATAATATTTAAATTTTACCAAACAATATGTTAGAAGTCCATGTGTAGTTCATATATCCTTTCTGAAGTAAATACTAGCAAGTTGGTAAACAGTGAAATAAAAATATTCAATATCCCAGTATCCAAAATCAAGAACCAGTAAAGTTTAGCAGTGAATGTCTGATTTTTAATTAACTACAGTTTGAATATAGATGGAAGAGCCAAGGCCCTAGCTCAACACTATTTTATAATCTATAATTCATTAATAATTTTAAATATATTTCTGAGTAATTAAAAAGATATTCATATGGAGTAAGTATTATCATTTGACTTTCTTTAAATGATTGGGATGATACCATATGATATTACTATTTTTACATCTCCTAAGCCCTATTTATTGAGTCCTGATGGTGTACTTAATAATTTTCCTTTTCAAGTGCTGAATTTGTCTTGTGTTCAGTGCTACCAGCTGTCATAAGTATCTCCATAAAGGTTCTATAGCTATAATCCAATAATACCTCTATAATTATTTTCATATATCAACCTAATGTGATTTATCCCATTGTTTTGCCATCAGAGTGAGGCAACTGAGCATAAATTTTACAGGCGCTCTTTGGGGTCAATTTTGGAAAAGCTGAGGAGAACATTTTTTTCTTCACTAAAATCTAATTAAGATGAAAGAAAAATAAAAGTAAAGAACTCTCCTTGGCCACTGGAAAAGTCTAAGTACCATTGGTGGAACTCTATCAGAAACACATTCAAAAGAAAAAACATTTATATTGGATGAACATTAAATTTGTATAAAATGTGGGATGCGTGTATAGATGTAGGCAAACATCTACATATGATAGTGTGTAGTTGAGGAAAGCATGCCATGGTGGCAGAAATTGGGATGATGCAGAGAACTTCAGACTGGCAATTCCAAAATAGAGTCTCTGTGACCTTGAGATCAAATGGTTCATACATATCTGTAAGTGAAGTGGTTTGTCTGCTCTTATCAATATGAGGAATATAGGCCAGATAGAGAACTGGAACAATGGCCTCAAATAACTGCTGGTCACAAAACCCAGACAGTTACCCAATGTAAAGCCTTCTTTTAATGGGATGCCAACCTTCATGTACTCCAATGCCTGGAAATACACAGTATCACAGACTACTGGATTGATGGCCCAGTAATCATGAGTGTTGTGCTAGCTAAGGAACCCATCCTATGGTCTTTTTGAACTTCTGAAACAACAGACATGCCAATGGAACATGAGGAATTTGACATTCTTTGAGGGAGAATAATCTTAGGGTTTAAAAAAGGAGTGGCTAAAAAGTAATAAAAAAAAGCTATGAAATTCTGTTTCTCATGTAAGAAGTGAGTTTCATACTGCTAAAGCCTTAGGAGAGTGTGGGAAATAAAAGTACATATTATGAGAGATATTGCTAAGAATAAATGTGGAGTAGGACTCCACATTTTCCATTTACATATACACAATGGAGTACTAGTCAGCAGAAAAAAAAGCAATGGATGGAACTAGAAGAAAACAACCTGAGTGAGGTAACCCAGTCACAAAAAGACAACCATGGTATGTACTCACTCATATATGAATTTTAGACAATAGAGCAAGGGATTACCAGCCTACAATCCACATCACCAAAGGAACTAGGAAACAAGAAGGACTCTAAGAGAAAAATGCAAGGACCCCAGAAAATGGGAAGGGACAGGATGTCAAGAGCTAATTGGGAGCATGGGGGTAGGGGAGAGGAAGCTGCAGAATGAGAGCAGGAGAAGAGGAGGGGAGAGGAGGAAATGGATGAGCCAAAAGGTTGAGTGGGGGAAGAACAGAGGAGAGCAGGATGAGAGATACCATATTAGAGGGTGTCATTATAGGTCTGAGGGGAGATCTGGCACTAGGGAGATTTTCAGAGATCTACAAGGATGACACCAAATGACAATCTAAGCAATGATGGAGAGGCTACCCTAAATGCCCTTCCCCTATAATGAGACTGAAGACTGCCTTTTCTGCCATCTTAGAGCCCTCATCTAGTGGCTGATGGAAGCAGAGGCAGACACCCACAGCTATACACTGAACTTTGGAACCCAGTTGCAGAGAAGGAGGAATGAAGAACAAGGGGGTTGGGAACAGGCTGGTGAAACCCACAGAAACAGCTGACCTGAACAAGGGGGAGCATATGGACCCCAGACTGATGTCTGGGAGGCCAGATGGGACTGATCCAGACCCCTGAACATGGTTGTCAATGAGTAGGCCTTGGCACTCTATGGGGCCCCTGGTAGCGAATCAGTATTTATCCCTGGTGTAAGAAGGGACTTTGAGAGCCCATCACACATGGAGGGATACTCTCTCAGCCTGGACACATGGAGGAGAGCCTAGGCCCTGAGCAGGATGATATGACAGATTTTGGGGAACTTCCATGGAGGGCTTTACCCTCCTGAGGAGCAGAGGGGTGATGAGTTGGGGAGGGAGGGGGAAGGGAGGGAGAAGAAGGGATTGACATATGTAGCAAGCTTGTTTCTAATTTGGACTCATAAAAAATAAAAAAAAATTAAAAATCTAATTCAAAATACTGAATACTAGGTTGGATTGAGTAATTTACACAATAGTCATTAAAAGTAAATCAAACAAACAAGAAAATAAATCCAAATTTGGGTTGGGATGATACTATAAGCATATATTTACACACACACACACACACACACACACACACACACACACACACACACACACACACACACAAAACCAAGAGAGAATAAAGAACAAGGAAGAATCAATCAAATAGGTATGAAATTCTTTGACATAACAATCCATATGGAATGTGCTCATGTGATACTTTCAAAAGAGGAATGCCTCTTCCAGGCAGATGTCCAGCATCTGGAGAATTTGAGATGCTTATCTTCTTTTGCTCCAGAGAAAGCTTCTGCTGCCAGCACAGAGCCCCAGCCTGGAGTTAGGACAGGTGCTGCCTGGACCTTCTCCTCCTCACTTCCTGATCCTTTTCACCTGGAGGTTCCTTGATGTGTCTCATTCTGGAAAGAAAACCTTCTGATACTCTTTCTGAATCTCACTGAGTGGGTCTCTACTCTTTTAGTTCTACTCCAACCACATTAGACTGCCAGTGCTGTCTCCCCCTTCCCTGCTGCGTTTCTGTACTTAACTGTATTCTCTTCTACCATCCATATCTGATGGCATTTCAAAAGCATAAGTAATTAATTCAATTTTCCTTATGTACTTAATGTTGTAATTTAAGAAAATCGACTCACCATGGAAAGACTCCATGTGTCTGGGTTCAAGCAGAGGTTTTTGTTTTGTTTTGTTTTGGGGGGAGGGATCATAAAAGTGGGAAAAGGAAGGGGTAAGACCAGCTTCCCGAGGCAGGAGAAGCAGGGGAGAGGATAGAGGAAAGAGGGAGAGAGAAGAATAGAGAGGGTGAGAGAGAGGAACAGGCAGAGAAGGAGAGAAAGAGAGAAGGATGGGAGGTGGGCAGGCCCTTTTAAAAAGGAACACAGTGAATATGCACAGGTGGTGCTGTTAGTGGCTGCAGCTGAGGACGTATCCTGTCAGAACCCCAAGGACAGGCCGGTACAGATGCCTGAATGCTAACATCCCTCTCTTATTTATTATAAAAATGTGAGGAAAGGGGTGCAGGTGAAGCAGGGATGAGTGTAGAGGTAAACTATATATTATATTTCTTACTAAGTAAATGGCTAGAGTGAAGTATTAGATGCATCAGAATCTTCAAAGTAGATTCTTTTGAAAACTGTGAGAGGATATTCTCAGCCATCACCTTAAAGTGATTTAATATTTAAATCCACAATTAACAACATTTAGTGCCTACTGGGTAACTCTTCTAGTATCTTCCAAAAAACACCACAATTACTGAACATAACACTCAAATAATCCATCTTTTCCATTTTTACCTGCGAATTTGTTGCTGGTACTCTGAATTTAAGGAGAAAGCTGTGTCTTATCAATGGTTTCTCCATCCTTGCATTTGGACTATTTGGCATGGCTGTGATAACACACATATAGGAGAGAATCGTGAAAGGATAATAATTCCTCTTTTTAAGTCACATGCTGCCCATTTACTTATTCAACATACAGCTACTTAAATAAATGTTCTGTGGCAAGAGGTAGAAAAATATTAGGCAGATTTACAGTGCCCCCAAGGTCACGTAACTTTCAGTTTTCAAGAATGTAATCCACAGACAGCAGCTTAACTGAAAAGCACTAATAAGAATAGAGTGGTGGTATGGAACACAATTTTGGAAAAGTCCACCTAAGAACCTTGACTTAAGCAAAACAGAAGATATTAGGAGCAATCGATGATGGGGGAAGTTCTTCTGTGTATATGTCTCTCTTATTGGTTAATGAATAAAGCACTGTTGGCCAATAGGAAAGCAAGTTAGGTGGAACTAGGAGAGAAGGAGGATTCTGGAAAATCTAGTAAGGAGTCGCCATGTGATCCCGGCAAAGAGGATGCATGTCGCTGGCGTCCTCCATAAGTCTTTACAAAATATATAGATTAGTAGTTATGGTTGATAATTAAGGCTGAGCTAGCATATAAGAAATTCTAGTCATTGGCCAACAGCATTGTAATAATATAATACTCTGTATGTTATTTGGGGGCCCTAACGTGGTGACAGAACTCAGGAAGCTGGCAGAAAGAGTTATTGTTGCAGGTATGGAACACAATTTTGGAAAAGTCCACCTAAGAGCGTTGATTTAAGCAAAAACAGGAGATATTAGGAGCAATCCAGGGAAATTAATTGTGTAGATTTTAGGGCCTAGCAAAGAGGAGAACCATGACTCTTTATTCAAACATATTAAAAGTTTCAGAAAAGTTGCAACTGGTCTGAAGTGCTTCAGAGAATGACCTGTGTTTGAGTTTTCTGTCTCATAGTCACAAAGCTATCCATGCTACTGTATGATTTACTTCTCAGTTAATATAATAAAACACCATCACTATACAAATTAGTCTTTTGACTGGTTTAAAACATAGTCTCCATGTAGTTTTATTTGCAAGGTCACAGAAACCAATGACAAAAGATGTCATGGATATGAGGAAAAGTAAACACACATTCACTGGTGATGACAGCGTGCGCTGGTATAGCCAATATGAAAATATGTGTGGAGGTTCTTCAAATATCTGAAAATAGATCTGCCACATGATCCAGCTACACAACTCTTTGGCATATATCCAAATGGCTCTATATCTTGTTACAGAGATGTTTTCTCATTAATATTCATTGTTTATCTTTTCACAATAGACAGGAAAGGAAGACAGCCTAAGTGTCCATCAACTAATCACTTATAATTAAATTGTGAAATATTTTATAATTACACAATGGAGTATTACTCAACCAATTAAGAAACAATATGTGTAAGTAATTGGAGCTGGCACAATCATCCTGAGGGAAGTAACTCAGACACAGAAGAACAGTCTTGACACATTCTCACTCTTTGGTAGATGCCAGATTTGATTTTTTTTTCACATCTGTGTTTTGTTTGGGATACCCATAGATGTTAAACAATTACCAGGGTCCATGGGGAAGTGTTTTCAAGGGAATGGGGGTAGAATACACTGGTTAAAGGGTTAAAATACAAGGATGTATTAGGAAGGAATTAATTGTGGAGAGGGGAGGGAAAAGAAGAGGAAGAAAACAGGAAGGAAAAGTAGCTTTGAGGACTTTTCAAAAATACTCTTACAGAAATCTGTGTTAAAAACTTTCTGAAATATATCTATACACACATTAAAAATAATCAAAATGCAGTCAAATGCTCTACCCATGAAGTTGAATAGAGAGAAGAGGGATCATATGAACAAAGCTGTCAAGATCATGATGGGGAAATCCACAGAGAAAACTGACCCTACCTAGTGGGAGCTCACAGATTATGAACGACAGCTGGGGAACCTGCATAGTCATGAACTAGATCCTATGAATGTCTGTGACAGTTATGTGACTTGATCTGTTGTGGAGGGTAGCAGTGGAGCCAGTACCTAACCCAGGGGCATGAACTGGTTGTTTGGAGCTCATTCCCTAAGGTGGGTTACCTTGCTCAGCCTTGATACAGAGGGGGAGGGGCTTGGTCCTGCCCCAACTTGATATGCCAGACTTTGTTGACTCTTCAAGGAAGGACTTAATTCCCTGGAGAATGGTGGGTGGTGGTGAGAAGTGTGGAAGGCACCAGGGCAGGAGAAGGGGAGAAAGAGGGAACTATGGATGGTATGTAAAATGAAAAATAAATTTTTTAAATAAAAACAAATTAAAGATAATTTTTCTGTAGGAATAGTTTCATCTTCTAAAATAAGATTTATATCTTGCTTATATATATGTGTATTCATGTCTCTATGGGTTTATGCACATGCAAGTGTATGCCCACAGAAGCCAAAAGAGGGTGTCCGGTATGCTGGAGCTGGAGTTATAGATGATTGGGACCAAACTTTGGTCCTCTGAAAACTAATATGCACAAAAAGTAGTCAAAATGGAGTTATGCTATGATCCTACTAGACACCAAAGGTTTCTCCATTCTTACAGAGAAATGGGCAATGAGCTGTTGAAATGAGCTTTCAAAAGCTTCTTCGGGTTTAGTTTTTCACTAATTAGAGGTGGTACAGCAAACTGTGCTGAGAACTATCAACACCTATTTCCAATTGACTGAATTGAAAGAATACTGACCTTGCTGACATCATTAAAAACTGATTCAATTCAAGAAGTGTTTATGTCTAGACAATATTCTATGTGAGAAATAAATTTCTTCTGGTTCTAATCATTGTCAGCTCAAGCATCCCAATGAATAAGGAAATTTTCTCTGTATCTCACCTTTGTCTTTTCCCCCTCCCTTTCCTTCCCCAATCCCTCCTCTCCCCTCTTCTCCCCTCCCCTCCCCTCCTCTCCTCTCAAATCTTCTCTTCTCCTCCTCTCTGTGTATTTTCACATAGCTTCGGACAGAGACCTCTCAATATTTTTTTTAGCAACTCAGTATGCACAAAGAAGATAATAAAGAATGAGGGATAAGTAAAGTCAAAGGCATACTTCAGAAGCATACTAAGCCTTATGTGATATGGTATTAATAGAGCTACAGGACTAAGGAAGTCATCTATAGCTGAGAGGGGCTCAGCTTACATGATCAGTTTTGTAATTTCTTATGTCAGAAATAAAAAAAATCTGAAACTGACTTTGGGTCGAGCAGAGATTCCTTATAATCAAATTACTTGATTATTAGCAAACTGCAGGCCTTTAACAATTAATGTTCATGATGTCAATATAACTCTACCAACATTAATATGCTTGTGTTTGAAATTATTAATTTTATTTAGAGTGTATTCATATAAAGGCACATCATGATCAAGGCATCTTAATTCTATTGATAAAAAAATCATCAAATAACTGATAACAAACAGATTGAGGCAGACATTTCTGTTTACAAAAGCTGAGACAATTTCAGATCATTGTCTGTTTCACTACTTTATCATCTGCCCGCCCCAGCTCTTTCTGCCTGATGCATCATAGCATCATTCTCATATCCAATGCTACCAACATCTGTAACAGGCACATTTATGCCATAGTCTGGATTTTTTAGTGAATACCTACTCACCAGTCAGATATCTTCCTTCAAAAATTTACATATGTAAGTCGGGCGTTGGTGGCGCAAGTCTTTAATCCAGCACTCGGGAGGCAGAGGCAGGTGGATCTCTGTGAGTTCGAGGCCAGCCTGGTCTCCAGAGCGAGTGCCAGGATAGACTCCAAAGCTACACAGAGAAACCCTGTCTCAAAAAACCAAAAAACAAAAAAATTATATATGTAGAATTATAGTCAGCATAACAGAACTCCCTTCAATTTCCTTGAAAGCATAGAAAAGGCTATGCTATTGTTCAATTTTGAGTGTACAACTCAAGCTTCCTTATATGGTAGTAGACTCTGCTAATAATTGGAAAGACATTATATCATTTTTGAAAGATATTAATACCTGATTTATCTCAGGTGTTACTATTATAAGTATAGAAACAACTGTGTCGTCTCATGTTTTATTGTACTTTATCTGTGTTAAAACATTTACTCATGTAGTAAGGGTCTTTCCAATTATGACAAATTTTGGTGCTTAGAAGTTGACAAATTTTCTTTGCTCAGATAAAATGGTAATCCCACTAATTCTCTTCTCACCATCAATATGTCCATAACTATCAGGAACTTTATATACCTTAGATATCATTCTTTATTGTATGGATAAAAAAGCTATAGTGAACCCATGAAATGGCATTATATTTGGCAGCAAACAATAATGACTTATTGATTTGTCAAAAGTTAATTTTAGCTTCATTTTCCTATGAGAAATAGACAGACCCAAGAGCTGCATATGGTTTGATTAAACTCCTACCCTCATGGGAAATGCAAAAATGTCGGAAAAGATATAGTTCTGTGGTTACTGGAGGATGAAGAGGGCTTAATTAAAATGGAAGAGCAGTGGGAAATATTCAGTGTGAAAGAATGATTCATACACACCAGCACTGATGATGGTACACAATACTGTGCATTTACCAAAACCAATACAACACGATAAATAGTCAATTTTATTATATACAAATGCTAGAAAAATCAACTGGTATGTAAGTAAAATAAACACTAAACAAAATGCAAATACTTGACACAGAAATTAATGCTATAAAGTGGTGAAAAATTATCCAATTTGGGTATTTAATTTTAATGAAATACATTAAGTTTAATTTAAAAGTTATAACTGTACACAAAATAACTACATTGATAGATTTTGTCTATCTGTTGGTAAGAGTAAGAAGAATTGAAACAACTTGTTATATATACAATGATTAAACAACAAAGTAAATAGATTGCATATAGTGAAAGGCAGCTTTTCTGATCTTAGATATACCAGATAAAGAAGGCGGCAAAATAAAATGAATAGACCCTGCAATTTAGAAATAGAGTTATACTTCACTGTAAGTTTATAATTTAAAACATAAACATCTTCTACACAGCAAGGAGAACAACGTAGGAAGTGGAGAAAATATTTGATAATTGCGTATCTATGCATCTAAAAGTGGATTAAAATAAAGAATCCATAAAGAATTACAAAACTAAACACCAAAAAGCCCAATCAATCAATAAGTTGACTAATGAATACAGACAGTTCTCAACAGAAGAAGTGCAAACAGTCAATACATATTTTAGAAAGTATTTGACACCTTTTGCCATCAGGGAAATAAAAATAAAAATAGCTTTGAGAGTCCACCTCATTTCAGTCAAAATATCTATCATCAAGACAACACACTCTGATAAAGACATGGGGGAAACAGTTTCCTATTTATTAGCTTTCACGAAAAACTGAAGCTATAATTGCCACACCAGCAGCTGCAGCCATTTGTGATACATGTCTGAAGGATTCAATGGTTTTTGTTTCTATCATAAAACTATGACCAATGTAATTTGGGGGAGAGATGATTTATTTCACTTAGTCTTCCATATCACAAATTCATCATTAAAGACAGTTAGGGAAGGAACTTAGACTGGAATCTGGATTGAGAACTAATTCAGAGGCCATGGAGGCATGCTGCTTCTGTCTGGTTATCCATGGTTTCATTATTTTTGATGCTTAATAATTTTACACCAGCAAATCAAAATAGGGGAAACACACACACACACACACACACACACACACACACACACACACACACACACACACACACACACAGACACTCACACATGCACGCAAATATCCCACAAAAACCAATAAAAGGAATCATCAAAATCACTGGTCTCAATTCACAAATAAAAAGACACAGACTTACAGAATGGATATGAAAATAAGATCCATTCTTTTCCTGTATACAAGAAACACAACTTAACTTTAAGGACAGACACCACTTCAGAGTAAAAGAATGGAAAAAGATATTACAAGTGAGTGGACTTAAGAATCAAGCAGGTGTTGCTATTTTAGTATTAGTTAAAACAAAACTAATCAGAAGAAATAGGAGCCGGGCGTTGGTGGCACACGCCTTTAATTCCGGCACTCGGGAGGCAGAGGCAGGCGGATCTCTGTGAGTTCGAAGCCAGCCTGGTCTCCAGAGCAAGTGCCAGGATAGGCTCCAAAGCTACACAGAGAAACCCTATCTTGGAAAACCAAAAAAAAAAAAAAAAAAAAAAAAAAAGAAATAGGAATAGATACCTCATGCTCATCCAAGGAAAGAATTCACCAAAGAGGACATTTCAGTTTTTAAAATCTATGCCCCAAACACCAGGACACTCAAGTTTGTAAAAGAAACACTATTATAGCTTAAATCACATATTAAAGTTCACACACTGATAATGGCAGACATCAGTTCACTCTTACCAATGGACAGATCATTCAGACAATAACCAGAGAAATACTAAAGCTAATAGACTTTATAAAACAAATGGACCTAACAGATATTTACGGAACATTTCACTCAAACACAAAAAAATATGTCTTCTCAGAACCTCATGGAATTTCCTTCAATATTGATTACACATTCAAAGGAAGTTCAAACAGATGGAAGAAATTTGAAATAGTGCCATGTACTCTACGTGTGACTACTTACTCAGGCACAAGTTAAGTCTCAACAGATACAAGAAAATTGAAATTGCACCCTAAAACCTTTCTGACCCCAAAAGTTTAAAACTGGGTATCAGCCACAGAAACAGCAGAAAACTTATAAACAAAAACTGACAAAACCTTCATGGAAATTGAATGACTCACAACTGAATGAAAAATGGATCAAGACCCTTAGGGAAACAGAAACATGACCTTAGACTTAGATTAGTATCTTCGTGACAATGAATTGTTGATAAAGCAAACTTCATTGCACTTAAAACGAATACTAAGACTTCCTCTTTGCTTTTCTTTGTGTTGTGTCTCTCAGTTTCCATCTTCTTCGTCCATAGAAAGAGTTGAATTAATTACATGGTATGAATTCAGCAAAAAGGAATGTACTATGAGCTGTTTTGTAGGCAGCCACTTTCAGGCTTCAAACAACATTTTATTCTTGAGACTTATACTCCAATGGCCACTTTTTATACAGGAATTTGACACAATATAGAAAACACAATATAGAAAAGGCATGGTAGACTTAACAAATGCCACAGTAATATAATGTCATTGATAGACTTAGATGGCTTGAAAAAACCTGGATATGCTGAGAAAACTCATAAATGCACAACTATATTCTTACTTGAATTAATGCTCTGAGGTAGTTCTTGTTGATATTGTGGAAGTAAGCAGGGAAAATTCACCCCAGGAATCACTAGACTTTATTATAGATGGGCAGCCTGATTCCAACTGTGGATCAACTTTCCAGAAGAATAATTATGCTATTAAAGTACAGCAATCTTGCCAATGCAACTTAACGGCACATATTTTCAATGTTCTGAACTCTTGGTTAATGCTGTGTTTATAAACAGCTCATCATGAGGTTATTCCTGATGGACTATGAAGCGCGAATGCTTGAAAAGAATGTGGAAAGCATGTGTGTGTGTGTGTGTGTGTGTGTGTGTGTGTGTGTGTGTGTGTGTGTGTGTAAGTGTGTGTGTGTGTGTGTGTGTGTGTGAGTGTGTGTGTGTGTGTGTGTGTGTGTGTGTGTGTGTGTATGTTTGTGTTTGCCGGTGCGTGTGCACACACACATATGTACAAGGTTAAAATATTCTAGTGTGATATTTCTGCATACTCTCTTAACCTGTAATTCATGATGATCCTTAAACATCCCTTATGCCTATGGGCTTTATTATTTTATGCAAACAGGACAAGGGCCTCATATTCAATTCTATCACCAAAGAAATGTTTGTTATTTGTGACACAACAAGAATTCAATTAGGCATCCAAATATTGAATCTCTATGTTGCTCTGGTTTCTGCAGAAAATTAGATTATGATTCATAACTATTGTGATAATGTTACAAAGGAAGACCTGCCTCCTCAACAAGTAGGTCATTAAAAGAAGTCAAATTTTACTAAAGCTACAGTTACAAAGAAGCAGAGACTTTGGTGCACTGCACAGCTTAATGGCTACAGAGAACAATAATCTACCAGAAAGAAAGGCTACAAGACAGAATTCATTATCATGAAATTACAATAATTACTCGACTTCATTGAGTTATACATGTTGAAGTATGGTTTCATCATCACAAAATGTTTACATACACTAATCAAAAATTGTGTTCCCCCAATTCATCATGCTGATTTGGCTTGCCCAGCCTTAATACAATGGGAGGAGCTTAGTCCCAGGGAAACTTGATATGCTCGTCTTTGTTGACATCCATGGGAGGCTTACCCCTTCCTGAACAGAAGCAGAGGATGAGTGGGTTGGAGGGGGGAGATGAGGAGAGGGGATGGAAGGAAAGGAGGGAAAACTGCGATCACAATGTAAAATAAATGAATATATTTAATTAAAAAAATCATGTTCCTTTCTTTATGTAGACCAGGCTGTACTTGAACTCTTTGAAATTTGCCTGCTTCTGGCTTCTGGAGTACTGAGGTTAAAGTTGCACACCACCATGCCCAGCCAGAGAACTAGTTGCTCTTGTAGAGGACCTAGCTTTGGTTCTCAGTACACTCACATGGTAGTTCTCAGGCAGTTGTAACTCAGAGTTCCAGAAAAATACAACATGGTGTGTGTGTGTGTGTGTGTGTGTGTGTGTGTGTGTGTGTGTGTGTAAATTTTTTATCACAGATACAGAACAAGACATAACCTGTTGTAAAGTCCTTCTATTCTCTCCAAGGTAGCTGGGAACTGGCCGAATGCTGCTTCATGCCACCTTACCAGGTCTTCACAACCCAAGAGAGTGGACCTCTGTCTCTCTCCTTTTTTTGGAAGCAATTTTGCTGAAGGAAAAAGTAAAAACACACAATGAGTTACTTCCTTGTGTAAAGAATTATTTTGTTTAATTTTCAAACACTGCATTAGGAGAAATAGCAAAGTATCAACTATGCTAAAAATACATTCCCATTGCCCTGTGATGATGTTGTTGTCTACTGGGCTGGGAAGATTAGAAGCTTTGAGGCACTTTTCTATCCATAATACAAAATGTGAGAACCAACTGAAGATGGGGAATCAGTGTAATAATCACTTATTTAGATGGTATTCAGATGGTAATGTTGCTTGGAAGAAATATTTATGTGAGACAAAAGTGTTGTTATCATTTGAATAAAGTGATAATTTTGTTTTATTACTAAAAAGATTTGCACATACTATTTGTAGTGGCTTATGATTGAATTAGCAATCTGTTTTAATTTTCTGGCCTCTTCTGTAAGAACTGTAGATTACTACTTATTTACCTTAAAAAAATGAACCATTTGTTCTTATGTTGAATGCTATCTCCTAGAATATGAGGACTGATGAAGCTTTCTACAGATTTATTTCAAAGGACGATATTTTATGTTTTCTAAAAAGGAAAACCATGGAAAATAAATGAAGTAGCTCTATAATGGTGGTAATAGATTTATAAAAATAAAATGCATTCATATATTATTTTTCAGAGTCTATGTGGTTCTCTGTGAGATAAGATGCTCAGGTAAGTTTCAAACATCTTCCAAAATGTTGAAAGATACTTGATTCAGAGAGAGAGAATGGGGCCCTGGGAGATTGCTCCATGGTTAAGAGCATACACTACTCTGGCTGAGGACTGGGATGGGTTCCCAGGCCCTTATCAGGCAGCTGGCAGCTCCCTAGATCTTCAGATCTATCAGATCCAATGCCCTTTTCTGGCCTCTGTGAACACTGCATTCATATTCATAAGCAGCCTGGGCACACATTCATTTAATTAAATAACAAAAAAAGAATCTTTAAAAAGAAAGACTATTGATTTTCTGAATTTGGGCTCATAAGTCAACACATCCTTATGGGCACTGATATTTGAACTTCCAATTTTATTTTTACATGGGATGATAAGACATACTTCCCAAATTCTTAAGATTTCCTTCACAATGCCCAACAATAAGCAAAGCGTTTTGAGAGTCAGAAAGTTTACATCGAACTTAATCTTAATTTGCTGTTCAGTAAAAGAATTTAAAATACTGCATAATAAAATGAGTGTCAGTGTTTTCTTTAGATGATATTGTAGAAAAGGAAAACTCCATTGATGTCTGCATCCTTGTATGTATGTGTTAGTATATTTTTTATTTTTTTCTTGGCCTCCAAATATTCTTTGTATCCACATATTTCTTTTTTATTTAATCATTCTCAAGATCCAATACAAGCTGATACCAAAAACGACAGGGGGTTGGAGGGAGAGGGGGATGAAGAGAGAGAGCAAGGGGTGCTTAGAGAAAATGGTTGACACTATTTTCTAGACATGGATTAGAGTGGGATTTTTAATTTGTCTTCAATTTTCAGTAGTTGTGACCAACTTAAATCCACTGGGACATGAGGCCATGGTGTGCACAATGTTCTGAGCACTCGGCTGTACAAAATGAGTGGGATTGGTGATAATATCCTGTTTTAACCCTGTTCTCCATATGTACCTCACAGAGTTAACTATAGCAAACTAGGTACTCAGCTACATAGAACTACATATAAAATCTACCTGGAATATTCACCAATGGTCATCTGAAGCCATAATCATCCAACAACAGAGGACATAAACCAGCACCCAGTACTTAACCTTGGAGAGGCACCTGTTCTTGGTATTATGATAATTTTTCTTCAGCCATTCTTTCTTGGTGTACAGGAGTGCCTCTCACTTTGGAATTTATATGCAGGGGCATGAAAGGCCTTTAGTCTGACTGTAGAAAAGTTTGAAGGAAAAGAACTCACTGTTTTTCTGATAGATCCAATCTTATTTCCCATTCTGATTCTGTTCCATTTGCCTGCTTCCAGCTTTGGTGGGGAATCACCTTTAGTGTCTTAAAAGTTTATAAGCAAAGAATTAACATTTTTTAACAAACTGAATTTTCTGAATCCCTACAATAAGCTAAAATATCTCTGTCTTTTATGATAGAAGTGCTACCAGGTCCTGATAAAAAACAAACATGGTATATACTCACTCATATATGGATTTTAGACATAGAGCAAATGGATACAACTCACACTGCCAGAGAAGCTAGGAAACAAGGAAGCAGAAAGAGACAGGATCTCCTGAGCAAATTGGGAGCATGGGTGAGGGGAGAGGGAGTCAAGAGAAAGAGAAGAGGAGAAGAGGAGGGTACAGGAGGCCATGAGGGAGCAGGAAGATTGAGTCAGGGGAAGAATAGAGGAGAGCAAGAAAAGAGATACCACAATAGAGGGAGTCATTATATGTTTAAAGAAAAATCTGGCACTTGGGAAATGTCCAGAGATCTACAAGGATGACCCCAATTAACAATCTAATCAATAGTGAAGAGGCTACCTTAAATGCCCTTCTCAGATAATGAAATTGATGACTACCTTATATGTCATCCTAGAGCTTTCATCCAGTAGCTGATGGAAGCAGAAGCAGAGACCCACTGAAGCACTGAACTGAACTGGAATCCAGTTGCAGAGAAGGACAAGTGATGAGCAAAGGGGTCCAGACCAGGCTGGGGAAACCCACATTAACAGTTGACCTGAACAAGGGGGAGCTCATGGACCCCAGACTGACAGCTTAGAAGCCAGCATAGCGCAGAGCCAGGCCTCCTGAATTGTGGGTGTCTGTTAGGAGACCTGGGCAGTCTATGGGGCCTCTGGTAGTGGAATCAGGATGTATCCCTAGGGCAGGAATAGCCTTTATGAGCCCATTCCACATAGAGGCGTACTGTCTCAGCCTAGACACATGGAGGAGGGCCTAGGGCCTGCCCCAAATGATGACAGACTTTGATGATCCCCCCAAGGGATCAGAAGATGGAGCAGAAGATGGATGGGATGGGGGTAGGTGGAGGGCATTGGGGGATGGGAGAGAGAGGGAACTGGGATTGACATATAAATTAAGATTGTTTCTAATTTAAGTAAAAATAAATAAATTTTCTACTCCCTAGCAGTGAGTAGTCATAATTTCCCTAGGAGATCATTATCTGTATACTATGTTGCTACTTCTAATCAGATTGCATGTGCACAGGCTCAGCCACATGTATATGCCCACAGATTCACAAATTGAAACATGGTACCTTATAGCACAACTGTATGCGCATTCATAGAAATTTTTATCTCACTAAATCATGGGGACTTTTTAAAATTTCTATACCAAAAGACAAAATTCTTATTAATGAAATAATGATTTGTTTTGAAAACTTGAGGAACAAGACTTGTGAACTTATGTAGTTATGAATATATTTCATTTTGTTAGTCATGAAAAGGAGAAAATACCATGAGTATAAACCTTAACATTGTTTGCATGAGTGATATGATTAAGAGAAAATTAATATTTTGAAATAAGAGTTGATAGAAGAAACAGGATGAATGTATTGGTTTATGTGCCATCGCTATAGTCAATGATGACCAGAAAATACTTTGAAACATAAATAGCATATTACTATCTATGTTGAATTTTTCCTCTTGGGAATACAAGGATAAAATCAGAGAAACAGATGTGGCTGTGGATGCAAACTTTCTTTTTAATCTGACTTAAAATCACATCCAGTAATTGGACCCTTTAGAGAAAGGAAAGACTGGATAGGCTCACTCTCAGTCTGACTCACTACAGAAATTCCCAATTTTTATGCATATTGGTACACTGATGTCTGGTAGCGGAAGGTTTTGCAAATGTTTTGTTTGATAGAGCACAGGAAAAAAAACAAAATAACAAACAAACAACAACAACCATGTTAAATTCCTTTTGTTTTTAGAAACATCAGAACAATCCAGAAGCAGACACAGACTGTGCCTGCCCCCTGCTGTTCACACAGGCTCATTACATTTGTGTCTAAAGGGAATCTATATTTGTGGGATGTAATGCAAATAAAATATTTTAAAATGCTCAAGGATGGTATCTCTTTTTTGCTCTTCTCTATTCTTCCCCTGACTCAATCTTCCTGATCCTTCATGGCCTCCTCTACCCTCCCCTTCCCCCCTTCTCTTTCTCCTAACACCCTCTCCTCTCCCCCCATGCTACCAATTTGCTCAGGAGATCTTGTCCCTTTCTGCTTCTCTGGGGGACCATGTATGTCTCTCTTAGGGTCCTCTTTGTTTCCTAGCTTTTCTGGTGGTGTGGGTTGTAGGCTGGTAATCCTTTACTCTATGTCTAAAATCCATATATGAGTGTGTAATGCCATGTTTTTCTTTTTGTGACTGGGTTACCTCACTCAGGATTTTTGTTGTTGTTGTTGTTCCATCCATTTGCCTATGGATTTCAAGATTCCACTGTGTTTTTTTCCTGCTGAGTAATATTCCATTGTGTAAATGTACCGAATTTTCTTTATCCATTCTTAGCTGAGGGGCATCAGGGTTGGGCTCAGGTTCTGGCTATTACAAATAATGCTGCTATGAACATATGCCACCCTAGACCCTTCATCCAGTAGCTGATGCAAGCAGAAGCAGACACCCACAGCTAAACACTCATCTGAACTCCTGGAATCCAGTTGCAGAGAGGGAGGAGTGATGAGCAAAATGGTCAAGACCATGCTGGAGAAACCCACAGAAACAGCTGACCTGAACAAGTGGGAGCTCATGGACCCCAGGCTAATAGCCGGGAAACCAGCATAGGAATGTTCCAGACCCCCTGAATACGGACGGATGTCAGTTTGGAGGTCTGGGTAATCTCTGGGGCCTCTGGTAGTGGATCAGTATTTATCCCGAGTATACAAATGGACCTTGGGAGCCAACTCCACATAGAGGGATGTTGTCTCAGTGTAGACACACGGGGAGTGTCTTGGCCCTGCTCCAAATGATATGACAGACTTTGAAGATTCACCATGGATGGCTTCATCCTCCCTGAGGAGCAGAAAGGGCATGGGGTTGGTGGAAGGTAGGGGAGGAGGGAAGGGGGAGTGACCTGGGATTGACATGTAAAACAACCTTGTTTCTAATGTAAATAAAAAAGAAAGAAAAATATTTTAAATACATAACAAATGCATTTTAATTACTAAAAGCAATTCCGATGTGATTTTCACCTCCAACACATATACTAGTTTTTATATTGCTGCAATAACAGAGTGCAGGCTGACTGATGTAAGCAACAAAATTAATTTCTCCAAGTTTTTGAAGGAGGAAGCCCAAGAAGGTAGCTACAGAATTGGTTTTTCCATTTATCTATAGAAGATTTTGTCTGTAGAGATTATACCAATGTTTATGCATCTCCCTTAATACACAGTTCCAGACAGAAGGGGCAATCTTCATATATATATATATGTGTGTGTGTGTGTGTGTGTGTGTGTGTGTGTGTGTGTGTGTGTGTGATGAGTGTATGATGAGATTATGCAAATTCTGTCGGTGGATTTGTTACCCTCTTCTGCCCCAAATTTCACTCCAGTTCTTAAAAGATAAGAGAATCCTTTGAAAAGTAGGAGTGCTTAAGGAGCCAATAAAATGGTGTCCAAAATGGAAGTTAAAACCACAACAAATCTGTAGCCTTGTTTTCCTTATTCAAGTGATACAAGTTCTTGAGTAAGTACAAGCAGTATGCATTTGAAATCAATTTTCACGTTGGGCAATTTTGAAGGCATGTGAGGACATTATAAAGTAGAAAAGATCACAGTTTTGCACGAATGGGAAACCACTGCTCTTCCTGCTCTTTTTGTGACAGGATTTGTTGTCCAGGTCTTACAGGAAAATGTTAACTGATGTGAAGGGAAAACACTGGAAAGCAAGGTGCACTATGTGTGGATCCTCACTGACATTAAATGCCAAGAATGAGATGAGTCATTTATTTTACCTGTATCAGAGATGATTTAACTAATTTATTTAGCAAGATTTTTAATTAATTAAATTTGTTGTGTTACAATTTCACACATGTTTTATAATGCATTAATCCCACCACCTTCTCCTATTTCCATCCTATACCATTAGCCTCCTCCACTCTGCAAGTCTCTTCCCCATATTTATGCCTTTGTATTCTCATCTTTTTCTTTCTTCCTTTTCCATACTTCCTGTCTTCCTCCCCTTCCTCCCTCCTTTCTTTGACACACTCACTTTAACCAGGCCTATTTCTCTCTGACCATGGCTTTAGAACTGTCTTGTGGAGCCCAGTGAGCCTAGCAGTGGGTATACAACTGAAGACAGTGTTTCAGGATCTATCAGTAGCCAGTGTAAGTTCTTTTCCATCCATGACTGACTATTGGTAGTGACCGTCTTCTGCTGGCTCAATGCATGTAACCACAGCTACCATGAGCTCATGATTTTAGTGGCTGTGTCATGCTTTAAACTGACATTTCTTAACCCTCTCCTTATCTGTTACTTCACCCCTTTTCCATGATTTCCCCAGAGCCTTAAGGATAAACTATTTTGGGTTTAGGTGGTAGAAATGATCAGGATGTAGCCACTAGTACTTTAAAGTGTAAAGAAGTAACCCTTTCCTAGACTGGCTGGGAATGACACAAGCTTTGTTTGCATTCCCAGGTCTGTATCACTCTAAAGCAAGTGGAAACTGTCTACTGGATCAGAACACTCTGCTCGTTCAGAGATGCGCCCTACTGTTTGGATATAACACAGGCATTCTATTCAGAACTTAACTGTGCACTAAGATAGCATTTTGATACTTTGTAAACCAAGCTTGCTTCATGTTTTTCTGCCAAGTTTTTATTAGTTCTTTGAGAATCTGTGTACAAGGTCTTTCTATCATATTTACCCTCCTCCCCACAACTCCTCCAAGATCCACCCCTGGCCTTTTCTACTCCACACAGGCAATTATGTGTCCTCTTTCTTAAAGGAGCAAATCAAGTTGAATTTTTGTGGCTTGCAGACTCTCAAGTGTGTGGCCTTCTACTTTCTTCCCTCTGCCCGGAATCAATTGTTAATAACTACTTAGTTAGGGATGGGACATCATTCCTGCCTCTCCTCTGTATGCTGGGATCTTCTCTGGAGGACACATGTTTGCTCTTGTTCATATGCCTCTTAACTCTCATCAGAGAAGTTCCTTTCTTCAGTATATGGTGAATAACCCAGAGACCCACAAATCATTAAAGTTCAAAGAAAGGGAGGATGTTAGTGTTCAGTCCTCAGTGGGGCATGTACAACACATCCTCCTCCTGAGAAGCAGAAGAGGAGGCAGAAAGACTGTTAGAGCCAGAGGTGGTAGTTAGAGCCAGACGTGGTGGTTAACTAGTATTAAAGTGTTTTTCTGGACAAGTCAAGCCAGTTGTACACATGAACTCTTTCTTTTACATTGTAAAAATTCCTAAAACTATAGTTTTTTTCAATAAAGTACCATCAACTGGAGTAAATCACCAATGTCATTTGAGTTAGCTCTCAAGAAGGTCTATGTCTATGGTCCATCTTTCGAGGTGAGGTTGATCCTGCCTGCACATAACTCTTGCAGTGTTCTGTGCCCTGTGAGCAAATGTCCATGACAGCTGAAAGATATTGCATGGGAAAGTCACTGTACCCATCATAATTCTAAACATGGAAATAGTCTGTTTCTTCAAAGTCAGTTCAATCTAGACACAATATTAACTAACCACATAAAACTACAATATGCCACCGAATAGAAGTGTAGAGGGACATTGGCCCTTAGTTTAATAGGTTATTTTCATTAAAAGTGGATATATGTTTTTAGATAACCCCCTTTATCTTTCTAATGTGGTAGGATTTTCCAGCTATTTTCATACATACTAAAGACATAGATGTCACAGACAAAGGACATTTTCCACTTAACTTGAATGACTCTCTGTGGTTCAGATGTAGCTAAGAGGACTGATGTTACATGGTCTGGGTGGGTGGGGTGTAGGTGAAGCCTTGAAATGAAACCAACAGAGTGACTCTCCATTTTGGTCATCTTTTTACAAAGATACTTCTCTTTTTGCTGTTATCAATGCATATTTTTAACTAGGTCCTTGTATGTTTGTATTTAGATTTATCTGAGCCACTAATTTACAAAGAAAAGCTTACATACCTTCACGTGCATCATCCTATATCCTTTTTAAAAATAAAATTAAAAGCAAGATACAAATAAATAAAAATACTTGTGGAACTATGGCCTTAGACTCACACAATCTAAATTAAACCCTGAGAATGGTGTTGTTCTTGAAAATTTTGCAAATTGTCACCCTGTTTAGTAGGAAAAAAATGATTCAATAAAGGAAGCCTCTGTACTTCTTAAGCCCCTTCATGAAACAAGCTCGTTTAATAATTCTTCTATGATAACTAATGCCTCAGGGTTTCTATTGCTGTGATGAAACACCATGAACAATAAAGCAAGTTGAGGAGGGAAGGGGGGTTATTTGGCTTGCTTTTCCATGAATAGAAGTATTCATCATTGAAGTAAATCAAGACAGGGCCTCAATCAAATTGGGCAGAAACCTGGAGGCAGCAACTAATGCAGGAGGCATTGGAGGAGTGCTGCTTACTGGCTTGCTCTTCATGACTTGGTCAGCCTGCTTTCTTGTAGAACCCAGGACCACCAGCCCAGGGATGGAACCACTCACAATGGACTCTGCTCAATCACTAAATTAAGAAAATGCCTTACAGCTAGATTTTTTTTCCAGATGTTTTTATTTGAATTAGAAGCAAGATTGTTTTACATGACAATCCCAGTTCCTTTCTCCCCACCCCTCTCCAACTAAAACCCTACCTGTCACATATCCTGTCTGCTCCTCCTGGATGGTGAGGCCTTCCATGGGTGTCATCAGAGTCTATCGTATTCTTATAGAGGCATTTTCTCAACTGAGGTTTCCTCATTTCAGATAACTAGTTTATGTGTCAAGTTGACAAAATACTAGCCAGCACAACTATTAAAACCAATTTGTACCCATCTCTTGCATAACTTACAACCTTATTGAAGACATTTGTTGGACAAAAGAGAAGGTGGTCGTGATGGTTACACTAGGGATCTGTGCAAATTTAGAGTAGAGAGTGTGGAGACACCTTAATGTTCAGCAGGGAGGATGCTGACTGACCAGAGCTGGTAAGGTTTTCATAGAGAGCCAAAGAGGGGAGAACAATGCTTTCAAGCTAATGCATATAGGTGAGGCAGAGTGGAAGAGGGAAGTGAGGTACATTCTCTAAATTACTCCTAAAGCAGCCACAAATATTTGACATCTTGCTGGAGGTAGACAAGCAGCTACTGAGAAAAGACGTAAGGTAATGATGAGTGTTGAGTATTAGACTTGGCCTCCAAAGTTTATATGACAAAGTTCTGTCCTGCAGTGTGATAATGGCTTGTGTAGTTGTGTATTTATTTATTTTAATTTAATTAGATTTGTTAGGCTATGCATTTTAATCGTATTTGATTCCCCTTCTCTAACTCCTCACAGATTCTTCAAACACCTACCCATATAACTTCAAGTTTTTTCCCTCTCCCAGAAAAAAAAAATGTATCAAGGCAAACAAAGAAAAAAAACCCTTAAAACCAAAAGGACACAGAAAAGATACATAGAATCCATTTTGTATGGACCAGTCACACCTAATCATGATGCTTGCACTGGAGTGGGGTTAATATGCCTAGTGACACTCCATTGGAGGCAACATTATTTTTTCCTCTCTCAAACGATATCAATTGTAATTAGCTTCCTTCTTAGAAGTGGATCTTTCACAGGTCCTGTGCATGCTGTCATAGTCTCTGTGAGTTCACATGTGTATCACTCCTGTTGTATCTGGAAGATGCTATTTCCTGGGAATATCCATGACCTCTGGCTCTTCCAGTCTTTCAGCCTGCTTCTTTGTCTGCATCATTCCCTGAGACTTAAAAGGAGGAGTATGGTAAAAATAAATAGACAGTTCTCAATAGAGGAATCTAAAATGGTTGAAAGACACATAAGAAACTGTTCAACATCCTTAGCCATCTGGGAAATGCAAAACAACTCTCAGATACCACCTCACACCTGTCAGAATGGCTAAAATCAAAAACACCAATGACAGTTTATGCTGGAGAGGATGTGGAGAAAGGGGAACACTCCTCCACTGGTGGTGGGAATGCCAACTCGTACAGCCACTTTGGAAATTCGTATGGCAATTTCTCAGGAAAATGGGAATCAGTCTACCACAAGATCCAGCAATTCCACTCCTAAGCCATATACCCAAAACAAGCACATTCATACAACAAGGACATCTGTTCAATGATGTTCATCGCAGCGCAGAGAGATTTGTAATAGCCAGAACCTGGAAACAAGCTAGATGCCCCTCAACTGAAGAATGGATAGAGAAAATGTGGTACATTTACACAATGGAGTACTACTCAGCAGAAAAAAAGCAATGGAATCTTGAAATTCTCAGGCAAATGGATGGAACTAGAAGAAACCATTCTGAGCGAGGTAACCCAGTCACAAAAAGACAAACATGGTATGTACTCACTCATATGTGGATTTTAGACATAGAGTACAGGATTTCCAGCATACAATCCACACCGCCAGAGAAGCTAGTAAACAAGGGAGGACCTAAGAGAGACATACATGGTCCCCTGGTGAAGGGGAAAGGGACATGATCTCCTGAGAAAATTGGGAGCATGGGGGGAGGGGAGAGGGAACTAGGAGAATGAGAAGGGGAGAAGAGGTGGGGTGAGGAAGACATGATGGGGCAGGGAGTTTGAGTTGAGGGAAGAACAGAAGAGAGCAAGATAAGAGATAATATAATAGAGGGAGACATCATAGGTTTAAAGAGAAATCAGGCACTAGGGAAATGTCTGGAGAGCTACAAAGATGACCCCAACTAACAATCTAAGCAACAGAGGAGAGGCTACCTTAAATGCCCTCTCCTTATAATGAGATTAATAACTAATTCATATGACATCATATAGCCTTTATCCAACAGCTGGTGGAAGTAGAAGCAGACACCTATAGCTAAACCTTGAATTGAACTGGAATCCAGTTGCAGCGAAGGAGGACTGATGAGCAAAGGGGTCCACATCAGGCTGGTGAAACTCAAAGAAAGAGCTGACCTGAACAAGGGAGAGCTCTTTGTCCCCAGACTGAAATCTGGGAAAACAGCATGGAACTGATCCAGACCTCCTGAATGTGGGTATCAGTGAGGAGACCTTGGAAATCTAGGGGACCTCTTGTAGTGGATCTGTACTTATCCCTAGCATAAGAATGGAATTTGGGAGCCCATCCCACAAGGAGGGATACTCTCTGAGCCTAGACACAAAGGGGTTGACCTAGGTTCCATCCCAAAGAATAAGACAGACTTTGAACACCCCCTATGGAAGGCCTCACCCTCCCTTGGTTGCAAAACTGGCATGGGATAGGTAGGGTGTTAGTTGAGGGGGTGGGTAGGCAGGGGAGGGGAGAGAGAAAGAGACCTGGGATTGACATGTAAAATAATTTTCAATCTAATTAAAATAAAAAGTATCCCATTTAGGGCTGAATGCTCCAAAGCCCCTCACTTTCTGCATTGTCCAGTTGTGGATCTTTGTGCTAATTCCCATTAACCTAATAAGCTTTTCTGATGAAGGTTGAGCAGCTTACTAAATTATGGGTATAGTAATATGTCATTAGGACTCATTTTATTGTTATGTTCAGTTTGCTGAATAATAGTAGTTGGTTTTCCCCGAGGGCCTAGGAACTATCTAGTCTCTGGTTCTTAACTACTTTTGCAGTGTCAAATAGAGGTTCCATCTTACAGAGTGGGCTTTAAATCCAATTAAAAGATCACCAGTTACAACCATAACATTTTTGCCACTATTCCACCAGTGTATCTTCTAGGCAGACTGCTGTTGATGGTCACAGAATTCATAGATGACTCTGATGACCGCTTTTCTCCTTTGGAGGTGAGCACAGCACCACGAACACCAGTCAGTAGGGGACATGTTTTTTTTTCTGGGCGCCAACTCTATTTCTCCATTTTCAATGACAGGCTATGATTATTGAAATGTGAGGAACCAGCTTTAGGTAAGTCCTTGGAGGTGTAAACCCCATACTGGGATAAGCACCCTTCAAAGAAGAAACACCCAACAGCTCCTTTGCTTTCTCATGCATTCTCTCGCTCCTGTTTCTTAAAAAAAATTTCATGTGTATGAGTGTTTTGTTTGAGTGTGTGCATGTGTACCATGTACATACCCTGTGAGGGTAGAGGCTAGGATTCCCTGGGTCTGGAGTTATAGGAAAATGAAGCCAGGAGGCCACCTTGGTCTGGTATGAATTTGAAACATTGCCTTGTAGAGAGTGGAAACATTAGCTTGGGAAGAGACAGGGAGAAGATGAAGAGGGGCTGTGCTTGTGATCTCAACTGGATAATTTCACTGATAATGGGCAGACACCAAGGGGAAAAGAATCTGTTGTGGGCCTTCTAGGCCTTCTAACACCTTTGACTGTTCTGCCATGCTTAGTCCCACTCCTGATGGGCCTGCCTGCCCCCCTGCTTTGTCTCACTTCCTGCTGGGCCTGGCCTTCTCCTCCTTATGCCTTCTTTTCTTTTCTTTTCTTTTCTTTTCTTTTCTTTCCATAATTGCAATTAGACCAATTTTAAATTAGAAACAAGCTTCTTTTACATTTCAATCCTAGTTCCCGCTCCCTCCCCTCCTTCCCTGCCCCCCTCCCATTGCCTATCTTAACCCCTTTCTGCTCCCAAGGGAGGGTGAGGCCTTCCATGGCGGATCTTCAAAGTCTGTCATAGCATTTGGAGCAGGCCCAAGATCCGCCCCCCCCCCCGCCCCCGCATGTGTCTATGCTGAGAGAGTATCCCTTTATGTGGAGTGGGCTCCCAAAGTCCATTTGTGTACTAGGGATACTGATCCGCTATCAGTGGCCCCATAGATTGCCCAGACCTCCAAACTGACATCCTCCTTCAGGGGGTCTGGAACAATCCTATGCTAGTTTCCCAGCTATTAGTCTGGAGCAACCCCTTGTTCAGGTCAGTTGTTTCTATGGGTTTCTCCAGCCTGGTCTTGACGCCTTAGCTCATCACTCCTCCCTCTCTGCAACTGGATTCCAGAGTTCTGCTCAGTGTTTAGCTGTGGGTGTCTACTTCTGCTTCCATCAGCTACTGGATGAAGGCTCTAGGATGGCATGTAAGGTAGTCATCAATCTCATTATTGGAGAAGGGCATTTACGTAGTCTCTCAACTATTGCTTAGATTGTTAGTTGGGGTCAAACTTGTGGATCTCAGGACATTTCTCTAGTTCCAGAATTATCCTGATTGCATGATTTCCCAGATGTTGGCAGTTCCTCTTTTGAGTAGTTGTTCACACCACTGCTGTCTGCTGGTTTAACAGTTCTCAAGCAATATTTTGTCTTCTCTTTTCCTATCTCTCTCTTTCCATTTCACCTGGAATACCTTGTTCTGTTGTTTTGGAACATACTTACTTTCCCTGAAATAAAACATATGATCTAGACCATATGTCCTGTCCCAGATGATCTCTTATATATTCCTGGGATCCTTGTCCCTTCTCTTGAAAAGTTCACAAACAAACAAACAAACAACCCACCCCCCTTTCACTTCATGCTAATAACTCCTTTCAGTTTTGTGATGCAGAGATTCTCAGACTTCATTGGTATCTCCGCGCATATTTTGTTTGCCATGTGGATACTGTTGTAATGTCAACCTTCAGCTTAACCAGTGGATTTAGCTTTCTCTTTGAGGTTTCTCATTTATTTAAGGAAAGGGAACTTCTCTAAGTAAAGATTCCTGTTCAGAAGTATCTTCCTTAAATCGTGGTTTCACTTGAAAAATGTGAGATGACACAAGTGAACCCTTTCTAGGGAAGCCATTTTAATTTTCATCAGTGATAAACTTTAGCAATTTTTAGGGAACTGATAAAGATTTGTTTGCTATATTTTATGTGATGCTGCCATCCTGTGGCCAAGTGTGGAATATTTTAGAATTACGCTCTTGGCCAATAAGTGCTTCATCCAAAGCCAGGGATTGTATCTGTTCTCAAAGTACCTCCCTGATAGCTACTTATCAATACAGAAGCCATGATACATATTTGTGATGTCTGTAATTTTATGTAATTTAGCAGAGAATGTCCTTACTGGATATTGATTGACGGACATTAACAGTTACACCAGGGGTAAGACATTAATTCTAAAATATCTTCTTCCTGTAAATGTATTTGTTCATGACTATAATGTGCTTTTACTTACTAACATGCTGTCATATTAAAACTGCACTAATGAGATACTCGGAAACTCAAGTCTTCTCTTGTAGTCATATTCAGTGTTTTGACTTATTTTGGAAGCCACTGTTTTGTTTTTGTTTCATCATGGCTGTTGAAACATCTGTCATTGTATGCAACTTTAAAGCCAAAAGAGGAACAATAACAATGAATTTCCCTTGCTCTTCCCGCTTTGCTTTACCTGGGATTCTTAGCCACAAAGGAGTGGATATAATATTTATAAGTTCTTTTTTATTTTATTTTATTTTACAAAGGTTATGATGAGATTCCTAATACAACAGCAGGAAGGAAGAAAAGGAATCAAACCATCTATGATATGGGACTAGAGATGTGGCCTGTAGGTTAAGATTGCATACTATTGTAGCAGAGGACCCAAGTCAAAGGTGGGAGACCAAATGTGCAGCTGAAGTAGTTGTGGGAAGGGACCCCATCTTATTCAATCTCTTTGTTCTAGTTACACCTTTATTTGGTGGGACAAGGATTAGCCATACTAGGCATGACCATTTCTTTTACAGTATACTGATTCAGGTTATCCAGAAAGGCTCTTACAAACACACAAACAATTGTAATTGCTGATGAAATATTTGGCATTCCCAGTACCCAGGCAAACTGATCTATTAATTTAACCTTCGCACTAACAATATCAAGATGTTAGCATCTATATCAGTACTTAAACAGTGGCTGGCTATGAGGGGACCACGCAGTAATCCTGAAGTTCCTCAGTCCATACACTGGATGTCTCCTGTGGTCTTCAGTAGAGTCTGTAATTCCAAAGAAGTAGGGTTATAAGGCCAAATGAATGAATGGACTTGCTAGAAAAATGAGAATAAGCTGCCAAAAAGCAAAAAGCTTCTTTCTTCCATGTCCTTATATAGGCTTCCAGAGAAGGTGTGGCTCAGATTTAAGGTGTGTATCCTTCAACCTCAAGATCTGGATTTAAAGTGGATTTTCCTACTTCAGATTAAGCAAAAACTCCTCACAGCTGTGCCTTCCATATTGGGAATTTAGTTAATTCCAGATGTAGTCAAGTGACAACCAACAGTAGCCATCATAAAGATGATCATGAGTCCTATCCAGTTTTTATCATTTCCTGAACTGTCGTATTTGTTCTCATGGATTCAGTTATGAAGTATGTTTCATCATATTGGTTTATGGGTATTGAGATGTATCTTTCCACTTTAAAGAAATAAGCACACTGATGAAAATTAAATGTAATTGAGAATATATATATATATATATATATATATATATATATATATATATATATAATCTTGCAACGTATTAATACACTATGTAATTCCAATTAGAGTACAGAATGTTTATTTCATATCCCATATTTATCATTTTGTGGTAAGAATACCAAATCTACACTCAAAAGTTTTCAAGAATATAATACAGTGTCTTGATCTACACTCCCCTAGTTGGGCAACAGATACTTTAAAATTATTCTTCCTATGTAAAAGAAAGGTTTTTGGGTTTTTTTTTTTTTTTTGTGCATGAATGCCCATGCCTTGGCACTTGGGATTATCTTTTTACTGTTCCTACATATTTGGATTCATAGAACGTAAAAATATTCAACTTGTAGTAGTTGAGATGGAATAGTGGTATATCCTAAAATAGAGGACAGGCATGGAACTAGACCTTGAAGCTTCAAACTTGCAAGTATGTTAGATAAATAAATGCAGAGATTTCATAAACAGAATGACAAATACACTAAATCGTGTATATTAAATATTTGCTTAGGCTAATTTTAGATGCTGTCACACATGAATACACACACACACATACACACACACACACACACAACACAAAGGTATATATGGAAAAATGCAGTGTGCTGGGAAGCTCATGTGCTTGATTGTGAAAATCCTTCCATTAAACAAGTACAGCAAAAGATCATGTTGTTCCTGCTAAATACATGATAAAGAGCAAGTTTCAACTGATATGTGAGAATGCACATGGTGTGCTTATTATTATCTTTCTGTGCATTGCAGTATTTGAAACTAATCTGAAAATTATTCCTATTTGAAATTTCTTGCTGCTTGCGCTTGCCAAGCTCCCTCAGAGGCACTTGCTTAGTGCAGCTGTCAGCAGTGTCTTATTTACTGTATGTGACTGCCACTGGGAGTCATTTCCCCCTCTTTGCATCATAACCCTTTATTGTCATATTAAAAGGGAAAGGAATCAAAATTGGCTCTTTGTACAACTTTATTGACTCATTTTTCATCATGGCCAAACGGAGTTTTCACCTCTAATTCATAAGAACCTTCCCCCCCCTTTTTTTCTCTTAGAGCCTTGATCTTACTGAATTCTTGCTTATTTATGTCTTACTTTATTTGTGATATTAACTTCCCTCATCCTTGGAATACTAAAAAATTATATGTGTGTGGTTTTCATGAACATCCACTTTTATCTTTGTTTGTTTGTTTGTTTTCTTTTGTGTCACACTGCAGGTTTCTTTGTTGGTGGCTTCCTTGTCTTTAAAAGCATTTACATTTTAGTCGGCACTGATTGCTTCCTTCCTATGTTTTGGATTTATAAATCAATTACAAGAAAATAGAAGGAGGGAATGATTTCTTATAAATTGTTTCACATTATATATGATGTCTGCCCCAATAATGTCTGTGCCCTTTATTTTTGATCTTGAGCTTGACTGGAGTGAGAATTACTAGTTTAGAAAAGGACATTTCTAGGTGTGTCTGAGTGTCCTTTGCATGGGAAAGCACAATACAAAGAAATGAAGAATAGAATTCCCACTATCTGACATGAGGTGTTTGACAAAATTGTTTTAAGTTTTTTCATATCGTATTTTCAAGCTATGTTTCAAAAGTGCATCTGTGCCAGAAAAAAAAATAACAATTCAAATTAGGGAAAAGTCTTTATGAAGTTGTGTATACAATATATGATTAGCAGATTGATGCTCACCGTAGCTTTTGTTAAACCCATGTCTCTGTATTTCCCAAGAACCTATTACACAGGCATTTATTGAGGCCACAAAACCATGTTTGCAATATTGCTTCATTTTATATCCCTCCTTCTGTCGTGATCAATGTTCACCCAGGTGCACCTTGTATTCCCTATATAAGGCAGGTGATCTGTAACCTATCCGGATGTGAAGTTCTAGAAAACAATTGGGTTTACACCTCCCATCTGTATCCTTGCTTTCCCTTTCAGGACCTGTTCATACTGACATTTTGGGATATGTTCACAGCTCAACTGACTCCAAAAATAACACACGCTGCCTGTGTGCAGGGTGCATCTCAGCTTCCTTTTTCAGAGAAACTTGAATTTCCATGGAAACCAGACAGGCAAAGAATAAAGGGTAAGTGCATGAAAATTCTGAGCTTTTGAAAACAAAAGCTGAATGCAGACCAACTGTCTCATTGGAATTCAGCTTGTGAGAAAGCAGCACCTGCCCCTGCCTCAGACTGTGGAGAGAAACCATGCTCCCTGTGGGCCTGAGTTCAGCACAATCAGGTCTTCCATACAATACTTGTTGAAGGTTAGAGGAGCAAAGTTTGAAATCCAAGAACCTAGATCATTTATCTGCCGGTTTTGGTGATCTGAAATTCATGTTGGCATTCTGTAAAATGAAAATTACAAGAAATGCTTTAAATAATTTATCCTTCCAAATGAATATTGGATGGTATTTAAAATTTTAGACTAGGAGGATATGTGCTTGGAAACCTTAGGAAATACTGTATTAAAAGATCCATAGGATACTGTTTTAGTCAAACAATAGATATTCATCAAATGGAAATCTTGCCATGTGAAAAAAAAAAAAGGTGTATATCCAAGAATCCAAAATCTAAAGTTCTAGTGAATAAAATTTACATATCTCAGTTTCCTAAACTACCAATAGAAGTTTGCAAGTTTAAATGCATTGATATATAAAATACTATAAAATATATATGTTAAGTTTAAGTAAATGGAATTTGTCTTTACATAGGGGGGAAATCCAGTCCTTACAATAGGAGACATTTGTAATTTGTAGTGCATTTGTAATTCTGGTAGTTCACTGTTGCTCTTCTTTGCATGCCTGCTTTGACTCCTACACCTTGTTATTCACTGGATTTCATTATTTGCAAGGACGTCACCAGTCTAGATTGTGTATTCTAGGTCCCCACATAGTGAATGAAGACATGGGCCTGGGTGTAATTCATTTATGTTGTAATTTGATGTTGTAATTTAAAGATGGATCAAATCTTCAAGTGGATTAATGTATGTGTAACACTGAACTATTCATTTTGTGGGTATGGAGTGGAGCAAGCTATGCATATATCAACAATGTAACCACAAGATGTAGAATCACAGCTGTTGTAATTTAAGATAAGCAGCTCATGTGAGAGAAAGACGCCATTTGACAGGTTTCAAGCAAGGGTTTTTTTAATTAGGGAAAGGGATCATAAAAAGGTGGCAGACTGGCCTTGGGGACAGGAGCAGCAGGAGAAGGGAAAGAGGAGGAGAGAGAAGGAGAGAGAGAGAAAGAGAGAGAGAGAGAGAGAGAGAGAGAGAGAGAGAGAGAGAGAGAGAGAGAGGGAGAGAGAAGGGGCAGAAGGGAGGGGGAGAAAGGATGGAGGAAGTGGGACAGAGAGAGAGGAGAGAGAGAGAGAGAGAAAGAGAGAGAGAGAGGGATGGAGGGAGAGAAAGAATAGATAGAGAAGATAGGAGGCAGGCAGGGCCCCTTTTAAAAGGGAACATAGTGAATATGCACAAGTAGCACTCTTAGTGGCAGCAACTAAGGGCAGGCAGCAGCTGAGGACCCCACAGGCAGGCCAGTACAGATACCTGAATAATAACAATAGCTATCAAGTAACTGTCTACCAGCCTACATGAACTAACTCAAAGAAAAAAGAAAACAGAAGGCAGAAATAAGGTATGCATTTTATGGGCAAAAGGAGTTTAGTGATATTGACATGTGGAGATATACTTTGACATCAGGAACTGCAAGAAATTCATCTACAAGACCCCCAATGTTACCTGACTCTCTAAGGTACAGCTAATGGCTACTGGAAGAGAATTGCTTTTCTTTGATTGTGTTGCCACTTGTGGATGGTTGTCCTGGCTTTTTTTGTCTGAACTTGACACAAACTAGAAATATTTAGGAAGAAGAACTTCAATTGAGAAGATGCCTCTGTAAAATTAAATCTGTGCTGAGTTTTCTCAATTCGTGATTGATGAGGGAAGACTCAGGCCATGGTGGGTGGTTCTACCCATGGGTAGGTGGTCCTGAGTGTATAAGAAAGCAATTCAAACAAGCCATGACTAATTACCATTCCTCCATGATCACTGTATCAGTCAGTTCCTCTATGCAGTTTCATTTGTTGAGTTCCTGGTTTCAGTGATGGAATATGATGTTAGACATATAAACTGAAGTAAGTCATCCCCCCAAGTTGCTTCTTGTCATGGTGTTTTATCACAGGAATAGAGACACCAACTAAGAAAAAAAATGGCATTGGGTTCATGCAGTATTGCTGCTACAAACCTAACCATGTGTTTTTGGATAGATCATGGTGGTGGTGGTAGCATTTGAACATGAGCTGGAAAAGCCATTGAGTGCTCAGAGTTCATTGGGCTGATCTGTGGGAGCTTGAAAGATAGTCATGTGAGAACAATGATGGAGACCCTGCTGGGCTTGTGACATATCAGGGGTAAGTAAAGACTATCCCAGGCATTTATGTGGCATTTTAGATTAAGATTGCATGATTCTAGTAGGCAGGAGCTGAAGAATCAAGTTGTGATTAAGAAGATAGCTCAAGTGAAAGCCTTGCTTTGCTGGTACAATTGACTATGGTCAGCTGATGTTGAAGAATACATTATTATTAAGAAGAGAGCAGTGTCTTCTGAAAAGTGTTTCCTCGGAATCTAAGGTCCAGAGATGGCAAAGGTGCTGGCAGCTGAATGTGGAATACGTAAGAGTTTCCCAGGTTGCACTGGTTTTAAAGGCATGCAGTGGAACATCAAAAGCAGGTGAGGCTCGGCACCCTGAAAAACCAGGAAAGGCCGTTAGAAAGGATGTGGCCTCTTGGATTACAAACCCCAGAATCAAAGACAACATTGAGAAAAGTTAACATGTGACAGTTCAGAGTCCCTGATTAAGGATCAAGGAAAGGTGAAGGTAAAGCACTATTGCGGTACAGACTCCAGCAGTTTGAAGATGCCAGAACCATGGGGCGACCACCAAGGACAGCAGGAAGTAGGAAGCAGAGCTAGCATGTGCCTTCAAGCCAAGCTATGTGAGCTGAGGACAGCCCTTAAGTCTTCTGGTGCCCAGAAGATCGTGAGAGAATCCCAGATGTCTGACTTCATGCTTTCGATGCTGCTAGACTTCTGCTGTGCTTTGATTTGATTGTGACTGTGCCCTAATTCTCCCCTTTTGGAGTAAAAAAAAAAGTATCTATTTTTGTATTTTATTTTACAGGATCTTGCAGCTGAGAGACTTTGAACTTTCAAAGAGCTTTTGGTTTAGCTAAATTTTAGGTGACTTATGCCCCCAGCCATTGGCCCCATGTCCATGCTTATGTGGGCAGAAATAATTGGATATAGAGAGTTATGAAAAAATTAAATGAAAGGACACTAAGTTGGGAGTCAGATTTGTGGGATATTATAATGGGAGAGTGAAGTGAGGGTAGATATGACCAAGGGACATTGTATGCATGTAGGAAAATTTAAGAATAAATAGTATATTAAACAAGTTTTCAGTTTGGTTATTCATATGTAATATATTATTGATTTATATAGAGCACATATGCTCCCTGCTCCATTTTGTTAGAATTCTCACTTTACCAATTCAAAATTGGAATTTGTAAGTCCAGAAACACTTCATTTTGGATCTTAGGAACAACATCTGGGGTAAAGTGAGTTGAGATATCACTAAATCTGTCTTCCTAAAAGTAGAGCTGGGAAAGAACACACACACAAAAAAAAGACCTATAGAAGATATAGAAAATGTATTTAAAGAGGAAAATTACATAAAAAGAAATATGTTAATCTCTTAATATGTATGTCATGATCCTGTGGGCACAGCCTAATTGTCCTGTAATTTATATTTTTCCAGATGTCTGGAGCCAAATGTGGATGAACCAACTCCTGCTGGGCAGCAGCTGGAATTTCACATTTTTCTTGTTTCCTGCTGGTCTCTCAATTTCATTTTGAAATGTTCTTTCAGTGCTGACTTCACTGTAATTTCCCTCTTATTAGCATAATACTGACCTCTGTTGTTTTTACTCATAAATTGTGCCTCAAACAGCAGCTACCTGAAGGCATTCAGTAAGTTAGGTTTTATTTATTTTATGATATTTATAGAAAACAGACTTCTTAGACTTTACAAGTACATGAATGAAAATATTAGCTAGCATTATCTAGAAAAACTAAAATCATGAAACTGTTTCAGGGAAGTGTGGAGGATCCAGTGTCCCATAGATTGCCAAGTGTAGCCTACAGTTCAGGAAAACCAGTGGTGTCAAAGTCTGACATTTGAAAGCCTGAGAAGAGCCAATGGATAAATTATAGTCTGGATGTTAGAGCCTGAGGATCATGAGGCACAACCATTGAGTAAACAAACTTAACTGCTTTTCCCCCTTGTTGTCAGTGAGTGGGATGTCCCTACACCCTGAGGTTCCCAGAGGAAGCAGGGAACCTGCTGCCCTGCAAACCACCAGGCTCTGCGAGCTGCCTTCTGCGACTAGTCAAGTGGAGGCAGAACACAGGCAGCTGGCGGTAGTGTTACGAACATGTGAACTTCACAAAAGCTTAAAAAAGGATTTTTAGCATCAAAAGATAAGAGACAAGCACGACTTCTTGGTAGCAGCATTTTCTCAGGTGGTCTCTGTTTTGCCAAAGATACTAATGGAGGTTTTCTGACTCAGCCTAAGCAGAAAAAAAAAAAAAAAAAAAAAAAAAAAAAAAAAAAAAAAAAAAAAAACGCAGGGCTCCCCTTTAAAAAACCCAGCTAGCTCAGTCAGTAGAGCATGAGATTCTTAATCTTACGGTTGTGGGTCCATGCCTCACGAAGCTGGCAGTGGCAGTGACCGCACAGCTCTCAAAGCTGATGGTACAGGTACCTCCACCATCTTGGAAAGCAGAAGCTAAGAAAGCCACTGCTTTAATTTTGATGGTGTTGTTTAACAGCTAAAATAATGTGTGGCCAGAAAAAGGTAAAGATTTACAGTAAAGACAGATTCAGATAAAGAAAAACCTCTAAAGGTTTATAATGTATTTAAAAATATATGTAGGTTTATGAGAGAAAATGAGGAAGAAAAAAATAGAGTAGCTGGGCGGTAGTGATACACGCCTTTAATCCCAGCACTTGGGAGGCAGAGGCAAGCAGATCTCTGTGACTTCAACGCTAGCCTGGTGTACAGAGTGAATTCAAGGGCAGCCAAAGTTACACAGAGAAACCCTGTAGCTGGGTGTGGTGGCACATGCCCTTAATCCCAGCACTCCAGAAGCAGAGGCAGGCAGATTTCCACAGAGAAACCCTGTCTCAGGATAAAAGAAACAAAAGGAAGTAAAAATAGAATAGAATAGCCATGTAAAGATGGAAAATACACAGAAAGTCTGGATAGTATATGCTATATTGTTGTCTTTAAATTGTTTGATTGCAGAGGAATTACTGCTGCTGAAATACATTTGATTATAAGTGCTGCTGAATTAATCCAACTTATATATTTTAAAAATGCTTTCACTTCAAAATTTAAGTCTAACCACAGGCTACTTGGGAAAAGAATTTTTGCTTGTGTTTCCATAGAAAATGAAAAGCTGTGGATTCCTTCCAAACTAATATGGTTTGATCAAGCAAGACTCCCTGAAGCAATGGCCTACACCCAGAACAGCTGAAATGATGCAGCCATAGATGACTATAGCCAGATTTCTGTGTTTTATCATGATCCCCATGGTATGGACGTCACCCCAAACCAGCAGGAAGCATTTTGGAATGAATGACACCCAAATTTCCAAATATTGCTTATAAATGTTGTTCTCATTTAAATGGGGTTGGTTATAAATGGTAATTATATTCAATCTCTGTTTAAAGGAAAAAATAGGAGTAGGATATGGAGATGAATATTTTACATTGGTATGGATTTTCATTTATTGATACAAACTTAAGGTTAATTTTGTGATATGTACATGTTTCCTCTTATTTAGGTATTGTGTTTATAAGGATCTTTTAAAATTTAATGCACAATTAAATGCAGATTATATATAGTCAGGTGTAATAGTCAAAATTTATAGTTAGGTTAGTTAAGTTTTCTAGATATACAGAGATGTATTTGAGATGGATAGATATTCTTCAACCTATCAAAGACCAACAGAATACATGCCATTTAAATGGTTTAGGGTTTTTCTTGACAGTGAGACACACCTGCTCCTGGCACACAAATTATATCAGAAAGTAGGATGGGTATCGAAGAAACTCAACATGGAGTTTGCCTTCAACATGGCAACATTAGCCATTTGGGCAAGAAACTGTGCTTGCTTGGACTGTTTGTTGCTGCATAAACTGGACATGCAGGACCCACAAGAAAGTGACTGCTGAAATTACAAAACAAGATGAACAGTCCAAAATGGTTCCTGCTGAAACGGAGAAGTGTGCCAGACATGCTGTGGCCTATAGGCTGAAGATGGATGCCACAACATTGCAGAGGAACTTTGGGTGACTATCTAGGTAGCAAGATGTCTCTGTCAACTCTAGAGTTTATATATTATCCATCTGTGGTCTTTGATGGAGTTGAAGACAGATAGTTATAGTTATAGTTTTCTTCAGTTATTATAAAAGATAAGTTACCCTTCTTTTTATTTAGACAGAAAAGAGGAGATGATGGGGGAGGTCCTTCTGTGTATGTTTATCTTATTGGTTAATGAATAAGGCAATGTTGGCCAATGAGGCAGCAAGATAGGTGGGACTAGGAGTCAAGGAGGATTTGGGGAAATGTAGCAAAAGGGACTCTTGTGTTACAGGCAGGAAGTGACAGAGCAGGCAGACTCATATATAAGCAAGGGCAAGAAGGAAGTCGTCCCTTTTTCTCTTCCTCCTGCTCTCTGCTCTGGAGCTGCCATGTGATTGCGGCAAGAGAAGAAACCAGCCTGGGGTCCAATAAGATAAGTCTTTATGGTTAATACTTAAGACTGAGCTAGCATATAAGAAATCCTAGCCAATTGGCCAACAGCATTCTAAGCTAATATAAGACTCTGTGTGTTACTTTTGGGTGGCCACGTGGCAGCAGAGCTGGGGTAGTTGTAGTAAAGACTTACTGTTACAATTCCCAGTTGCACAAGGAATGGAATACTGAATTTCTAAACCTACAGATTCAAATACTGATGTCCTCCACCAACTCTTAACATTCTAAGGCACTCTCACTTTAATATATAATGTGACTGTCACAAATGAGTGCCCAGTGACTTTCTAGGAGGATGAGCAGAAATCTCACACCAGGCAGAAAGCATCTGTGTTCCATGGAGTTCCCCTCTCACTTCATTCTTCTCAATGACAGAACAATCTAGTTTTGCCAATTTTAGCATGTATTGATACTTCTTAATTAATCACTATATTCAGTCCTTTATTCTTTCACTTGTGTGTTTAGAAATTTAGTGGCTCACAGATGAATATGTTTACATAAATCCTAGCTTACCTCTTTGGGTAAATGAAGTCAAAATTCTTACCAAAAACAGCTGGAATCACTGTATAAGTCTCTCTCATAGTAAAGCAGGGCAATCAAATATTTTACCATTGTTCATAGTATTTAAATTAAAAGTTTAAAACAATTTCAAAGTAACCAAATTTTGTTTTTTTACATTATATTTGAATAAAAATACAAAGTTAACTAAAACCAAACAAGTAATAATGCATTGAAAGAAGGCTATTTAGTTTTCAGAGATTTTGTAATCTTCTGACTTTCTTTGTGCTTTCTTTATTTCAGTGTATGTGCAAGGATTCCATTAGCATAATTCTCAAATCACTATCATCACCATCACTGTAAACATTTGTTTTGCATCTAATCAATTCTACAAACACAAGGCGAGCTTTGAGAAGAGAATTCAGGCCAGCGAAAATAGTCCTTTCAGATAAATTTCTTCTTGAAATATACTTGCTGAAATCTTTAAAGGAACAATATTAATTTAAAATGGAGAACTGGATTTTCTAGAAAATGAATCTCAAAATTAATATGAAATGATGTTGGAATTTCTAATAGAATGCTTGATATTTTCCAAAGCTCGTGCAATTGTAGAAGCTGGATAGAGCAGCATATCAACCCTACACTTCTGACATTTTATTGGTTTAGAACTACATGTGATGACAACTCTCTTTCTGCTTGCCTTCCAATAGCAATTTATTCTGGATCATCAAGATGGTGATATGATTGATTCATAGTTTTTCTTCAAACCATTTGTTCCTCATTGATAAGAGAGATTAAGAACAATACAAATAAACTTCAAGTGGCTCCTTACATGATTGTTTCCATAATTAAAATTTGGAAGCACATGATAGAAACTAAAATATGCCAAAAGGATATTCTAGATATGGTTACACTTTGAAGGTCTTACCATATAAATAAAAATATAAATTGAGAATAAATAAACTTTTTCTTAAAAATCTTGGCAATTTTATTTTCCATTTAAAGAATGGAATTGGCCCCAGGGGCATGATGTATATGTCTCAGATAACTGTAAGCTGTATTGCTGAGTGTTGAAGCTAAGAGATCTGACTTACTAAGTTAGGTCTTTGACAGTTTCATATATGTGTAAATAATTCAGACATTCAGGGTATCTCCCTTACAGGTTTTTGTCTTATAAGTCATATGTATTTTATTCTTTTTCATCTAACACTTTTCTATATGACTTTTTCACACTTTTTTATTTGAGTTAATCCTCTCCCTACTTCCTTGTCTCCTTATTCTCCATATCACACTCCTTAAGCCTTTGACTTCCGTATTCCCCATCTCTATCTTCAGAGTACTTATGTTTTTCTAGTCCCACCCCCCTAAGACATTTCCCTCTGAATTTCTTCTTTGTAGATTTAAAGCATCTGCTAGTGAAAGACCCCTGTCCCTTAGCCCTTTCTTTCTCAAGTTTGTCTCCTCTTCCTCCTGTCGGCGGCTTCCCCGATCCCCACCCCCGGTGGCCTTTCCCCGCCCGGCCCGAGAACAAGCACCGGGTGGGGCCGGCCCGAGAACAAGCACCGGGTGGGGCCGGCCCGAGAATGAGCACCAGGTGGGCCAGCCCGAGAACGAGCACCGGGTGGGCTGGCACGAGGGCGAGCACCAGGTGGGTCAGCACGAGAACAAACACCGAGTGAGCCGGCCTGGAGCTCTGCCCCTGAGCCCCCGCCCCGCCCGAAGAGAAACACTCCGTCCCAAGGTCTCCGCCCCCAAGGTCAGCCATCAGGAAAGGGGGGGAATTGAGTCTGCTGTACCAGACACCAGACCTTGAGAATATGCTGATCTGGAATGGCTCTGTGTCTCATTTGAACCATCCAATGGAAATGATTCTGTATTTCGCCTCATTTGAAAGACTCTGTGTTTCACCTCATTTGAATAACTCTGTACTTTGCCTCATTTGAATAACCCTGTATAGCGCCTCATATACATTGACCAATGGGAATAGCTCTGTATAATGCCTCATTAGAATTATCCAATAGAATCCTTGCTCCTAGCTTGCGCCTTTTTTCCTATATAAGGACCCCTTTTCCCTTGGCTCGGGGCGCTTAGCCACACAGAAGCTAAGTCGCCCCAGGTACCTGCGTCTCCAATAAAGCCTCTTGTTTTTTACATCCAGTTCGTGGCCTCGCTGATTCCTGGGTGTGTGGGTCTCCCTCTACGAAAGTGCCTCTTCGGGGTCTTTCACTAGATACCTAAGTTCATTTGATGCTCATAAATTCTTTAAGCTGTTTTTTTAATCTTGGAAGAATTTTCCTTCTCCTCCAATAAGAATGGATTGTTTTGCTAGATGAGTAGTCAGGGTTAGCATCTGTGTTCCTTTGGTGCTTGCAGCACATTGCTCAAAGATCCCTGGCTTTTAAAGTTTCAATTGAGAAATATGCTGTTATTCTGATGGACCCCACTTTACAAGAGACTTGGGCTGTCTCCTGTATAGCTTCCAATATCTTCTTTTTATTTACTGCAGTAACTATAATATGGAGTGTAGGGATTCTTTTCTATTTTTCTATTTAGTGTACATTGACCCTTTGTACTTGAATGGACAATTTCCCCCTTTCGTTTGGAGATTTTCTTTGGTGGTTTTATTGAAGTTGTGTTACAGACCTTTGACTTGCATTTTTCTTATTCTTTAATACCAAACATTCTTAGACTTGGCCTATTCATTGCCTTATATTCAGTTTGTGAGATTTTAAAATTTTTATTATTTTGGTGAAATGAATGTTTCACTTACTCTACCTTAGGTCCAAACCCTCATAATCTGTCTTTTACATAGTCCATTCTGTTGATGAGACTTTCAATTTTGTTTTTTAGATTTCCTAATTTCTTTCAATTCCATATTCATTTTACTTTCAGTTTCCTAAATTTAGTGTTTCTGTCTCATTGTTGAACTCAGTTTTCATATCTTGCATTGTCTTCATTATTTCATTAGCTGTTTGTGTTTCCTTGGACTTTGTATGTTTATGATTATTATTTTGAATTCTGTGTTATGTTATGAATTTTGTTTAAGTTATGCTGTTTGGGGAGTATTTAATGTGGGGATTGATGATCATTAGGGATATATATATATATATATATATATATTATATATATATATATATCTTGAGTGTTTGTGATCATACTTAAGTACTGGAGCTAGGCTGCAGGTTGTGTCTTTTGACATGAGTATTATTCACCTGGCCTCAAGTCCCACCATGGGGGCAGTGAGCTCAGCAGCTTGAGGGAGGCCAGATGGATGAACTCAAGGCCAGCCGGTCTCTTTCAAGAACTAAGAGGAAATCTAGGGAAAATTCTAAGGCATAGAAGAGCTCTCTATAAAAGCTTAAGGAAAATCCAGGAGGGATGGCGCTAATGTGGAGGTTCCTAGAATTTGGAAAATGGTCATTTACTTACTGCCTGCATCAAAGTTCAAAGGGCGAAGTGTACAGGGATGAAGCATCAGACGCCAGATCTTCACAGGTGGCTATCTCTGCTTGGGCCAAGTACCTAGAGCATGTGCACAGGGATAATTCATGAACCTTTAAAGCCAGGTCCCTACTGAGTGCTGGAGGCTGCCTTCTGTGCCAAAACTTTTCTCCAAAAGTCCTATCAAAAGTCTTCTCCGTATAATAAGGATTAATTCTTGTTTGCCTGAAGATTCTTGAGTCTGCTATATATGCATAGTTTTGTTCACAACCTTGTGACCAAAGACATTCTTTTTATATTCTTCAATTTCTATTCCCTAGACTGAATTGTAGAATTGGAGAAGACCGGAAATAAGGGATGCTGTTAGTACCCTTTAACATTCTCTCTCTCTCTCTCTCTCTCTCTGACACACACACACACACACACACACACACACACACATAACATATACACACACACATAACATACACACACACACACACATACACAAACCCCCTAGTATGAATAAAGCACATTCTTGTTGATCTATTCATCCTGTCAAGTTCAACTCAGAGGTAAATGTCTGATTATTATTTACAACTCTTCTGCTGAAACCTCATGGAAATATAGAAGCATTCACAGCTCTTCTCTCTACCCCCAACACACAGATATTTTTCTCTTTTCTAGATCATGAAAACAAGAATGTTCAGTAGATGTCACTCTAAGGCTGATGTTTGGTCACTTAATGCTCTTGTGTTCTGCACCATCAAAGATGAACCAGGCATTTGGTATTTATTTCCATGTACCTTAATGTTAAATATACACAAGCATATGTGCATTTATAAGCTTGTTTATTGTTTATAATATTGTTTTTCAAATAAGCTATTACTGTGTAAGGGGTGATTTGTGTGTGTGTGTGTGTGTGTGTGTGTGTGTGTGTGTGTGTGTGTGTATGTGTGTGTTTATGCTCATGCACATGGCATGATGCAAGAGTGTAGGTGAAAGAACAAGTCTACACATAAGGTCCAGAGGTCCACCTCTTGTTCCCAGGCTTTTAAGCAAGAATTATTTTCCAGCTCCTACAACTTCTGGTTTTGATACATGCATGAAGAGTGATTTTATATTGATAATTCCTCTGGAAAAGCTCTTAAGTGCTGGGATTAGATTACAGCAGATTCAGAGACTCACAGCCAAACATTAGGAAGAGCGAGGGAGCAAATTTGAGCTCCCCATTGGGTCCCTCCCCTTGGAATTGGGAGAAGCCCGTGAAAGAGGGTGAGGAAGAATTTTAGGAGACATAGAAATTGAAGACACCAGGAGAAGACAAGGCATGGATCAACTAAGCAGGGCTCATTGGGGCTCACAGAGACAGAAGAGGCAATCACAGAGCCTGCATGGGTCTGTGCTTGGTCCTCGCATATATATTATATACTATGGTTGTTAGCTTGGTATTTTCTGAAGGAAAATGAAGCAATGCACTTTGGGTGAGAGAGAAGGTGGTGCGACAGACACTAAGAGGAGCAGAGGGAGGGGAAAACGTGGTCAGGATGTATTGAAAACAAAATAATAAAATACAAAAAATAGTACACAAGAGTTCATGTGAAATTAGGTATCAAACCCTGGGATTTGTGTATGTTAGGCAATTACTTCGGCACTTGAGTTTCCTTCCTAGCCATTAAATAGATTTCAATGATTAACTTTAATTGAATATGAAAGAGAAGGGATTATGTTTCATATAAAATAATTATTTAATAGTGACATAAAATTCCCACATTTGTTGCATACATCTTTAATTTATTTATTCTTTCTGAGTGTGTATGTGTAGGGATGTCGAGGTTTGAGGACACCTTCTTGGATCTGGTTGTATCCTTCCACTGTGGGTCCAATATCAAACTCACCTCATCATCCTTATGGGGCACTCTTCTAGTTATCAAGCCATCCTTCCATATCTTATGGTGGTATACTTTAATAAAATTAAAATGAAGCAGTTCTCAGCTAAATGAGCATAAGAATGAAAATCAGTAAGGGTATTTAAGGCCTTCACTTTTGTTTCACTTATATAGTGTTTTGAAATATAATCTAATTAAACTTTGTAAGTTTTGAATTTCCTCTCAGTAGTTTTTGAAGAATTTTATACAAGTGAGGAGTTCATTCTTTCTCCTTTGTCTTTAGAGCCAGCTCTCTGGAGTATAATTTTGACTTTATCAACTGCACTTAAACATTTCTTCTCTAAATCACCACCATTTAGCTTTCTATTCATCTCCCATCAATAAGGACCTCTTGTGGTGTACCAGGCTCGTTATATAGTAACATGAAGTACAGTTCACACTCCTTGATGCTCCCTGAAATAGCTCCTAAAATGATCTGTTAGGTAAGCGGCCACAATTTCCAAGTTCCTCTCTTACGATTACTGTTCTTATGATTATTTATCATTTTTTTCACTTATTTAACATGCCAACCAGTTTCCCCTCTCTCATCTCTTCCCATTTCCTCCCACCTCCATCTCCCCGCCCCTCACTCCATCCACTCCTCCTCCATCTCCATTCAGAAAGGGGCAGGCCTCCCATGGGAGTCAACAAAGCATGGCATATCAAATTGAAGCAGTACAAAGCTTCTCTCCCTGCATCAAGCCTGGGTGAGACATCCCCCCATTGGGATTAGATTCCAAAAAGCCAACTTATGTGCTAGGGACAGGTTCTGATCCCATTGCTAGATGGCCCCTCAAAACAGACCGAACTACACAACTGATACCCACAGTCAGAGGGTCTAGATTGGTTCTATTCAGGCTCCCTAGCTGTCTGTCCAGAGTTGGTGAGCTCCTACTTGACCAGGTCAGCTGCCTTTGTGTGTTTCTCTATCATCTTGACCTCCTGTGCTCAGGCAGTCCTTCTTTCTTCTCTTCAACTGGAGTCCTGGAAGCATGAGGGATCAGGTTGGTTGAGTTGGGGACAGAGGGAGAAAGTAATAAAAGAAATGTCTTGATAGAAGTGGGGCATTTTGGGGCTAGTGAGAAACTTGGTTCCAGAGAAACTCCCACGAATCCACAAGGATGACCCCAACTAACAATGCTAGCAATAGTGAAGAGGGCGCCTAAATGGGCCTTCTGCTGTAATCTGATTGGTTACTATCTTAATTGTCATCAGAGAGCCTTCATCCAGTAACAGATGGAAACACATGCAGAGATCCACAGATGTTACAATTTTAAGTCCTTTATTTCAAATATTTTCTGTAGATTTTGTTCATAATGTGGTAACTTACATTGTTTACTAATAAACATAGAAATATCTTAGCTGTCTTATGTGTTCTAGTATTTTCCATATAGATCAAGGGCATACATATGTATATGTATATACTGTTTTCTTCACAATGCTTTTATTGAGATAGGTCCCACTCATTGTAATGCAAGATGCATTTAATACTTGCCCCCTCCTCTTAACTTTGTCTTTTCTCCTGCTGTCTTGCAGAAGAAATAAGAGCAGCCCATGTAAAAAGATTATATATGCATTGCTAGAGATCAAGATGATTTTCTATTGTCCTGGATATTTTCTACCCTTGACCCAAGACATGGGCTTCTGACTCAGCTCACTCTTGTATCTTCATTTCTTCCCTGGAAGGATGAAGAAATAGTTGTTTTGAAAGAGGCATGCTCTTACAGAGAGACTATCAATACTAGGAAGTTTTGTCAGATATCTTAACATTATTTTCCACGATGCTTTGATATGCACTGGATAACAGAAACAGTATAGGTTAAAATAGAAGCAGAAGCAGACACACACAGCTAAACACTGAGCTGAACTCTGGAATCCAGTTGCAGAGAGGGAGTAATGATGAGCAAAGGGGTCAAGACCAGGCTAGAGAGACCCACAGAAATAGCTGACCTGAGCAAGGGGGAGCTCATGGACCCCAGACTCATAGCTGGGAAACCAGCATAGGACTGTTCCAGACCCCCTGAACAAGAATGTCAGTTTGGAGGTCTGGGTAATCTATGGAGCCTCTGGTAGTGGATCAGTATTTATCCCTAGTACATGAATGGACTTCGGGAGCCCATTCCACATAGAGGGATACTCTTTTAGCTTAGATGCAGGGGGAGGGTCTAGGTCCTGCTCCAAATGATTTGAGGGACTTTTAAGATTCCCCACAGAAGACCTCACCCTCATTGAGGAGCAGAAAGGGGATAGGATAGGTGGTTGGTGGGGGGGCAGGGGAGGAGGGGAGAGAGAGGAAACAGGAGTAGACTTGTAAAACAAGCTTGTTTCTAATTTAAATAAAAGAAAAAAGAAAAAAATCAAACTCCTCCACCCAAAATTTTTTTGTCACATGTCTTTTTGCTCGGTTAACATCAGGAGTACAAGCTCCAAAAATCTAACAGAGTCACTGTTACATTCAGCTTGCAAGGTAGTGTAGTGTAGTGGAAGTGCTTAAAGAAAAATATGAACCTTTTGCTTAAAACGTTACTTTTGGTGTGTGTGTGTGTGTGTGTGTGTGTGTGTGTGTGTGTGTGTGTGTGTGTGTCTGTCTGTCTGTCTGTCTGTCTGTCTGTCTGTCTGTCTGTGTGTCTGTGTGTCTGTGTGTAGTGAAAGATCCAACCTGTGGCGGTCCCAGGCGTATGTGAGCATGAGGGACTTGATCTGGGGTCCCTGACCAGCTTGCTCTCTTGGTTCCAGTTGGGTCGGGTCAAGGATTGCAGCTGGGTGTGGATCCTTGGAGCTGGAGCTTGTGGGTCATCGGTTTCTTATGTAAATACCTTTTCCTTTATTTATCCTAGTCCCATGTACCTTAATCTGCACATCTCTCTCTCTCTCTCTCTCTCTCTCTCTCTCTCTCTCTCTCTCTCTCTCTCTCTGTGTGTGTGTGTGTGTGTGTGCACATGATACACGTGTAGAGGTTAAAGGACAGCTCATCAAAGTTTCTTCTCTCCTACCATGTGGGTCCTTGGCATTGAGCTCCAGTGGCCAATTTTGGCAGTAAGCATCTTTATCCACTGCACCATCTTGCCAGTTCATATAGGGAATATTTAATTATCTACTGTATACCTCCCACAAGGCCAGAAAACAAGACTTCCCCCATGCGATTAACACTGAAGGGACTCACAAACCTCAAGTTGCTCCCCTCTGGACCTCTCATTAGGCACACAAATGTGAACACACACCAATTGCAAATAGATCCTTTATTAAGGAAGACAAAAAGACAAGGTGGCTGCATCTGAATCAGGCAGAAGCTGCAGTGAATAGCTTTGTAGGTGTTCAATTTCAGAGGGAAAGGGAGGAGGTCTGTGTTGGAATGAGCTAGGATTTGTTGATAAGTTCTGACTGGGTGTTTCAATTATGTTAATCAAAATAATGCATTTTGATTACTGGACCTTGATGTTTTGTTGATTGGACCTTGGAGATCCATCTCAGGAATTATTCAGTGATCAAATAATGTAATAGATCTTGGTGGCTAGCTTTAGGAATGTATGCTAACACTTTAACAAGGAGGAGAAAGGCAAATCCTGTCAGTGCCCTGTTTGCCACACTCCAGCCTGTCTTTGCTGTGGTTTGGCAGGCCAGAGTCCTTCAATTATGTTCAGGTCTTCACAAGTCCCATATTTTCTTGTTATAAAGCATGCTCAGCAAAAGCAGTATCCACCTTTCCTCATAATCAGTATGAATTAACTGTCTGGTTAATTCGTTTTAAGAAATTCTTTATGGGGCTTATACTTCCATCTATGAGAGATTTTGAGAGTTATATGTAGTTTAATTTAAATCAAAGAAGGATCAAATATAACAGGAAATATCAGGATAAAAATCTTACAGAAAATTTAGCGTTAGAATAAATCCATTGCAAAGATGATTCTTATTCATCCCATCTCATAGATAAATACTGAATTTATAGGGGAATGAATTCCTCCAATGGACTGAATAATAACTTTTTAGATAGGAATGGGATATTATGAAAGCAATTATCCTGTCTATTTCTATAATTATGCTGATTTTGCTGGGAGCAGATTTTCTTTCCAGCAATCATTTCATCTTATATAATACTTTGTTATATCATTCCACTCCCTTTTATAATGATATGGACAACGTGTCCTCACTTTTACTGATACTGTAATCTTACATACTTCTATACTTTTCTAAGATTATTAAAACATATATTCAATTTGACTCTAATGTTACAGTTCATTAAAACTTCATCTAAATTTCTAATAATTAGTACACTAGAACTCAAAATACAAAGTGGCACTTGACATGATTTAGGTATAATTACTAAGTGGATTTAGGTATAATAACTAAGTGGGCAATTCTTATGATAAATAAATGTGTGGTCATCAAGCTCAATATTCTACCTTTCTAGAAACCAAAATGTTTTTAATTATATTGTATGCAATATCCTTGAAATTAACTTATTTTAAATACATTTTGAAATATCTAATGAATACATTACCTTTTGGAATAACTTTGATTGTATATTATTTACATTATAAATTATACAAATTATGTATAATATAGACTAACCAAATTGGCATTTTCTCTCCTTTTGTTAATGAGGTACAGATGGGTAGCACAAGGAAATTGAAAGCATTTCAGGTTGCTTCATATAATTTGTCAAAAAAAATCTTTTGGTTTCCTCCTAGTTCATCAAACATAAACAATTTATAAGCTTTTCATTGCAAGAAAAAATAAATCTTTTGTTTTGTTTGCTTGCAATTTAGCTTACCTGATTTTATTAAATTGCTCACATTTAAAAAAGAAACTTTTGGTAACTTCTCTAATTTGTGTAGTGTCTGCAAGAGAGCTACAGCTATTTTGGTAGATTGTATAAGAAGCAAAAATGATCCAGGTTAAAAAAAATCACAAATGGATATGCTCCAATCCCTTGGGACACCCTGCCATGAACCTGTGAGAGCATCCAGTACCCTTCCTAGGTGATTACCAAAAAAGAAAGTCTCATTGTTAGGAAGCTTGTCCCAAAGTCCTAATTGATACTATCTTCAAAATGTGAAATTTTTAGATATTCATTCTAAAGCAGGTATGGCTGGAGGGCATCAAATGAATTCTAGATTCTATCATATGCACACACTCTAAGAACATGAATAGGAATATGCTTCAGTTCACCTCAAATTTCATGATGTCATTGTTGTAACAGCTGAGTAATACTCCAAAATGATGTAAATGTACCACATTTTCTTTGTCCATTCTTTGTTTGAGGGCATTTAGGTTATTTCCAGGTTCTGGCTATTATGAATAACACTGCTAGGAACATAGTTGAACAAGTGTTCTTATGGAAATATTGAGTATCCTTTGGGTATATGCCCAAGAGTGGTATAGCTGGGTCTTGAGGTAGATTGTTTTCCAATTATCTAAGAAACCACCATACTGATTTCCAAAATGGTTGTACAAGTTTGCACTCCCACCAGTAGTGGAAGAGTGTTCCCTTTGTTCCACATCCTTTCTAGCGTAAATGTCATCAGTGTTTTTGATCGTAGCCATTCTGACAAGTTTTATCTGCTGAAGTGTCCTTTTTCTAGAGGCATGGCCATTAAGATTCCAGTCACTAGTGGTCACTTTGTTTCTTATTTCCTTTTCTCTGAAACAAAGCACCAGAAAGGACTTTAAAGGTTGCAGCACTTCACTGTGACTTCTAAAATGACTTCTTCCGGAACCTATGCACCCATAAGGTACCAGAATTCAAGTATTGCCAGGAATTGGTTTAGACTTTCTGTGCTAGAAAAATAAATTGAGTTAGGACACATAAATCACCTTCATACTTGAAATAAGCACATTTGTTTATTTGTTTGTTGGTTTGTTTTGAAATAAGCACATTTAAAATGTGCATTTTTACTAAGGAGCACAAATATGCTGACTCTTAGCTAACCTGTGTGTTAAATGCGTACTTATGCCAGTGAGATGCTGCGGTGAGTAAGGCTACTTGCTGCCAAATTGACAACCCCAGTTTGATTGTTACAACTCACCTAGTGAGAGGAAAGAACTGACTCCTTCAACATGGTATACTCTGACCTCTGTATAGGTACTGTAGAATACATGTGACACCACTGAATAAATGAATGTAATAATACATACATGAATATAATTATTAAAAGAAACAAAAATATTTAAAGCATTTTAAATAGCAAATAAATGCTAATAATGAATAAAATTAATGACTTTTATGTCTGACTTGTGTGTCCTCATGATGCCAACTGTATTTCATAGAAATCAATTTATATTACAAATACTCCTTAACAAGATTGTGTGGCAATCAGTTGTGGACAACCTGTGCTAATTTTTTTCTTAGCTCTTTGGAAAAAGCCAGAGGTTAACTAAATGAAACTCATAATTATTATATGTTAATATCATTGAATCAAACAGATGTTTAGCTTCTAAAATACATAGAGAAGGAAGAAAAATTTTTCACACTGTTTTCTTATGTGAGTTTATAACCACTTGTTTATTTTCTTGACTGGATGAATTGAAACATACTTTGACTATGATTTTTAAAATTTGCTAGTCAGGAGATCTGATTTTGTATATTCCCCTTTCTGTGTACACAGACCACATCAGAAGCAGGAGACATAGTCACTAGTTAACATGATGGAAACCTTATTGCAGGAATATAGATAGCAGGACTCCATCAGGAGACATCCTCAACTAAAGAAGGTATCTTAGCATGTTGGCCTGCTTGTCTCCAGGTGTGCCCTAGTGCAGAGAAGTGGTAAAAATCACAACCCTTTGTTACTACTTTCATGATCTCAAAGATGTTACTGATGTAACATTCTAGATTTATTATAAATCATTGAAAACATATGGTCCTTATAATATCAGCACCCATATAATTAGTTTCTTTTGAGTTTCTATAGATCCAATCAATAATGATCATTTAACTTAAAAAAAGTTTACAAAGTTGACTATGAGAAATCAGACAAATAAGGTTTTGAAGCAGAAAATTGCAGGTTTTGCCCATGATGTGATCTTGTCTTTAGTTTTGCCTGCAGTCACTGGACTTACCAAGTTCCAACCAGCACCCACAATGAGGTACAGTTTAACTGATAACACATGGCTTCTTAAAGTGATATTAACTGCAATTGTGTAGGAGAGTCAGTACTACAGTTCTGACAACCTGTAGTCATTTGAAATCTGAGCCCCTAAGAATATGTCAATGAACACTGGATGCTTTTAATTTTCATTAAAAAATAAGATTATAATGGAATTGCAATAAATCTCTCTCCTACTCCCGACCTAACTCCAAACCCTCCCATGTACCCCTCTTATTTTACTTCAGCTTCGTGGTCTCTCCTTTCACTAATTGTTATACACATACTTCCTATACATATACATATACATATACATATACATATACATATACATATACATATACATATACATTCCTAATTATAACTTGCAGTCCACATATAATGTTACTTCTATGCCTGTTTTTAGGGCTGATCATTTGGCACTGAACTATCTATCAGTTGGCATTCTCTTCCTTGGGAAGACCACCTCTCCCACTCCTAGTTTTCTTTAGTTGCCTATAGTTCTGTGAATTGTGATGAGATCTTGTAAGCTTTTCCTATCCACTTTGTTATGACCATTGGTGTCATCTTTGGTCAGCTCACATTTGGGTTGTCATGATGACGAGACTTTATGGGTACTGCTTCTGCTATTACTAGGAAACACAATCTCATTTATTCACCCTCTGGGGATCTTACAATCTTTCTGCCACTGTTCCACAACATTCTCTTTGTCTTAAGCCTTAGTGATGTTTGTTTTTTTTTAATGTATTCATTGGGGTTGGGTTCCACAAGTCTGGGATTTGATTGTTTGTGGTCCTTCATTGGCATAAGGACAAATGTTTAGACTGTTTTTAAGGATCATGCTGGGTTAGCAAATTAATGGTTGTAGATTGACCTTGTGTACTCATGACTTCACTGAAACTGAGTAGTTAGCTAGATTTCCAGCACCAGGTATGGTTTCTGTCTTATTGATCAGGTCTTAAATCTTATTAAAGGGGTGGTTGCCACCAACATATGAATGCCACTCTTTCGAAGTTAAGATTAACAGGCATCAAAGTTTAGCATTGCTGTTGGCTGCCTCCTTGCTTTGGGAGCTGGCTTGTTGCCTTCTGATACCATGAATACTAGTTCTAAACGAGAGGACATTCAAGTTAGTTCCAGCTCAGGAGTCTCTGGCCCTGTTTCAGGAGTGCATGGCTAAGTAACTGAGTTATCTTGCCAATTAGTTGCACAAACTATTTCATAGTATGTAGGGAGATTTTTATCCACTTAAGTCTATTATACATAAATTTCATATGTGTGAGATTCAGTTTAAAAATGTATCTATCTGTATGTTTTTAAAGAGCAGACACAATGGTGCTATTGAAATTAATACATCATAAAATCATTCTATGGACTGACATATACTAGTAAGGAAAATATGCATGTTTACCATAAATTTGATTCAATCTAATGGTAAATCATAATTTTAAATTCCTTTTTTGGAAAGTTGAATCACTTATAAATACGCTTTAGTTTCAGTTTCAAAGACTAACTGGGTGCTTTTGAAATAATATGCCTTAGTATTTGTTGAATCAATGGATAGGAGATACTCTGTCTTATATAGTTTTAAACCTAAAATATTTTCGTGCATCTATGAAGAAAACGATTGATCACGATTGATCTCATTCCATCCCATAATTTCATTTGCTATTCCTTGAACTGCTTGAGTGACCACCATTTCAGCTTTACTCTGAAGCCTATGGCTTAACACATAGTGACTGGCTATGAGTCCTGAACTGAGAAAGGAATGCAGAATATTACGTTTTCTCTTGTTATTGGATTTGTGGGTTTAAAGTGCTTTATGTTTAGCTGGGAAAGTGTCTCTTAACTTCCCAGTGGAGTGTTTCTAGGAGACAGCTCACATTTGCCAGGAGGATGCAATATTCATTGCGGCTGGTGAGGTTTTACAGCTAACAGGAGGTCTGTAAACCCCAAAGACAAAGTGTCCACTGCCTGAATTGGATCCATGTGTCTGCTGGCAGGGGACAGTATGGAAAATGCAATCATATTTGAAAAGGGTCTGATTGAAAAGGTTAGAGTTGATTTTGGCAGCAGGAGGAAGATGCTCTGCAGCCTTCCTAAAGCCATCTGTAAGAGGCATTACAGGCAGCTTGTTTTTATAGACCAGGATTCCTACCTTCAGAGCTTTTTAAATAGAACTTGCTATATACTAACCTGGAAAGTTCCTCTGAAAAAGAAAATTTCAAGTTGTAATCTGTGGCTCAAAGAACTGACACAGAAAGACAAAGTACCTAGGAGATCATGTTACAGGGTTGAGTTCAACAAGGAAAACATATTTTACTACACTCTATATCAGCTTCATTATTTTCAGTTTTTTTTGACACAGCCTGTTTACCTGCCTGAGGAGCAGTTTGCTCAAATAATTATAATTCATAACATGGCCACAGGGTCTTAAAGTCTTTTTAATTGACTATTCCAGGAATTATGCAGACATCAAAGGGTAGGATTACAGGGAATAATAATGCATCATAACATAGAGATTGCATTTAAAAGATTGTTTCTTCCCCTCGGTGCTTTCTCATCCTGACATCTGAAATTGCTTTTCTCAAATCTGTTGACAAGTTCAGAGACAACATAGTAAAATGAGTTTCCCACCATTTGTGGAAATGATAAAGTTTGTTTTGCAATGACTTGAAACTTTACAGAAGAAAAAAGAAAGTGCCACATTCCCACAGTTTTGCTTGTGACTTTTAAAATGAAATCTTATATCAAAGGGTCCCATTTAAATGGAAAACAGGGTATAAAATACTTTGCCTTTGCTGGTGTTCGGTGAGCACATGAAATCGTAAAAGAGAATAGGAAGTTTGGAGAGTTATTACCCCAGCGCTTCATACCCTTTTTTTTAGCTCCTATTCTCCTGCCCAAGGAAAGCACTTGGATCAGCTGAGCAATCCAGCTGTTCATGTGACCTTTCCAAGGAGTGAGAAATGCTTCTTGCCTGCAAAACCTGAAGTCTAATAATAGTGACTCTGAATTTGTTTATCCGATGGAATGATTAACTGAATCGTGGTGTTTGAAATTTTAATCTGTGTTAATAGTCCAGAAATTACTGACATAAATCCAGGTGTCTGCCTTAGTGCAGCAAATGTAAGACAACTGTGTCTGGGTCACTATTTTGTCAGAAGACAGGTAAAATGTTTGAGAACTAAAGGGGGTTGCTGGTTTCTTCTCATATGGTAGTGATTGCGTCTTCTTTGCCTGTGGAGCATGAATTCTGCCAACCCTTCCTACTCCATCCTAGCAGTATTATGTTTATGAGAAAAATACCACTTCTATTAAGACATTCATTTACTATTTAAGATTATAAAACAGGTCATGTCATAAATACATGGTCATTTTACTAACCTTGATATTATAAGGTTTTATGGAATCAAACCTGAAGTTTACATAAAATAAATTTTCTCATAACAGACATGCTCATTTCTCCAAGTTCATTAATCTCAGTATCCATGGTGACACAAACAGAATTAGAGTTGAAACCCAACAAAGAAGATGGCTTATTTTTATCTGAATAGAACAATTAGTGTTTAATACAAGTTTTGAGTTGGGCCATTATACTTATTATTATCCCTTAAAATAATCCTCTTTCTTTTGTGTGTGTTCATATCAATATTTAGATGGGAATTTGTAAAATTAGAATAGCAATAACAGGATCAAACATTACCACTTTGTTTTTTTATTTAAGGTGAAGATTAATTATCCCTTTTTATTTTGTTTCCTGCCCTTTCTGATAAAAGTTCAAAATAATCTCTGTGAAAAATATTATGAGATTAAAAAAAAACAGAAATAGAAAAAAAGCACTGTGAGTCCATTTTCAAGGCACTGACTCTTCACTTCAAAGTCTTGCTTTGAGGTTTGTCAAAGGATTGCAGCCTTGAACTGCTCTTTGAAGGAACTCTAGTCTAACATACTATGGCAGTAATTCCTTGGTATCAACACTACTAAGAGGTGTGAAGTAGAAATGTGAAGTTCTCAGGAACCTAAAGCAAACCCATTAACTCTATCTTAATAACACACTGTAGGTCATTGAGTAAATGTCTCATATTCTACATGTGCCTTATTTAACTATGGATTAGAGAAATCAAATGTTTCTTGAGTATATGTTGAATGCAACAAAACTGGTGTTCTTTAAAAAGACACTTGTAGGGGAAGCTGTAGCCACGCCAACTTAGGGGCTGGCTACAGGTGTGCCTGACCACGCCCTCACAAAATAATACTAAAGGCTTCGAAAAGTCATGTGGAAACCAAAGGCCATACACACACACACACACACACACACACACACAGAGAGAGAGAGAGAGAGAGAGAGAGAGAGAGAGAGAGTTAGATTTGAGTTACACTATAGTGAGGAAACAATATATTGAATGCCACAGACAAACAAATGAATTATCTAGTGCCAGGAATGGATTGCTTCTCTTGTGGGATTTAAAGGAGGGCTCTTTGTTGCTGTGAAAAAGCATTGGCCAAAAGCAACTTGGAGAATAAAGGATTTGTATAGCTTCCAGATCCTAATGATGATGTCTCACAGAGGGGAGTCACAACAGGAGGAGAAACAGGAACCTGGAGGCTAAAACTGAAGTGCAGACCATTCAAGAATGCTTCTGTCTTACACCTGTGACTTGCTCAACCACCTTTCTTATAGAATCCAGCACCACCAGCCTAGTCATAGTACTGTCCAGAGTTGGATATGCCTTTCACAACAATTAAAAAAAGAATGACTTCCCTTAGGCCAGTCTGACAGACACAATTCCTTAACTAACAGTGACTCTTCCCAGGTGACTAGCTTTTATCTAGTTGATTGACAAACAAACAACTGAACTGTTGGCCAGTGATGTCCCATAGACATCCCCAAGCATTGCATCCTATTGCCATTTGTGACAATTAGCCCCCATAAGCTCACAAGGAATGGTACTATTAGGAGCTGTGGCTTTGTTGGAGTAAGTATGGCTTTGTTGAAGGAAGTGTGTAATTGTGCTTTAATTGTTAGTGTGCTCAAAGACCCTTCATTATTAATGGTTCCAATATTCATAAGTAGTGAAATTGGAAAATCACATATTCCCAAAAGAAGCCATAAAATGAGAACAATGCAATAAAACTGGAGAATTAGAGAGGATAAAGGGATAGAAGGCACATATTCATACAATTGTCATTATAGTGTATTGATGATTATTAACTGAATCTCTAAGGAGATAGAAACTCACTCTGGGAAAATACTGAATCTCCTAGGCTATTTATTCAAACATCAACTTGGGGATTAGTGCATGAGGAAACAGTGGCAGATCACCTGGTAAGGTAGGCCTAGACCCAGTTTCCAGATGCTTTGGTATTGTAATTCTATTTTAATTCAAATATTAGAAACTGCATTGTTGGAATGGTTCAGGATATGTGAGGAAATGGCTGTAAACATCTATGTATAAGTTATGGATTTTAATGAAGGAGTGCATAGAATGACCTGGATCTAGTGAGCCTCGCTCCCAGCAAGGTCTGTTACAGCCTAGTAGGATTATGACAGCAGAGCTGAAGGTTGAGTATTGTATTAGCAACATTGAATTCCATTTGGCAAATCTGACTTCACTTATTCAAAATGGTGCATATTATAATCCCTAAAGGACTAGGTTCATAATACATGAATCATCTGCCAGTATTCTGTTTTAGTGTTTTATCCTTAAAGTAGAAGCATATCCTTTAATGTTCTAGTTTCTGAATTATGGATATTTTAAATATTGATGGCTTGAAGAACACCCTCATCTCTTGATTTTTAAGGTTCATCTCAATGAAAATTATCATCTGCTGAGAAAATTTTGTGAATATCAGAGTTAATCCACACTAGTGTATTGCTCTTTCACAACAAATCATGAGAGGTAATACAAAATTTATCATAGCAGAATTTGAGATACTATGTCTAGGGACAAACTCACCTGTGTATGAAATTTTATGTATTTACAATGCTGAATGCAAATGATGAAATGATTTTCTTGGTAGGGTTAGATGATATTTTTACTCCTAAAATTTGACTTTCTGAAATGGGTTTATCTTTCATAAAATTGCTTTATAATTACTCTTAGGACTTTCCATTTTAATAGTTTCATGCTCTCAGCAATCTCGTCACATTCCCTTCTCTTCTGTTTTCTCCAGCTTACTCTGGTTCCTTGTCAGCATATGCTACCATGGTTTCATTTCTTCCAGTCTTCAAATTAACTCCAAAGAGTTGTGCTGCTCTCACATCATCTTTTCAGTTGTTTTTGCTAATAGGTAAAAGAGTCCCTGTTTTTGTGTGGAGAAGCAAATATTACATTTTAGACCATTCACAAATACCTGCAGTCACTATAGGGTGTTTAATTTTCAGAACATTAGCAGAGTATAACAAGAGACAGTTTCTCCTTGAACTGTCAATCTAAGTGCCACAGACCTCTCTGTATTGTTACATATTTTGTATTGTTACAATTCATATATATACTCATGTCTTATATGTATGACACATTATCTATACATGTCTATATGTATGACCCCTATATATGCATGCACACACATATATAAATATAGGAGGCAATATTTATATTTATCAATGTTATTTGAAGAGAAAGAATAAATTGGATGTGTGTGTAGACATGAGAGGGGATTTATTATATTTGACTTTGGAAGATTTAGAGGTCCAACCACCAGCTCCTGAAGACTGGAGACTGAGGTGCCTGGAGCATGGTTCAGACTTAGTCTAAAGTAATGATTTTTTTGGAAGCTAATGGTAGAAATCTCAGTCTAAGGCTAAAAGTCCCAACAGGCAGTGCAAAATTTAGAGTTCAAAAACTAAGGATAATGAAGTCCTTGCTTATTCTTCTATATATCTTACATCCAAGACATCTACTCAGACCCTCATGTAATTTTTCAATTTGAATACCACCACAGGCCACAATAATGCCTTACTAGTTTATTCACTACTTTTTGATATATTCATATGGGTACCTAAAATCAACCAAAAGTTTCAATGGGTTGAATCATGCAATTTCGTGCAATGAGACACCCCACAACCTATTCATTGCAAGGTGGAGCCCAAACCAACACTTGATGTCACTCTGTCCAAACACAGATATGATGACTGGATTAGTTGATGTTGGAACTACTGTTTGACACATTGAATAGTTAGGCAGATTTGATATGAAAAAGCTACAGAAGGACATCCTGGCTCACAGAAAATAAACCCTCTACTTTATTTATTTATTTATTTATTTATTTATTTATTATATTCAGACTCTTACAGATTTAGCACATCATTGTGAGACACTTCCTTTGCTAAATCCATTCTTACATTTTAGTCCTTCAAGGAGTGCCTTCAGAGACACACTTAGAATAATGTGCACCAATGACCTAGCTTGTTTACCAGGTATAGTGGGGTATCTGGGCATGGTTGATTTATATAAACATAGCTTCATTTAGCTCATGCCTCTGGAGGCTGGACGTCCAAGTGCATAGTGCTTTTTCTGGGTTCTGATGTGCTCCTGCACTGCTTCTTCTCATGGCAAAAAGTGGGATTATGAGCAGGTACATGAAAGGGTAACAAGAAAGGCATCTTACTTCATACTAGCCTGCTAGTGAACCAAGTGCTGTGGAATAAACCTTTTCTACATGATGAACACGTATTATTCTCACTGGTTAATAAAATGGTGGCAGGCCAGTCGCTGGGCAGGAATTTAGGTGGGAAAGCCAAGCTGAGAATGATGGGAGAAAGGAGGGGAGGGTCAGGAGATGCCAGCCAGTTGTCCAGAAAGTGAGATATGCTAGAGGACAGGTAAAGCCACAAGACATGCTGCAATACATAGTTAATAGATATAGGTTAATTTAAATGTGTTAGCCTGTACCAAGCCTGAGATATTGGCTGAACATTTACAATGCATATTCAGCCTCTGAGTTGGTTATTTGGGACCAGGATGTCAGGACAGGAAACATAATCCAGTCTCAGGGGAGGAAGACTTATCCTGACATGGAATCTTTCATTCATGAAGACTCTGCTCCCATATCAAAAAATCCTCAGACTAGGCTCCAACTCAAAACATAGCAATTCTAATGAACTAAGTGTTGAACACATGAACTTTTGGGCAATATTCTAAAACTGTCAATCCATAGCTTTTCACGAATACAAAGCCTACTAATAGCATTCTAATAGCACTAGTATCCTCACTGATTTAACTTCAACATAAAAGTTTTAAAGTCTCAACTAAGACTCAAGCTCCTTTGGGTTTTGTAGCTAAATTCACACACGTTGCCTAATATATATATATATATATATATATATATATATATATATATAGTTTGGTAGACAGAAGGTGCACATACCTGTTTCAAATTTCTGTCTTTGAGGTTTTAAATTTATATATTGTCTCTATTAAGGCACATTCTCAAGCTAGAATTCCATTACATTATTCTGGTGATGCTTTCATGGTATCCTCTGAAGTCCACTTAGATTCTTGTGCTGTGAGGCAACAATCATGATCAAAGTTTTCAAATTCCAAATATTTCTGAACGTGCTTTCATGAACCTTGTTTTCAGTAGATGCTCTTCTATCACAGAGGTCACCTCCATCTGAGATCATCCTCTTTTTTTCTGGCCCAGAACCCAAGGCTTTCAGAAAAGTGATTCCATTAATGCCATTGAACATATGTTGAGTATTCTTTCTAACCACAAGGGTCAAATATGTGCTATATATTTCAGACACTTCAGACTATCAAGTATGTTCATAAAAACAAAGGTCACAAAAGGCAGGTAAGATGTATAATATTTCTGCACATTGGAGAATGAGCTCTTTATTAACTAATGGGTTTAATACATTTACAGCTTTGAAACATATTCCTTGAGTTTATTTTTAACCACTTTTATCATTAACCAGGAATGAGAATTCAAATGGAACTGTTACCTGTAGCAATTGTCACAGGTCTGAAATGCCTTATGATACAGAATTATAATACTCATACGTATAAGCATGCTGGCAACTAGTATTATTTGACAGGGAGAGTTCAACCCAGGGCTTTTACCTAGCATGGTAAATGTACTGTAACTGAGATACATCCTCATCCCAATTTCCTGGGTATGAATTTAGCTTCTACAGAGACCTATGAACTACTATATTTTCTTATTATATGCTCCAAATGAGGTTATAGATAAGAGTAATTGTTGGTTGGTATGGAGACATAAGCCATTCTGTGTTCATTAATGTCAGCATAGTAAGTATGTTATATAATTTATTTTTAACTTTAAAATCTATTTTCATGATTACTGTAAAAATAATTAACTTCCAAGCTCATTATCTATGGTTTTCTTGTCTCTTAGAGCTAATTCTCTGGAAATATAGCTCCTCTTTAAGATTTCTCTTTAAAGTTCAAACTTTAATGTGCTAAAGTGTGACAAAATGCTACACATAAGTTAATAAAAAGAGGGCCCATTCTATGTGCAGGGATGCTCTCTCGGCCTGGACACATCTGGGAGGGCCTAGGCCTGGCCCAGGATGATGTTGTGGAATTTGGGGAGCCTCCATAGAGGGCCCTACCCTCCTTGAGAGCGGAGGGGGCAGGGGGTAGGGGCCTGGTGCGGGGTTGGGGGAAAGAGGGATATTATAATTTTGGGGGAAATTATAATTTTGTAAATATAAAAAATATTGAATTTCTGCATTCTTATGTTGGAAAAAAAAGAGCTACGTTGATGGTTTCAGAGTTTTCATTGTCTTTGTTTCAGGAAAACTCATAAACAGAGATTGATGTCTCTTCAGTGAGATTCCCTTTCTGACTTACAGTTCACAAAATAAAACTTGAGTGTATGGTTTTCGACACAATGGAAAGTATCGTCTATCAAAGCCGTTAATCCAGAATGCTCAGTTTGTTTCCTTTGTGAACATTTCGCGATACATTTCTAAAATTTCTGGTTAGTGTTTTGGCTGTTTTTCTTCTGTAAAATGTGAAAATTACTTATATAACTTAACAATAATATATGTAATTTTTTACAAAAGTTGATTTGTAATGCTCTTCTTTCACTCAACTTTAAATTGTTTTCCTACTGATATGAAAACTGTGATTCTTGATTCCCTAAATTTCATTTCTAAAGGACAAGAAGGATTGATTCACAATAACTCATATCAAAATACATGATTGCTAAGTACATATGGCATACCTACATTATTATTTCATATAGTATTTATGTGTTGCTATATGTCACAATATATGATATTTATACTAATATGTAAAATTATGTGAAATATTTTGAGTGAGGTTTAGTTGATTAGAATGTCATAGATGTTAGTGGATGTCGTATCATCAGAATAGTCTTTATGTGTGTTTTGTTATGTAATGATTAAAATGTCAACAACCACATAGTACGGTTTGTGGAAATTCAACTGAAGATATGAATTATATATAAGAGATGTTCTAAAGGACCAGACTTCATCTGCTCTCTCAGCTGCCCCACTCCCAACAACAAAGGAAAGTGGCAGTTACAGTGAGTTGTTTGACTGCAACCATCATTTCCATATGTATTTGAATATAAAAACATACTGGTGTATGCCAATATATATATATATATATATATATATATTATATGCATTTAAGATGCATAGCATATTTCCATGCTAATATATATCAACTTGAAAAAAGCAATTTATTCTTAATTTTTAATAGGCAAACTACTATACAGTTTACATTGCTTATGGCCTGAAAAGCATTCTGAAGTGTTTTGTGATTGAAAAGACATCATGTGGTGTGAGAAATAGTTGTACAGCATTATTCAAAACGGGCTCCCTTGTTTGCAGGTGACCTCACGCTCTACCTTGGGTAAACACTGTATTTTCTTCTTGAGACCACAAATCATTTTCACACACATAATTTTATTTAAAGCTGGATTTCCTTAAATTGAATCCTTTGTTACATTTTCCCCTATGGGATACATAAAAGGTTCCACTATGTTCATTTTTATTGAATAGAAGCAAGCATATTTTTCTATTACAATATAAATTGATATTGAAAAGCCAGCTTCTCCAAATCACTCCTCATACTGGGCTGGGCTGTGATATCCATCATTATAATAGTGGTCACTGAAACCAATTGAACACAGACAAGTTTCTCTGACTGTAAAAATAAAAACTTAGTGGATATTTGTATTTTGAAGTATTTGGTTTCTACTTTCTATCATGGTAGGTCTCAATATTTTTCCTGAGTAGAGATTCAGTGCACCTGTTTGCTTAGAGTTTTTCTCTGCTGTAACTGTTTTTTTTTTTTCAATTAACTGGTTATTTATATTTTCAAAAGGCATTTATGTACTTTACTTTTTCTTAATCTTGCATTTTCTATTAACTTTGTTATTTTCTAAGTTATACATGTGTATAATGCATTTTGATTATTTTTACCCATGTTTCCTCCCTAATTACCCCTATAATTCTTTTCTCTACACATCTTTTTTGTTTTGCTTTGACACACTGATTTTATTCAGGGCCATCTGTGTGCCACTGGGTTTGAAACTGTCAATTGAAGCCTAGTGGTATTACCTATGAGAACACAGCTAAAGACAATAGAATATCTCAGTAGTCAATAGTTCCTTAGTAAGAGGAAGGGCCCTAAGAACTCCTTTTACATCTATAAATGACTATAGACACCTCAGTTTTGAGCAGGTAACTGCTGCTGTTGTGAGTTCATTATTCTAGTTGCTGTGTTGTGTCCAGAAGATAGCCTTTCATAGCTATTTTGACTTCCTTTTACTTTCCTTTCATTCCTTTACAGCACTGTGCCCTGTGATGTAGAAGGGGTGGTATAAATGTGTTCCTTATAGCTGATTATTCACCAGTAACCTCTTCTTACCAGCTTGAGCAGCCATGGATATTGGTATTGATTACTGATCTCTACAAAGAGAAGCTCCTGTGGTGGAGGCTAACATCAGTAATTTTGTTTGGGTATAAACATACGTATTTAGAAGGCAATTTAGCTAAACAATGGTTAAATCACCCCTAGGGCATTTGACTTCCTTAACTACATGTTTTGGATAACATTCATAGTTCCAGGCATGGATTTTCTTCTGGAAATCAAGTCATAGATTTAATTAGAAAGCAGTTATATCCCTAAAAATCATGATAATATTTTTAAAATGAACACGTGTTTCCTAGCAGATAGCCAGTTTTTTATTTGTAGGTTGTGAAGCTGGATAATACTGTTGATATATTTCACCCTCGCCAGTGACTGCATGGCTCCTTCTGGGACCGTGAAAGCTAGATACTCAGAAGTTTCTACCTCACTTTCTCCTTGATTTCTCTAACTCCTGCATCAAGGTTTGTGGTATCTTCAACAATTAGGTCTGATCATCTACTTGTGGCAGGCAAAGGGGATATTAGAGAAGATGACTTAAAAGAACAAGTATAGTCAAACATTGGTAAAAATGAAAATAGAGATGGGGACTATTAGGGGCACAAAGTTTGAATCAATGCGAAGTATGGGATGGAGGAGATGAAGCAGCAGGAAGGACAGTTACCCTAAACAAGTGATGTATGAAAAACAAAAAGTCCCAATGGCAGGTGTGAGATACATCAGAATGAATTGCTGGTCACAGAAGCCACATAGGGATCCAAGCCAATGCAGACTCTTGACATTCATCTGGTTTATCTTGTATGTTTACAGGAAAGATAGACAGGACAGTAGGATCATTAGTCTTACTTATCAACTTGATGAACCTGGAATCAATTAAGAGACATACCTCTGGGCCAGTCTTTGAAGTTACTTTCCAGAAGATTAACTTAGGGAGGGGAGAACCTCCCACAGAGTAGGTAAAAAGTTTCTGGGTGAAGACCCAGATAAGATGAGGGAAAGCTGTGTTTCTCTCTCTTTTTTTCTTTTTTTCTTTCTCTGCATTTTTTATTTAAGTTAGAAACAAGATTATTTCACATGTCAATCCCAATTCCCCCTGGCTCCCTTCCCCCTCCCCCCCACTAACACCCTACTTATCTCATACCCTTTCTGCTCCCCAGGGAGGATGAGGCCTTCCATAGGGGGTCCTCAAAGTCTGTCATATCCTTTGGGATTGGGTCCAGGCCCACCCCAGTGTGTCTAGGGTCGGGTAGTATCCCTCTGTTCCTTTATGCCTGCTCACCTTCACTTCTTAGTGTGGAGTGCACATTCTCTATCAGTGCCATCCCTCAGTGAGAGTTGAACCCACCCTTTTCCACCTTCCAGTGTGGACTGAAGGTCAGTGGGGCTCTAGAAATTAATCCCCCAGGACCTCAGCCCCACATTGGGTTGCTGAGGTAGCTAGATTTTGGGGCAGCAGTGAGTGGGTGCTAAAGTCTGTAGCATGTAGATAGCCACCTTTTGACTACCCACTTTGCATCCTACAAGCCAATAACATAAATCCACCCTGTAATACACATCCACTTCAGCTCTTCCATAGAACTCCACTGACACAGGCAGTGAGTATTGCTATGGAGAATGGAGAAGAGGGACTGCTACAACAGATATTTGGGGACATAGACCACTGTTATTCCTTCAAGCCAAACCAATAGCCTCATAGTCTGCCAATGATATTAGAAACAGTTTCCCTATAGAATCACTTATTTTTATTCCAGATAATTTTTTAGTTCAAATTGTCTTTTAATGGAGAGACTCATTTCATTAAACTACATATAAATTAATATCATGCAGTCTTGAACTTAAACACCATTAGTTCAAGAGTGACTTACAGGGATGGTAATTATGACTCCCAAAGCTATAATGACACGGTGTTAGAATTCTAGAAGTAGATAATGTTGGGGGAAAAGTAATTTTTCCCCAGAATCCAATAGCAGATACATTAAATAATAGAATTGCAAAATTATAATAAAACTGGTTCATCAACAACTAAATAACAACAAAAATACAGTTTCTATTCACTTAGAAAACAGCTAAAGTCTGAAACTTCAGAGAAAAATTATATGAACCTTGTGAATTTTTAATCAAACTCAATAGTAGAAATGATACCTTTAACAATGGACATAGAATTTGTAATGAATTAACATAAAAAGATTTGAAAACCACTGTTAACAGTTAAGAATAGAGCATTTAGTCCCAAATAACTTCAGCTTTAAAATAGCACAGAGATATGAAAAGAAAATATTTTCCTTTGCAAATCTTTTTTTTAAACATCATTTGGTAAAACCCATCATACTTACAATTGAAAGACAAAAATATTTACACTTTAAAGGGTAACTGCAAAAGAAATAGCTGTGAAAGTTTCCTTCAGGAAAGCAAGAGTGTATTTTTAGTAATCTCGAAAATACTTAGGCCTGTACAGACTTTCCCACCACACAATATTCCTCCTCTTCCTTAATTTGGAAATTAGTTAGACTCTTCTAACAACATTCACTATTTCTTATTTTCAGTGGAAATAAAACAGATAGTATATCTAGTCTCAAGGTGGCCATCGGATAGTCTTACCACTACAGTCACAACCTTTACCTCCAAAATAATGGTGTTTTAATTTCCTTTGTGATATGATGGCTATACTGCATTTGTGAGTGTGTAATATAACATTCTTTGGGGATGATTCTTGAGTCAGGCAAAAAATGTGATATTGAATATAGTTTGTCTTAATCACTCTTATATTGTTATAAAGATGTATTTGGGGCTGGTTTGTAGTTTCAGAGGTTTAGTCTGTTATCATCATGGAGGGAGCGTAGTGGCAGATAAGTGTGGTTCTGGAGAGGTAACTAAGAACTGTATCCTTTTCCTTAGGATCAGAGAGAGACTCTGGGTCTGTCAAGGGCTTTTAAAATCTCAAAGCTACTCCCAGTAACACATTTCCTCCATCAAGGCCACTCCTTCTAATCCTCTCAAATTTTGACATTTCCTGGTGATTAAGCCTTCAAATACATGAGCCTATGGGGGCTATTCTTAATCAATTCACCACACAGGGCTGTGTAGATTTTACTTAACATATATTATTTCCTCCTAAATCAGAATTATGATTATCATATATTGCCTCCCAACTAATAATATTACATTTATAACCAGACATCAATTAATCTGAGCTCAGTTTTACACCATCTAATTGATATAACGATCTGTTTTATGTGGGTAAATATTGTTACGCAAGTAAAGGCTTTTGCTGCCACAGCTGATGACATGATTTCAATCCCTAGAATTCATATGGTGGTAAGAGAGAACAACATTTGTGCAATATCACATAAAGCACACAGATGTACACACACACACACACACACACACACACACACACACACACACACACACAACACACACATCACATACCACGCACTCATCACATCACATACCACGCGCTTATACATACACAAGCCCAAGCAGATATCTGCACACCACACATATATACACAGACACAAACATATACATGCACATACACAAGCCTTCACAAATGAACACATGCATACACATACATACACACACAAACACACATACGCACATATATACATATACATCAACTCACATATACATACAAATACATACAAGAAAACAATCTATAACAAAAAGTTAAAATGTGAGTTTGGTACCAATTTTTAGAGTTTTTTATTTTCCAGAACAGATAGAATAGTAACTAAATCATACATAATACATACTATATAATATGTAAATAAATCTCATTATTTTTAGGTCAAAAGAACTTCATTAACCTAACTGTTTAATGATGAATTTTGTTAGGTGATTGCTTTAAGCCCATTAGACCTTGGGATTTCTGAATCATGATTATTTCCCCTTTCCTGGCTAGTTTTGTAACAACTTGACAAAAGCTAGAGTTATCTGAAAGGAGGGAACCTCAACTGAGAAAACTACCTACATAAAATGCAGCTTTATGGCATTTTCTTAATTAGTTATTGATGGGGGGAGGGCCTAACCCATTGTGGTTTGTACTGTCCCTGTGCTGGTGGTCCTGGGTTCTATAAGAAAGCAGGTTGAGCAACCCATGGCAAGTAAGCCAATAAGCAAAACCACTCCAATGCCTTTGCACCAGCTCCTGCCTTTAGGCTCCTTTCCTGTTTGACCACCTGTCCTGGCTTCCTTCAATGATGGACTACAATGGGAAGCGTAAGCCAGATAAACACTTTATTTCCCATCTTTCTCTTTGATCATAGTGTTTCATGGCAGAATAGAAACCCTAACTAGGAGAGAAGTTGGTACCAGGAGTAGTGAGTGTATTGCTGTGACAGACCTAACCATGTTATTTGGGGTGGATTGTGGAAGGACTTTGGCATTCTGGGCCAGAAAAGTCATTGAGTGTTGAGATCTTAGTGAACTGTTCTGTCTGATCTTGGAAGATAAGAATATGAGACAGATCAGATGGTGGAGGCCTGGCTTGTGAAGTTTCAGATAGAAGCAAAGACTCTACCAGGCCATTTGGCTAAGAATCGTGGTTCTGGATAGCTGGAGATGAAAAATCAGCTATGATCAACAGGATACCAAAACCATTAAGGTGAAACCTTTGTTTTTCTGGAGCAATGGATGCTGGTCAGCTGGGCTGAGGAATCATCTGTGATTAAGAAGAGGCCAACATCATTGGGGTGAAGTCTTTGGGGATGTTTCCTCAGGGTTAGCACACAGAATCTGTGTTCCAGGAGTGGCCAAGGTTGTAGTTCATGCTGGCAGCCAAACTTGGGAGTCTATGAGTCACCCGAATGGTACTGGTTTTGAAGGCATGAAGGGGTCATGGAAAGTAGATGATACTTGACACTGTGGGTCAGGGCTGGCATCACTGAAGAAAGCACAGGAAAGGCTGTTGGTAAAAAGTGAAGCTCATTTGCAGCAGAGGACGTCAGCAGTTTAGAGTTGTCAGCATTATGAAGCAATAGCCAAGAACAGCAGCAGGAAAGGGGTGGAAACAATCTGAGCCTAGAAAACAGTCTGTGTGTGCTCCAGAGGACAGAGGCAGAGAAGTGACCTAAGTAAGCCCTTTGCAGGAGCCTGGAAGAATGTGAGTGAACCCCAGATTACTGGAAGAGGAGTTATTCATACACTTAGAGTTTGGTTTTGCTTTGTGTAGAGTGTAAATTTGTCCTGGTCCTTCCATCTTGGAGCAAGAAAATATTTAACTTACTCTTGTCTTTCTAGGAGTCCACAGTTGGGAGACTGAATTAAAAAAAAAGATTTTAGGTTTTAAAAGAGACTTTGGATTTCTAATGAGACTGAAATTTAAAGTGTTCGAATTTGTAAAGAATGTGAGACTTTTAAAGTTTGGAAAATGCTTTATATTGTGATTTTGATGTTAATGTTTGATCTCAGGGATGAACAAGAAAGGAAAGGTTATGATTTAATGGTGATATGCTTGTGTGTTAAGTTCACAAGAGGCCAATTGTCCTGACTAGTTTTATATCAACCTGACACAAACTAGTGTCAACTGAAAGAAGGAAAGCTTAATTGAGAAAACTACCTATACAAGATGCAGCTGTAATGCATTTTCTTAATTAGTGATTGATAGGGAATGGACCAGCCCATTGTGGATTGTGCTATCTCTGGTGGTCCTGGGCTTTATAAGCAGGAGGAGCAATCCATGGGAATCGAGCCAATAAGCAACACTCCTCCATGGCTTCTGAATCAGTTCCTGCTTTAGGTTCCCTTTCTGTTTGAGTTCTTGTGCTGGCTTCCTTCAATTGTGGACTTCAATGTGGAAGTAGAAGCCAAACAAACCCTTCCTTCCCCAGCTTGATATTTGGTCATGGCATTTCATCACAGCAATATAAATCCCACGTAGGATACTGCCTCCCCACCACCCGCCCCCCTGTTCCAATTATTTTTCTCTTGCGTGTTTCCGGAAACTTGACAGAAGAAACATAATAGAGGGAAGACTAACTATGACTCTCAGTTTCAATCCATCATTGCAGAAAAGGCATGGTAGTGGAATCATGTAGTAGATGCCCCAAATGACACAGACTGGGAAAGCAGAAAGCACAGGAGGAATCAGAATGGAGTATGTCGTTCAGAGGCCTATCTGCCAGAGAGATGCCATGTCCCCCAATCTCCCCAACGTCTCCAACTAGCAAATAAGCACTCAGTACTCAAGTTGATCCAAACCATAATAGCACTACACAAAGCTAATCCTTCTACTCCTGAATATTGCAATTGAAGATTAATGCTTATATCATAATTTCCCAATTTCAGGATGAAAAAATGGCAGATTATTGCATTGACTTTGATTTGTTCTCAGCATTAAGCTATCTTATTTTTCTTTATGTCTTTCTTTCTCTCATTCATTTTTTGTAAATGAGTATATATGCTTCTATTTCTGTGCATGAAGGTATGTGTGTGTATGTGTGTACTTGTGTGTACACATGTGTGTATTCATGCATGTAAAGGTCACAGGACAACTTTGGCTCTAGTTCCTGAGAAACCAACCACTCTTTTAGACAGGGTGTCTAAGTAGACAGAGTTTCAGTAAACAGGCTCAGAAAAGCTCCTGTCTTATTCTCCCAAGTTATGGGATTAGAAGAGTGTGCCATCCTACCTATCTTTCTTTTTCATGCATTTTAGGGGCTTGAATTCAGGTCTTCATGCTTGAAAGTCTAGCCTATTTCTCTGAGCCAGTATTAAGCTTCCTTTTTCTTCTTCATCATTTGGTAAATTTTGTGCATGCATGTGGTGAATGTGTGTGTGTGTGTGTGTGTGTGTGTGTGTGTGTATGAGAGAGAGAGAGAGAGAGAGAGAGAGAGAGAGAGAGAGAGAGAGAGAGAGAGAGAGAGAGAGAGAGACACAGAGAGAGAGAGACACAGAGAGAGAGTGTTAGCTAGAGGGTAGATATTGGATGTTTGGATATTGTTCTCTGTTCTCAGGTGCTTTCCTTCTCCGGGTAATGGGTTTCTATCTTGCCTGGAACCTGCCATGTCTAAGCATTCTGGTCAGTGAGGCACTGGACTGTCTCTACACAGGACCAACCCATAACTTTCAGAAAGGGAGTATGGCTACTTAGCTATTTGTTTTATTTACTTTTGATTTTGTCATTCAGTTATGGTAATAGGAACCAACATCTTGGTGCTTAATAGATTCATATCTTGAATACTTACTAATGTTTGACAATAGCTTTTGGCACCATTTTGTGCAAACAGAGTTAAGTAGTTATAAAGTGAGACTACAGAAAAAACTTAAAATATTCTGTCCTTTTTGAATAGGTTTAATGATAAAACTGAAGTAAATATTTCTCAAAGTATTTTACTGAACATTGGAAATTTGGATTTGGGCCATTTACTAGCTAAATATCTTTCATTGATTGAACTTAAAGAGGCACATGAATAAACTATGCTCAGATACCAGGGAAGTTAACTTTTGTAACAGTTATGAACACCTTATGAACTGTACTCATTTTTTTTGAAAGAAAAATCTTATAAACATTTAGAAAACACTACTGTCCATATGGATGGTCAGTAAAATAGGTTTAATTAGCTATCCCCTAAAATCAGACTAAGCACCCTGGAGGCATTGGAGGCAGTCTTTGCTCTGATCTTCCTTTATCTTTTTACTATGACAAACTGGCACACATCTTGCAGACACTCATGTCATCATCTGTTAGGGATATCTGGCTAAGGCGACCAAAGTGTTACAAGGGTTAGCAGACCTGTAACACTATTGAGAGAACTTACAGTGGCATTTTGTGATGTATCAGCATTAGAGGAACTTAGCTGATGTAGAGCATATCACTCACAGGCTGAACTCATGGACATCAATACTTTTTTGTTTATTATTATTATTATTATTATTATTATTATTATTAAATTAGTAACAAGCTTACTTCACATGTCAATCCCAGCTCCCTCTCTCTCCCCTTCCTCCCCCTCACCACCCCTCAAGCCACTACTCCATCCCCCCTTCTGCTCCCCAGGGAGGGTAAGGCCCTCCACAGGAGATCTCTAAAGTCTTCCATATCATCCCTGGCAGGGCCTAGGCCTTCCCCTATGTGTCCAGACTGAGAGAGCATCCCTCCATGTGGAATGGACTCCCAAAGTCCATTTGTGTGCCAGGGATAAATACTGGTCTACCACCCAAGGCCCCGCCATGCACAACAAAAACTTAAGTCCAAATGGATCAAAGACCTCAACATAAATCCAGCCACACTGAACCTCTTAGAAGAGAAAGTTGGAAGAACCCTTAAACTAGTTGGTACAAGAGTCTGTTTCTTGAACATAACACCAGTAGCACAGACACTTGGATAGACAATTAATAAATGGGACTTCCTGAAACTGGGAAGCTTCTGTAAGGCAAAGGACACAGTCTGCAAGACAAAAGGGCAGCCCACAAAATGGGGGAAGATATTTACTAACCCACATCTGACAGAGGGCTGATCTCCAAAATTTACAAGGAACTCAAGAAGCTAGTCCCTAAAACACCAAATAATTCAATTAAAAAGTGAAGTACAGTACTAAATAGAGAATTCTAAATAGAGGAATCTAAAAGGGCTGAAAGACAATTAAGAAAGTATTCAACATCGTTAGCCATCAGGGAAATGGAAATCTAAACAAATCTGAGATACCAACTTACTCCTGTCAGAATGGCTAACATCAAAAACACCAATGACAGTTTATGCTGGAGAGGATGTGGAGAAAGGGGAACACTCCTTCACTGCTGGTGGGAGTGCCAACTTGTACAGCCACTTAGGATATCAGTATGGAGATGCCTCAGGAAAATGGGAATCAGTTTACCACAAGATCCAGCAATTCCATTCCTAAGCATATGCCCCAAAGTTGCACATTAATACAACAAGGACATCTGTTCAACTATGTTCATAGCAGCACTATTTATTATAGCAGAACCTGGAAGCAACCTAGATGCCCCTCAACTGAAGAATAAATAGAGACAATGTGGCACATTTACATATGGAGTACTACTCAGCAGAAAAAAATGCAAATGGATGGAACTAGAAGAAACCATTCTGAACAAGGTAACCCAGTCACAAAAACAAGACAAACATGGTATGCACTCACTCATATATGGATTTTACACATAGAGAAAAGGATTACCAACCTACAATACACACCACCAGAGAAGCTAGTAAACAAGGAGAACTCTAAGAGAGGCATATATGGTCCCCAAGACAAGATCTCCTGAGCAATTCGGAGCCTGGGGGGTGGGGAGAAGGAGCTAGGGGAAATGAGAAGGGGAGAAGAGGAAGGGTGAGGAGGACATGAGGGAGCAGGAAGGTTGAATAGGGGGAAGAATAGAGGAGAGCAAGATAAGAGATACCATAATAGAGGGAGCCATTATAAGTATAAAGAGAAATCAGGCACTAGGGGAATGTCCGGAGATCTACAAGGATGACATCAACTAACAATCTAAGCAACAGTGGAGAGGCTACCTTAAATGTCCTCTCTCCATAATGAGATTTTTGACTAACTTATATGCCATCCTATAGCTTTCATTCAGCAGCTGATGGAAGTAGAAGCAGACACCCACAGCTAAACACTGAACTGAACTGGAATACAGTTGTAGAGAAGGAGGAGTGAGGAGCGAAGTGGTCAGGACCAGGCTGGTGAAACCCACAGAAACAACTGACCTGAACAAGGGGAGCTCATGGTCACCAGACTGATAGCTGGGAAACCAGCATAGGACTACTCTAGACCCCATGAACATGGGTGTCAGTGAGGAGGCCTCAGAAATCTGAGGCCTCTTGTAGTAGTTCAGTACTTATCCCTAGCATAGGAATGGACTTTGGGAGCCCATTCCACATAGAGGGATACTCCAGGAACCTAGACATGGGGAAGGTAATAGACCCTATCCCAAAGGATATGAGAGACTCTGAAGACCCCCCCCAAGGAAGGTCTCACTCTCCCTGGGGAGCAGAAATGGTATGGGATAGGTAGGGTTTTAGTGGAAGGCAGGGGAGGAGGGGAGGGAGAGGGAACTGGGATTGACATGTAAAACAATCTTGTTTCTAATTTAAATATAAAATGGAAAAAAGTCAGTGTTTCAAGATAGAGGTATAAAATGCTAATTTCTTTTTCTAATTTTAAAGCCTTTGGATTGTAAGCAAAAGCAACCTGGAGTTCATGGGCATGCAGGCATGCTGGGTGTTGACAGGCAGAATAAAAGACTAAACAGATAGCAGAACTCTTTGCAAGAACTGTGATTGAGAGAAGATGGGATACAACAAGATACCCCCTCATATTACCTAAACATTGTGGCATCTATATATAATATCTGAAGCAGGAAAATATAGACTTAAATATGCTAAAATCAATATATGGCAATACTTGTTCCAAGTTACTATTTTGTTTCACTAAAAAATATCCGGATTTTTTTTTTTATAAACATAGCAATGAATGGGAGTGATTATGGGGAAAGCTTGCATTGTGCTGCTGGTTGTCTGAGGACAATATTCAGGTTTTAGGGCACAATTTCTCCCTGAAAATGGAGATTCTAAACCAGAACTGATCAGAAGGTGTCTTGCTCTCACCCTTGTGTCTGGTTTCTCTCCTGTGTTCTAGCAAAACATTTTAATGGATTTCCTTGGGTGGACTTAACAATAGAAATCATATTTCAAGCTTTCACAGATTCAAGTAAATCTAATGGGCCACCTTAAGTGTAGGTCTTCCCATGGCTCTTAAATATTGTATGAAACTTCAGATTATGAAGTTCTGCACTTTATGGGAAATTCAAATTTAACTGAATACTCTGCATTTTTATGTCCTAAATGTGACTACTTATTCATAAGTCATAAAGAGAATTCAAATTAGCTTCTAGAATGATGAAAGATTCATTCCTTTCTATGATATGGTTTTGTTTACTCCTTGTCACCAACCTGCTTAAAGAATGTATGAATGTCCACTTTCTTTAAACTATTTAGCTGAGTGACCAACTCTTTGCACTCATCTTTGTCTGGTTAGCAAGAAATCATGCTTTAGAAATCTCTGTTTCTAATTCCATTACAACTTCTTTGTTATTTTATTTATTATTATTCTGAAAAGAGGGTTTTTCTCCTGTCAGCTGGGGCTATGGCAATGATCAATCCAGAATTGTTAATTGCAAAACAGATTCATACTTCACAAGTTAGGACAACAATTTAATATACACTGACATGGCAGTGAGTAAATTAACAGCATTGCTCATGTAAACTTTATCAGTAGTAATCTACAAACAATATGCAAGATAAACAAATAGCTGACACAATAGTTTGCAGCAATATTATGGGTTTGATATTCAATGGCTCCCAAATGCCAATATTTTAAATCCAGGTTTCCCACTTGTGTCACTTTTGGGAGGTGGTAGAAGGATGAAGGACATGATGGGAGAAATCTAGGTCATCAAGAATACATGTTCAGAGGAATACTCCCTGAGCCAAGACACACAGGGGTGGGCCTAGGCCCTATCCCAAATGATACAATAGACTCTGGTTATCCCCTATGGAAGGCCCCACCATCCGGTGGGAGCAGAAATGTTATGTGATAGGTAGAGTTTTAGTTGGGGGTGGTGGTAGGGAAGAATAGGAGGGAGAAGGGAACTGGGATTGTCATGTAAAACAATCTTTTTTTTTTTAATTCAAATAAAAAAATACATGTTCTTGAAGGTCTAACTGGAACATTGTCCTTCTCTGTTTATTAATGGCTACAACAGTGAACAGGTGTCCTCTACTGTATCTACTATATTATCTTCAATAATAATACACCACTTTACTCCAAGCCTATAGTCAACAACCTAAGTGACACAGTGTGAAATAATCAAGACCTCTGAAACCAGGCATCAAAATGAACTTTCTCTCTCTCTCTCTCTCTCTCTCTCTCTCTCTCTCTCTGTCTCCACACACACACACACACACACACACACACACACACACACACACAGTGATGGAAAGCCAATTTGCATAAATATTCAATGGGTTAACAGTGATCACATGTCTGGCAGAGTGTGAAATGGACTTTAGTGAATATTTGGGGTAATTTGGGTTTATGAAAGATGTCCAATTCCCGAAAATGTTACAGAAATTTGAGGTGATAGAAATCCTAGGTTGAGGAAATAGACAGAATGATGTTCTAGGCAGGTATGAACCTTGATACCTACAAAAGAGCAAGGGAACAAATGGTAGTGCTGTAGAATATGTAGGTAAGGGCAAATAGTGAAGGTCATATCAGAGTTACATGTTTAGTGATTGACTTTGAGTAATAAACATGTATGCACATTCTATTTCTCAGGAAAGTTCTCAGAGTCCACTCCTGAAACTTAGAGCACAAACATTTAGTTGGAATAATACTTAACATCAAGTTTCACTGGGAAGGACAAGCATTGCAAAATTATCTTCAAGTGTAGTGTGAACTAAGGCATAAAAGAAATTTGTACTGGTTTAGAAGGAAGAAAACTAAGGAAAAGTAGGCTCTAGAGAGTGAGATGTAAGAGTAAAAGAATCTTGCACTTATACAGAGGATGTGAAGGTGGGTGGTCAAGGGAAAATACAGATATCTATTTAGCAACTTTACCAGTGGATGCCCCTTGTAGAACCTTCAGTTTTTCAACTCTGGTAGACATGATTTTCTGCTCTGCCTCCAGGGCATTTTCTTTTCCATCTCTCCTCTATGTTACAGCCATACTCTTGGTGTAAAGTGGTAGTCCCACAAAACAAAACTTTCTAAATTGCCACTAGAGTGTCGAACTTTCAATGACATTTGGAAATGGTCTCTGGGAACAATTCTGAGTGATAATAGATGGTTCTTCATAATATTGTACATTTTGAGATGACATGATGGCCACTCCAGGGGTACTTGTAGGGTCGGGTCATTTTATCTGGGTCCCGTAATGCAGAGTTGTAGTTCCTAGAAAGTTAGACTGGAAGTGCCTCAAGTGTGAACACTGTAACAGTAAATGGAGGTCTACTCAGAATTATTTGGCCTTTGAGTGGAATTAAATCTATTCCATTTTTTTATATGTTGTGAAGTAATGGCTATAAACTCAAATGCCTAAAACAAAAGTGACACCCTTGCCACCAAGGTTTGATGTGGCTTGAAATAGTTTTGTACTGATACAGTAAATGTTTCTAGATGTAAGTAATAAGAACGCTATCCAGAGACCATCTTATACTCAGATCACAAAGATCCACTGGAGTCACTGCCTTCAGAAGCAGTTCTGCCATTGTAGCTTTAGGTTCAATGTGGTTACTAATTAAGCAATTACAAGATAAGGATTCAAGGTATAAAGAAAGTGTAAGTGTAGGAGAGAAGAGAAATGATTCAGTTTGCTGAAGGTAGGAATTGAAATATTCGATATATATTGGGAGCAACCATTACCAGACAGGGTATTTATTTATTGGTTGATCCACCCATTCACACATTTTCCAGCAACTGTTTCACAATTTCATGAATTTATATAATACATTGTAGTCATTCTCAACACTCAATACCCTCCTGCTTCTCCATCCTTCTCCCACTGGCACTCTTATTCTCAAGGAGCTCACATTGTATTTTCAGCCTTTCTTTTGTGAATTACTCAGTAAGTTGAATTAGAGTTACTTGACTTCGTTGGAATGAGAAGTAATTTAGTGGAGCAAGGCCATTGAAGAATGTAACAAAGCTAGCACTAGTTACAGATAGCCCCTCTGCAAGGAGTGGGACATTATGGGCTCCTCTTTCTTAGATGATGGAATGTTAATGACCCCAGTCATATGCAAGTCCTATTCAGATACCAATACATCTGTGAATTCTTGAGTGCCACAAGTATGTCATGTCCAGAAGGAATCTATTTTATTCTTAGTGCATGTCTGTCATTGTTCCAGAGGAAGAAGGACAGAAAATCATCAAAACAGACCAGATGTGTGAAACCTGTGACACTGGGAATGTTAATCCCTGTGTCGAGCATCCTAGATTCATTTTCTAAAGATGCACATAGAAGTTGGTTTCAAATCTCTCTCATGCTGCTAATCAAAATACTTCAATCTACAGACTGTTAACATTTTAGATGCTCATATTTATCATTATTGTGGAATGTGTGCTGTTTATGACCTACTAAATAAAGCTTGCCTGATGATCAGAGTGCAAAGCTAGTCACACTAGTTAGACAGAGGGGTCAGGCCATGGTGGCACACACCTTTAATCCCATCAGCAAGGCTAGTTATCTATAGAGGCCAGGAAGTGGTGGCACGCACCTTTAATCCCAGCACTTGAGAGACAGAGGCAGATGGATCTCCGTTCATTGAAGACTACCCTGGACTACATGAGATTGAATCTGTCTAAAAGAGAAACAGCTCATACAAAGGTGATCCCAGCACTGGAATTACAGACCTTTAATCCCGCACTAGGGAGGTGGAGACAGAAGTGATATAGGTGGGCAGAGAGAGGCATATAAGGCATGAGGAGAAAAGAGAGAGATAGGGTCGGATTCGTAGAGATGGATGCAGTCTAGGCAGTCAGGCTGAGGATGCAGTCTGTCTAAGGAGGAAGCTTGAGGACAGGATCCTCTTTGGTTTGAGCATTAGCAGAGTCGAGAACTCTCTAGTAGGTGGCTGCTTTGCTTCTCCAATCTTTCAGCTTTCACTCCTGATAGCTGATTCTGAGTTTTTATTATTTATACCAATTATAAGTTATTCTACAATGTGCATATTCTTAGTGTGGGTGTTTGTGTGTGTGTGTGTGTGTGTGTGTGTGTGTGTGTGTGTGTGTGTGTGGTGTGGTGTGGATGACAGAGACCATGTTTCAGAAGTAAGTTTTCTCTTTCACTTTGATGTAGGTTCTAAGGATCCTGTGCATACCACAAAGCTTCATAACAGGAGCCTTTATCTCTTGGTAATTTTGTTAGCCCTCTATTAGCAGTTTTTAACCTCAACTTAAATGTTCAGCTTGAAACACAATGTTTAATTTTTCCAAATTTGATTTTTGTGTTCAATTTTCTTACCAAATCAATATTCATAGACCTGTAAGAGTTAGTTATGGAACGTTAAGTACATAAGAAATATCTGGGATAAATTATAATGACTGCATTATTAAAGCAACAGGTTACATTGATTAGCTACTATTCAAAATGCATTAGTTTTAGAACATCGATCAATGCTCTTGTATTTAGAGGGGTGAACATATAACATGGTAATGAACATGTGTGTCTCCTAAAAAATCTATTAATGAAAGAATGTTTGGGGGAAATGCGTTTTTTTATTTATTTAATTTTGTGGTCTTTGGGGAAGTGGTATCTGCTTGTAACATTTAAGAGGAAAATTTAAAAAATAGGGGTCTGGGAGTGTAAACTGTGCTGACATTGAGATATCTCTATTCACTCTTCTGGAATGGAGGGAGAGACATTAGGAATGTGGAAGTAGACTTGTATGTTTTATAAGAAATATGGACATGGCAGGGTGAAAGAAGAAACCAAGAATGAACTCTCTGGAATGTAAGTTTACATATTAAAATACATATGCTTTCAAGCTCAAAGCAGGATTTTCCTGTAGATGTCACATGAAGTGAACAAATCAAATGTCACTTCAAGGATGAAGCAACAGCTCATTAAGCCCCGAAGCACATCAGAAAACCATGTAAGTGGAGGATGCTGTTAGCAGCGTAGGAGCTGCATGTGTGCAAGCAATTTGTGTCATTTCTCTGAAAAAGAAGCAAAAGCTATAGCTTAGGGTCTTGATTGTTAAGCAGTAATGATGGGGAATGTACTGTGTATGTTTATCTTATTGATTGTTAAAGTTCTGTTTGGCCAATGAAACAGCAAGTTAGACAGGACTAGGAGTCAAAGCGAATTCTGGGAAATGTAGTAGAGAAGTGGTGATCCAGGCAGGAAGTGAAATAGCAAGTAGACTCATATTTGAGCAAAAGAAACAGGAAGTGTTCCCTTTTTCCCCTCCGCTCTTCCTCCAGGGCGGGATGTGATCCACCAGCAAGAGAGGGTGTCTAGGGAAGGCATCCTCTATAAGATAAGTCTTTTAATAATTAAGACTGAGCTAACAGATGAGGAATCTTAGTCTTTGGCCAAGCAGCATTTGTACCAAATACAAGTTTCTGTGTATTAATTTGGGCCCTAATTCAGGCTGGCGGCTGGCGTAAAGCACACATGTGGGGCTCAGGCGGCTTTTGGAGGAAAGATTTATGGTAACACAGTAATTATGAGTATGTTGTACAACGCTCACTGCTTGTTACATGTTGAGTGGATTCTAAGACAGCTTATCGTGTGGGATCAGAAGCACTCAGTGTTCTCCCTGTGTATCAAGATTATCCACTCTTAACTCCAACTTTGCATTTATAATCAGTATTAATTTTCTAGCAGCTCAGAGGGATTTGTTTCCTTACCTAATAGTTTTTATTTGTTTGTTTACAGGAATCACTCCTCCAACCTGCCTTCATCCTCTGGGCATGAAAAAGAAATGTTTGAGGACAAGATGACATATTATACCGTGTCAGATGAGTAGTTTTAATATGCATCAAAAACAATTTTACATTTTCAATTTAGTACATTGTCAAAACAACGACATACAGTCATCAATTATATAAATCATGCAGTAATTCACAAAATGTGGAAAGTAACTTACTCAACAAACATTTTGTTTCTTTTCAACAATTTTTTGTAGCGCCTTTAGGAGTTTAAAAACCTCTTTAAGTGACAATTTACTTTTAAGAAACTTCAAAAATCACCTTTCACTTACTCTCCTCCCTCATGTTTATGTCCATCTCTCCTTTTTGTAGTTTACAGAATTTACTAGTTATGATCACCCCTGGAATCCAAAAATAATTTTTCTCTATACCCACACTGATTCTGAAATAAATCATTACATTTTATTACTGGCTATTTGAAAATATTTAGAAATCATACTGACACAAAAATGTCATCTCTTTTCCTTACCTATTGTAAGAGGGCGTCTACTGTGGTGTAAATCTGTGTGGTAGAAGCTCTTGACAGGGATGTTGTAATGTGTACCACCATTTGTCCACTCACAAATTTACTCTGCACAAATGTTACCAAACAGGTAGATCTTAATTAGTTTACTCTGTTTGAATTATTAACAGAAATATTTTTGTTTTAATACTAAATTTTAAAAAGTTATTATATTCTCAATGTCCTTACATATGCTAACTTCTGTCAATCTTCTACTGGCCTCTAAAGTCTTTCCTTATGCTTCCCTCTGTGGCTCCCCTCTCACTGGGGACTTGGCACAGATATCCCAAGGAGTGTCTTTCTCTCCATTTAACTTTTGATGCCTCTTCATAAAGGAATCTCTGCCATAGAGAAGATTGTCCTTCTAAACACATGCACCTTTTTATAGCACTCACCTTATACTTAATCACATGTTTTCTTTGCAATTTTAAAGAAAACAAAACATTCATGTTGTATATTAAAAGATAACACATGTTATATTGATTAAGTTAACTAAAGTGGGGAATCCGTCTTACTTGTGGATGGGGCATTCTCTGTGCAGGGAAGGCCAGGCTGCCAGGCTGTAGAAGAATGGAGAGGTCAAGATGACCACTAGAACACATTCATTCCTTGCTGTCTGCTCTTCACTGTAAATGTAAGGAGACTAGGTCCAACTCTCATGGTTCCCTCCAATGAAGGACCATAGTCTGAATTGTTAATCAAAAAGCCCTTTCTCCTTTAAGTTACTTTGGTCACAGTATTTTATCAGAGCAACAAGAAAGGAAACTGAAACAGCAGGATCATTGTTAAAACTTAACAATGCCAAGACAAGCACAGAAATCTTATGCCTGGGTCTACCTAAGAAAGGTCAAAGGAGTTGGTTGGAGTTCATTTTAAAAGAGTGTCTCATTAGCCTGCAATTTTCTTTAGAGCAGAATAAACTAAATCTGTCATCATTTGGTTCCTGGTGCCTCACAAGGAACATTAGTTGACAATCACACTGTACCACTAAGTTTTGTTGATGAATGGAAGGACTAATTAGTAATGAGATTGTGGAATATATAATAAAATGCATACGCACTAAACTACATTAAAACATGCTGGGCAGTGGTGGCACACACCTTTAATCCCAGCACTTGAAAGGCAGAGGCAGGTGGATCTCTGTGAGTTTGAGACAAGCCTGGTCTACAAAGCTACACAGAGAAACCCTGACTTGAATAGGATAGGCATTTGCTAAATCAATACAAACATATGAAGTGCCCAGTCTAAGAAGACAAAACAGTATAACACAGGCTCTGTCTCAGGGAACTTGGGCCAAAGAGCGGTATTAAGTCTGAAGATTTCCATTTCTTCCATCTGTACTTTCCTGTGCTGGCTTCCATCCCGGGTATCCCTTCTGTTCCCACTGACCACTGGCAGGCTGAACATCCTTGCTATGTTTCTGAGTCCTATACATTCTCTCTGTGATTTCTGGAAGTCATTCTAATTGTGCCAGCTTAGATCAGTTCCCCATTCCTGCAGCAGCCTTTGCAGAGACTAGGGTAAGCAATTGATTATGAGGACTAGTTATTTCAGGGACACGAGTTCCTTCCCTGAGGCAGGATTTAGCCTAATTACACCAGATAGAATAAGAACATATACACAGATCTGTACTGGTAGATGCTTTTGTCCAAAGGTATGGTTACAAATAAATGCAAAAACAAGAAAAGGCCTGCCAAAATGTAAATAGGCAAACATGAGGAAATTTAAGAAATTGCTGCAAAAGTTTGTAGAAGTGTGTTCTGAGTGCTTATGACATGGCAGCTTATGAACAGGGGCTCTGGTTTTAGTTGGTCTGTCTCCTAACTCAAATTATAACTAAAGTTAACACAACAACAAAAATGTGTTAACTTCAAGAAACAAACCAGTTTCACCTTCAGATAACAAGTAACAAATCAAAAGTATTATTCCTATTAATAGTCCTTCTAAATTACTATGTAATCAATTTTAAATACAGTTATCAGTGCAGTGTTCTTGCTGTATAATTGGAGATGATGGAATGTGATTGCCTGATTATTATGTTGAAGGTACTCATTTTCTTCTAGGTTTCTAAGAAAAGTATGTCACAAATATATTCTTAGATTAAGAAAAATAATATGTTTTGTTTCATTATTTGTTGACTAGAGAGAATCTTCACTCACATAGAGGGTTTTGTTATGTTTGGAAAAAGATTTTGATAAATCAGGAAAAGGCAATGAATAACTGTGGGAGGAAAACTAAACATAACATATTTCTGAGAATGGCAAACCCAGCAAAATAATAACCGCTCCATTTAGTGTTTCTTCTAGTGTGTAAGATGCAGATAAATCATTGTAAGTATTGTATTTTAGTTTGAATTTAAATTGAATTGCTTCAATAAAAATTCTTTTTAAAAATTAGTTATTTAAATCTTAATATAGATGATAAATTATATAGTATTCTAAGTAAAATATTAACTTGGTCAGTGAAATTGTTTACCTTCCTGAAGATTAATAACATACATTTATAATGTGCACAAAAATTTCCAAATGACCCAAAGGATATGTGGAACTTGTAAACAACAGTATTATCCCAGTATTCAGCCACATCATCAGGAGAAATTACATAAATTAAAAAAGAGCCTTACTTAAGTAAATGTAAATACAAAGACTTTATCTGATAACCCAAAATATAGATGCAATATCATTTATGATATAACCATGCTTTATATAACTTAAATATATATCTGTCTTAGTCAGGGTTTTTCTTGCTGCGAAGTGACACCATGACCATGGCAACTTTTATAACGGATAATTGGTTGGCTTACAGTTGAGAGGTTCAGTACATTATCACCATGGTGAGACATGGTGGCATGCAGGCAGACACCCTGCTGGACAAGTTACTGAGAGTTTTACATCTTGAGATGCAGGCAACAGGAAGTGGTTTGTCTCTCTGGGTGTAGTTTGAGCATTGGAGATCTCAAAGCCCACCCCCACCATGACACACCTCTTCCAACAAGACCATATGTATTTTAACAAGGCCACACCTCCCATTAGTGCCACTCTTTTTGTGGGTCATTTTCTTTCAAATCACCACCACAATAACCTTTACAAAAGACTTTATGTAATCAGTAATAAAATAAGCATATCAATATATGTATTCAACTTTACAAATGCTAATACGGGTTCATCTCTGAAATTCCTTCCTCATCAACTCTCTGAGTTTCAGAATGCAGCTATATTTATTTGGTTTATACCCTGAGTATTTGTCTTTTGTTTGTTTGTTTCTGGGTGCCTCTTATCAGGCAAGTGGTTGATTTCTCTATCCCACTCCTTACACTTCATAGAGACAACACATTGTGAACTTTTCAGTGCATTTTATGACTCACCAGTGAGGATCCTATTTGGTTTTCCATAATCAAGGAGTAGACTCACTAATGCCTGTGCATGCTAATGAATATGCTAGTATTGGAAGAGGCAACCATGAATTAAATACTAAAAACCATTCATTGGTTTAGAGGCCAGTTGGCAAATAGTGAGGGGAATGTTTTCAGTGGGGACTGGCAAGTGCTAATATGTGGATAGGAGTAAACTATGAAACAAATTTGCATGCATTGAAGGATTATGTGTGAGTCATGTATAAATTTGCTCAATATGTACCTATGTATGTGCAGGCATTCATCCATATGAAAGCAAAGGTCTAGGTAGTGTGTCTTCTCAATTGTTCTCTACCCTATTACTATTATATAAAGTCTGTCACTGGGCCAGAGGCTCATTGATTGAGCATATGTTAGCTGGCCAGTGAGTTCAAGGGCTCTTCTTGTTTCTACCTGTACAGTGCTGGGGTGACAGACATGATCCCTGCCAGTCTTTTATATGTGTGTAATGGTCCAAAATCAGGTAATCATGCTATGTGGCAAGTACTTCACTCAACAGAGATATCTCCCTACCCATCACTGAAGAATTTTAATTGTTTGAAAAGGGGACAGTAGCCAGGCAGTGGTGGTGCACACTTCTAATCCCAGCACTTGGGAGGCAGAGGCAGGCAGATCTCTATGAGTTCTACACCAGCCTGGTCTACAAGAGCTAGTTCCAGGTCAGCCTCCATAAATTTTAGGCAACAGACAGGAAACTCCAAAAGTAAATGTTTCAAGTAACAGAACAATTAAAATATAGTCTTGCAGCAGAGCAGGCATAGGCTGGTCAACCAATATGGCCCAGGACAATAATGATGAAGGAGACTTTGTAACATATAGTGAAATGCCAAAAAGAGCAATGGAATTGGGAGGGATGAAAGAATAAAGTGTGCTGTATGATGTGGTTAGAAATCTCTACATATTAGAAAGGCAAGGCGTTGCAAATAATTCATATAGACTAAGAGGCAAGGGTTGAGATTGAGAAACAGACTGCCAATAAATGCATGCACAGTTCTACACTGAAGCCTATGCAGATCATCATTCACATATCTGTTAGGGTTCTGTTAATAAACTCATTTCAGGATTGGGGATAAGAAATGTAGGGAAACACTATCTCAAACAAAGCCATAGCCATAATATTGAAGCAGGAAGAGTCTGCTGACAAGATGCTTCAGGAAAAGTGGGATGCTGCTGGAAAATAAGAAAAGTTGCTACTGAAGTAGTAGGAAGAGGCTGGAAGAGAGGGCAACCATTCCAAGATTTCTACATTTTGCCTTCTTTCCCAAAGATGGGTAGGCAGTAATCACATACCTATGTCTTAACTTGTGTTCTTAGTGATCCCATTGTGTCTTCTCAGATCAAAAATACTCTGAACCAAATTGTTCAGGACTATCTAAGAAGAGAAATGCGCGCTGGCAGCTTGGATTGCCAATGTCTTGTAAACTCTCGAGGGAAGACTTAACAGGCAAGGCTGTGCCTTTGCTGTCCCGGGATAAAAATGTCTAACAGGTGGCACACGCCTTTAATCCCAGCACTCGGGAGGCACATGCAGGCAGATCTATGTGAGTTTGAGACCATTGATACCAGCCTGGTCTACAAGAGCTAGTTCCAGGACAGCCTCCAAAGCCACAGAGAAACCCTGTCTTGAAAAACCAATAAATAAATAAATAAATAAATAAATAAGTAAAAAAAACAAAAATATACTATGTTGCCTCTCTATAGGACATCAAGATTGAAACTAAAGGGAGAAACAGCAGCTTACCTGAGAACCAATTAATTGTGAAGAGGAAAAGAAAGCAGAAGGCCTGAAATCTTAGTATTGATAGAAATGTCTTAGTAGATAGAGCATAGCTTAGAAGGAGCAATCAGCACCATAAATCTCAGGAACAGACTCTTCCATCCCTTCCTGCTGACCGACCCAGGAATGAAGTGAGTGAGCCTCTGCCCTTACCCAACCTCAGCCCAACCATCATTCACCCAGACCTGCCCCGCCCCACCGGGCCTGCGCCTGCCTGCTTGGGGTAGACATGCACAGACAAGGAGGTGCTCCCTGAATCTGGAAATACCCCACTCTTCCATCTCTTTCTGCCAACAGATCCACAACAAGTGAGGAGACTACCAGGAGAGGCAAGACCATCCATAGTTGTGGATATTGAATTCCTGGCCCCCACACACCACTGGGTCACAAGAAGAGATAGAGAGACCCCACCAGCACCCACTAAAAGAAGATATGGGAAGAAGACAGAATAAGATTTCACTCAACAACAGAAAGACCAATATGATACCACCAGAATCTAGGGACTCCAGCAAGATCTGAAAAGCCCTTGCTCTGTGCATGAAGATGAGATGGACCTCAAAAATTATCTCGGCAAGATGATAGAGACCTTTAAAGAGGAAACAAGAAAATCCCTTAAAGAAATAGAAGAAAAAGCAAACAAAAAATTACACAAAATGGAGGAAAAGACAAACCAAAAATTTCAAGAAATAAATCTCTTAAAGAATCTAAAGAAACCCAAGAAAAAAAAATCCAAACAAGTGAAGGAAGTTCTTGAAACAGTTCAAAGCTTAAAACTGAAATAGACACAATAAAGGAAACACAGAATGAGGCCATGCTGGAAATGGAAAGGCTGGATAAACGATCAAGAACTAAAGATGTGAGTATAACCAATAGAATTCAAGAGATGGAAGAGAGAATCTCAACTGTTGAAGACTCGCTAGAGGATATACATTCATCAACCAAAGAAAACCTCAAGTCCAACAAATCCCTAACACAAAATATCCAGGAAATATGGGACACGGTAAAAAGACCAAACCTAAGAATAATAGGTGTAGAAGGTGAAGAAACACTGTTCAGAGGTACAGAAAACATATTCAACAAAATCATAGAAGAAAACTTCCCCAACCTACAGAAGGATATGCCTATGAAAGTACAAGAAGCTTACAGGACACCAAACAGACTGGACCACAAAAAAGTCCCACTGACACATAATAATCAAAACACCAAATCTACAGAATAAAGAGAAAATATTAAGAGCAGCAAAGGAAAAAGGCCAAGTAACAAATAAAGGCAAACAAATCAGAATCACACCCGACTTGTAAATAGAAACTCTGAAAACCAGAAGTTCTTGGATAGATACCCTACAAGCACTAAGGAAGCATGGATGTCAACACAGACTACTGTACCCAGCAAAACTTTCAATCACTATAGATGGAGAAAACAAGATATTCCATGACAAAAACAGATTTAAATAATACATATCCACAAATCCAGCACTACAGAAGGTTCTGGAAGGAAAACTACAACCCAATAAACATAACTACACTCACAAAAACACAGGCAATAGATAATCTAATTTTACCAAACACAAAAAGAAACAGGAGGGCGAAATCCACACACAATGACACCACCAACAATAAATCCAAAACAAACAAGAACCAATGAACAATGGACATTAATATCCCTAAATGTCAATGGTCTTAACTTACCCATAAAAAGTTATAGGCTAACAGAATGGATATGAAGACAGAATCCATCCTTCTGCTGTTTACAAGAAACATACCTCAACTTCAAAGACAGGCGATACCTCAGAGTAAAAGGATGGGAAAAGATTTTCCAATCATATGGGCTCAAGAAACAAGTTGGTGTAGCAATACTAATAGCTAACAAATTAGACTTTAAACTAAAATCAATCAAAAGAGATGAAGAAGGGCATTTCATACTCATCACAGGAAAAGTCCATCAAGATGAAGTCTCAATCCTGAACATCTATGCCCCAAATACGAAGGCACCGACATTTGTAAAAAAAACATTAATAAAGCTCAAACCACACATAAAACCACACACACACTTATAGTAGGAGACTTCAACACCCCCCTTACACCACTAGACAGGACCACCAGACAGAAACTTAACAAAGAAACAAAGGATCTGACAGAAGTTATGACCCAACTGGGTTTAACAGATATCTATAGAACATTCCATCCAAACACAAAAGAATATACCTTCTTCTCAGCACCACATGGAACCTTCTCAAAAATTGACCACATGGTTGGCAGCAAAGCAAACCTCCACAGTTACAAAAGAATTGAAATAAACCTCTGTGTCTTATCAGATCACCATGCATTAAACCTAGAATTCAACAGCAATACTAATTGCAGAAAACCTACATAATTGTGGAAAATGAATCACACCCAATTGCACCATTCCTGGGTTGAGGAAGAAATAAAAAAAGAAATTAAGGACTTCCTAGAATTTAGTGAGAATGTAAACACAACATACCCAAACTTATGGGACACTCTGAAAGCAGTGCTAAGAAGGAAGTTCGTAGCACTAAGTGCCCACATGAAGAAACTGGAGGAAAGTCACATTAGAGAATTGACAGAACAACTGAAACTTTAGAGCAAAAAGAAGAAAACACATCAAGGAGGATTAGATGCCAGGAAATAATCAACCTGAGGGCCAAAATCAACAAGTAGAAATTAGGAAAACAGTACAAAGAATCAATGAAACAAAGAGTTGGTTCTTTGAGAAGATCAATAGAAAAGATAGGAAAACCTCTAGCCAAACTAACCAAAAAGCAGAGAGAGAACATGCTAATTAACAAAATCAGAAATGAAAAGGGGGATATAACAATGGACACTGAAGAAATCCAGAGAAACTTCAGGTCATACTTTGAAAACCTGTACTCCACAAAATTGGAAAATCTAAAGGAAATGGACAGCTTTCTGGATAAATATCACTTACCAAAATTAAATCAAGATCAGATAAACAGTTTAAATCGACCTATAACCCCTAATGAAATAGAAGCAGTCATCAAAAGCCTCCCAATCAAAAAAAGCCCAGGGACAGATGGCTTCACTGCAGAATTCTACCAGAAATTCAAACAAGAGCTAATTGCAGTACTCCTCAAACTGTTCCACACAATAGAAGCAGATGGGATATTGCCAAACTCTTTCTATGAGGCTACAATCACTTTGATACCCAAGCCATACAAAGATATGACTAAGAAAGAGAACTACAGACCGATATCCCTCATGAACATTGATGCTAAAATACTCAATAAAATATTGGCGAACAGAATCCAAGAACATATCAGAAAATCATCCACCATGATCAAGTAGGCTTCATCCCAGGGATGCAAGGATGATTCAACATACGAAAATCCATCAATGTAATCCACCATATAAACAAACTGAAAAAGAAAAACCACATGATCATCTCACTAGACGCTGAAAAAGCCTTTGACAAAATCCAACATCCCTTCATGATAAAGATCTTGGAGAGAACAGGAATAACAGGAACATATCTAAACATGATAAACACAATATACAACAAACCAATAGCCAACATCAAACTAAATGGAGAGAAACTCAAAAAGTTTCCTCTAAAATCAGGAACAAGACAAGGCTGTCCACTCTTTCCATATCTCTTCAATATGCTAAAAGATTGCTAAATCTATACATTGGAAGAAAGATAGTATCTTCAACAAATTGTGCTGGCTGGCACAACTGGATTCGGACATGCAAAAGATTGCAGATAGATCCATGTCTGTCACCATGCACAAAACTTAAGTGCAAATAGATCAAAGATCTCAACATAAATCCAGCCACACTGAATCTTCTAGAAGATAAATTGGGAGATACCCTTGAACAAATTGACACAGGAGACTGCTTCCTGAACATTATACCAGTAGCACAGACATTGAGATCTTCAATTAATAAATGGGACCTCCTGAAACTGAGAAGCTTCTGCAAGGCAAACGAGACAGTCAGTAAGACAAAACGACTACCCACAGAATGAGAAAAGATATTCACCAACCCCACATCTGGCAGAGGACTGATCTCCAAAATATACAATGAACTCAAGAAACTAGCCACCTAAATACCAAACAATGAAATTAAAAAGTGGGGTGCAGAACTAAATAGAGAATTCTCAACAGAGGAATCTGAAATGGCTGAAAGACACTTAAGAAAGTGCTCAAAATCATTGGCCATCAGAGAAATGCAACTCAAAACAACTCTGAGATACCACCTCACACCTGTCAGAATGGCTAAAATCAAAAATACCAATGACAATCTATGCTGGAGAGGATGTGTAGAAAAATGAACACTTCTCCATCGCTGGTGGGAGTGCAAACTTGTAAGACCACTCTGGAAATCAGTATGGCGGATGTTCAGAAAAATGGGAATCAGTCTACCTCAAGATCCAGCCATTCCTCTCTTGGGTATATACCCAAATAATGCATGTTCATACAACAAGGACATATGTTCAACCATGTTCATAGCGGCAGTGTTTGTAATAGCCAGAACCTGGAAGCAACCTAGATGCCTCTCAACTGAAGAATGGATTGAGAAAATGTTGTGCATTTATACAATGGAGTACTTACTACTCAGCAGAAAAAAGAAATGGAATCTTGAATTCGCAGGCAAATGGATGGAACTAGAAGAAACCATACTGAGTGAGGTAACCCAGTCACAAAATGACAAACATGGTATGTACTCACTCATATATGAATTTTAGACATAGAGCAAAGGATTACCAGCCTATAATACTCTTCATCAAAGAAACTAGGAAACATGAAGGACTCTAAGGGATAACTGGTCCCCAGGAATAGGAAGTGGCATGAACTCCTGATCTAATTGGGAACATGAGGGTAGGGGAGAGGGAGCTGCCACAATAAGAGCAAGAGAAGAGGAGTAGAGGAGAGGAAATGGAGGAGCAGAAATATTGAGTTGGGGGAAGAATAGGGCAGAGAGAGCAGGATGAGAGATACCATATCAGAGGGAGCCATTATAGGTCTGAGAAGAGATCTGGAACCAGGGAGATCTCCAGAGACCTACAAAGATGAACTGATCTGACAATCCAGGCAATGGTGGAGAGGATAACCTAAAAGCACTTCCCCTAAAACTAGATTGATGACTTCTCTTTATGCCATCCTAGAGCCCTCATCCAGTGGCTAATGGAAGCAGAGACAGACCACAGATATACACTGAGCTGAAATCTGAAATTTAGTTGAAGAGAGGGAGGATGAAGATCAAATGGGTCTGTACCAGGTTGGAGAAACCCACAGGAACAGTTGGCCTTAACAAGGGAGAGCACATTGACCCCAGATGCTGTCTGGGAGGCCAGTACAATACTGCTCCAGACCCCTGAACATGGATGTCAATAAGGATGCCTATGCACTCCAGGGAGCCTCTGGTGGTGGATTAGTATTTTTTTCCTGGTGCAAGAAGGGACTTTGAGAGCCCATCCCATCTGAAGGGATACACTCTGGCCCTGGACACATGGGGAAGGGCCCAGGACCAGTACCGGAAGATTTGGTGGACTTTGCAGAGCCCCCATTGAGGGTCCTACCCTGCCTGGGGAGTGGTGGATGGATGGGGTGGGGGATAGGTTGTGGGTGGGGGAGGAGGGATGGGGTGAGGGGAGGGAGAGGGGAAGAGACTTACATGTGAAACAAGCTTGTTCCCTAACTAGAATAAATAAATAAATAAATAAATAAATAAATAAATAAATAAATCTCGGGAACATTAAGGAGATGCACTTAGAACATCAATGTGAACATTGTAACTACATACATTATTTTCAAAATCAACCAATAATATACTGAAAATTTGGTCTGAACAAAAACTCATGAGGTCCAGCAATATGGCTTAGACTGTAAAGGCTTCTAAACCTGGGGGCCCAGGTTGGGACTCTGCAAAACTTGGGAGAGAACTGACTCCTACACAATGTATTCTGGCTTCCACAGATGCACCATGGCAAACCCTCTCCCAGAATAATAAATTAAGTAAATGTAAAGAATATAAGATTAATTTTTTATTTTATTTTTTTTTTGTGTGTGTGTGCGTGTGTGTATGCTCTCGTGTGTATGTTTACATTTGTGTGAGTGGAAACCCAGGGCAGAGATAGAGCAGCCATTACAGTTGCTGAGGATCAAACTCTGGCACTTTTCAAGAGCTTTATGCAACCTTCTCCATTGAGCCATCTCTCCACAACCTTCCCCATTGAACCATCTCTCCCAAACCTTCCCCATTGAATCATGTCTCTCTAACCTTCACCATTGAGCTTTCTCTCCTCAACTTTTCATCACTGAGCCATCTCTCCTCATCCTTCATCACTGACCCATCTCTCCTCCACTTTCATCACTGAGCCTTCTCCTCTCAACCTTTATCATTGAGCTATCTCTCCTCAACTTTCACCACTGAGCCATCTAGTTAAATGACATTATATTTGATTGATTAAAATTTATGCTAGTTCTTAAATGATCCATTTTTGCTGCCCCAATAAAGTTCAGTGTCTTCATTCCTTGATGTGTCAATGTTTCTCTTACTCACATTTTATGTGAGATATGTGTTGGTTCTGACCCTCCTTCAGATTAAGGGGCCTGGCACTTGTCTGGGACTAGGGTTGAAATAGTGATGACTATTTGAAAGACCCAGGGAGAAAGAATAATGACACAACCAACATAGAAATTGTTTCTTTGATCTTTTGTACCCAAACATCATCAGTCAAATAAGTCACATGGCCAGATCTGATTATGTGACACATCATCCCCAGAATATATCTAGAGGCCTGGTGATTCACAAGGCAAGACAGGGGATGGATTGTTCTTTCACAAGAATAGGAAGAGGGTAAATGCTCACAATCACACAAGAAAACACCATAATCTTCTACTTCTTTATCACTAGAAAATGCAAGCTGGAAAGATTTAAACAGGGAGAGTTGATTAAAAATTAAGGTTAAAGTTAATATGAAAATATTTTATATTAGGAGTGGTCAAGTGTGTAGAGCCTGGGGTACATAGATTGATTAACAACATTAAGATATTCTTCTAACCATGAATCTGTGGAAAATTAAAGAACTACTGAAATGGAACAAGTTCTCATCCAACCATTACCAAAGTGCTGAAGAACCTTAACTCATCTGGGGTAACTTCTAGATGGGTTGATGTTAAATTAAAATCAGGATTTAAAAAAGACACCCTAATAACTGAGCATCGTATAATCTTTAAAAAATTTCATTTAATCAATCATAGCAATATTCATTTTATGTGACATGAGACCTATTAAAATGTTTGTATCATATTATACTACATACTAAAATTTTGTTACATGATTATTTAAACGTATATAAATATAATACCTATGTTAGATCATAAATGACCAGCTCATATAAAATAGGAAAAAATGAAAAAAATAGGAAAAAATTAACATGTTCAAAAATTACAATTTTTTCTTAAGTATTTACATTTAAATGTAGTAGAAACAAGCAATAGACTACAAAATAGACTACAAAGAATATTGAATCATGTGTAATCTTTTAATGTCAGCCTATAACAGTAAATATGTATAGCAAAAATTTAGAGATAGAAGCTGTACCTCCATTTCAGCACCTTTAATTTGTGAACAGAAATAAAGTCCTTCTTCTCATTTAAGAATCACTCCCTAACCCCGTTACAGTCACATCGAACAAATTACATCAAATCCAATCAGTTCCATTCATTTCGACAACGTAAGCTGAAGTCTCACAATACCCTAGTCAAGCACTGGGATTAGGGAGAAAATATTGGTCAAAACAGCTTTGGGCATGTCAGCGTGTATTCTCTTACATAATGACAATAATCACATGATTACTGTAAGCTATCAGGACACTTTAACAGTCCAAATGACACTCTTGCAGAGCAACATGTTAGGGACAGATGACTTAAAGTGTGTTGGCTGTGTTTTTTTCAAGAATGAGTGAGTGAAATCTGCAATCAGTTCATAAAGGGATATACTTTCAAGCTCATCATGAACAATTGCCACACTTGAAGGGTTTACTTCTTATTATAGAATGAAAAACACATTGATTTCATATCATAAAAAACAGAACAAGGCATATTAAAGTGAAACCAGACATCTTGTACATTAAAAACACCAACAAATTCGAACCTCCAAAGATTTTGTTTTTACTTCTAGCCCAAATCAAGTAAATGTACATTGTAAAACATCAGGAAAATGCTGCAAATATAAAGAAATTTGCTGAGTTAAAAATATTCAAATGTAAAAACTTCGTAGTATAAAATAGAAATAAAACTATGTTGTAATAAAAATTACAGTAGCTAACATTAAAATTCTTTCAGATACATTAGTTACATAACCATCCTAGAAATCTTACAAGATCTATATTGCTACTGACAATTCAAAATACATTTTTAAATTTAAATCTGTACCAAAGTATCAAACAAATACAATATTACAGAACTGTTAGTCATACCAAGGTGGAACTTAAAGTTCTACCCTTCTAAGTACAGAACAAAGAAGAAAATAATAAAATAAGTAATTATATGTATATAAAATTGGACAAAACAGCTGTCACAAATTGCCAAAATTTACAATCACAAGATTTACAGGAGAAAAGTTGGATGAAAAAAATACCGTAATTAAGAACTATTCCAAAACTCTGTAACAGATATTTTACATTTTCCAACTGTGATAATAAAATAACTTTTTATAAGACTCTAAGTTAAAACAATAGGCTCAGGTATACAGTGATACTTACTAATTAGCTATATGGAAAAAGTCATTATATTACTGCAAGTACTCAGTTGTGAGTAGCAAACGCATGGAGTCTGGGACCAATCTGTCTCGTATTAAATTTAATTAGCGAAATTACCAGCAGTACTTTGATCTCAACCAGATCACCTTGCCTGACCCATGGCTTCATTTATGGACAACAATCCCTACAGTACCCAAACATCTTATTACATCTTGACTAAGACATAGTTTGAGGCATGTCTACTAATTGTGAACAATGAAGGGAATTTAAATGTCATCTATTGATCTTTGAAATATTTGCCAATAACTTTATCTATTGTAGTAGGCAATAGATAAAATAAAAAGTAACTCTTAAAAAACATTCTGTGGTCTACTTCTTCTATATAGAAATATACAACCTAAAATGGCACATGTCCCTTTACTTTGGGACTATTAAAATGTAATGTGTTTAGGCAGTCATGATGGTGAGACTTTAGGTGTGTGCAGCTTCTGATATTCTTAGTGGACACAAATCTAACAGCTAACTTCTAGATCCCCTGGTTCTTATCATCTTCTTGCCCCTCTTCGACAATGATATCTGGATAGAACTTTAGGTAGGTGAAGGAATATTTGTAGATGTATCCAATGAAATTGGGTTCTACAACTCAGTGTGTGTGTGTGTGTGTGTGTGTGTGTGTGTGTGTGTGTGTGTGAATTTAATAATAATAATGATAAGCAAGGAGGGCTATATGAGAAGGCTTGGGGGGAAAAAGGGAGAAATGATGTAATTATATTATCTCAAATATTAAAATTAAAAAACTGGATTTGAATTACAATCAGCTTAGTGTGTTTAAGCCACATGCGCAGTGTCACAAGTGACAGTTGCAGACTTGAATTCTTGCCTGGATTAAACCTAGGCTAAAACTTTCATTAGACAGAGAGATACAGAGATGTTTGTCTTGTTGGGTCATGGTTGAAGCCCCAAGTTCAGTAGCAGTATGATATTGTCCATTGGTGTGAATATAGCAATGTATTCAGTGTGCATAATGTATGAAAATATTCACTTATAGTTTAGTACCATGAACAATGAGAATTTTCAATAAAAATAAATCCCGTCTTTAAATGATGTATAATGTATTTCAAAAAGATGGAAGAAAGAAGATGGAAGTTTCCACAATGAAGAAATAAGCATTTGAGAACATTCACATGTTTAAAAATCTGTTTTAAACACTATCTAAAAAACACATGTATACAAACATGATATTACCACAATAATACAAAATTATGTTTTAATATATCTGATAATATGCATTTCAATAGAAATAAAACAAAGCTCGGGGAATGGTGAAAACATATGTGCTACAAGGAAATTCTATTTTTAAACATTACAAAATCATATGAGTGAGAATTATTCTCAAAATGTGTAATTTCAATATGGCAAATATTCCTTTGTAAACATGTGAATAGTCTTTATTATCATCAGATAATTTAAATAAAAATGTAGTTTTTGCCGGTGGATTGATTTTTGTATAACATGGAATGCTTAATTAAGCTACACCCATGGTGAAATTAACACTGATATGGCTGCTCTGTTTGGAAAAAGAACAGCTGCTTTTTCTAATGTTCCTATGGTTTATGAACACGATGCTTCCCTTATACATCAAAGTGGATTCTAATGAGCTCTCTCAACTCCCTCCAGAAACACATTGCTCAAATGTTTTGTAACTCACCGTGGCTTGATAAATGTTAGATTGCGGATCCTCCTAGGTGTAGTGCCTAGGGCTCCTTAAATGCTGCCATTTGCTTGTTTATTTTGTTCTCCGGCTGGGGAATTGCTTTATAAACTCTGAGACATAGAGAAGAGCAGCTGAGAGGCAAGAAAGGCATTTGGTGTAATACTTCTTTGCCTGAGAAGGGAATTTGATTTTACCTATTACAGAAGAGGTCACATAGGTCATTGTTTAAAGGGTGATTGTGGCCTATTATGGAGGAGAGTGAATTCCAGATGGAAGGGTTCTTTAAGCTCAAACCACCGGGGAATGTGCAAATTTCTATTTTTCATAGAATTTTACATTTTGTAACCTGAAACTTTTATTATAACTTTGATCGATTGTTTGCTGTAGTTGTTTTTGACCTTGCTGCATGACTAAAGTACACTTGCTTAAACACAGAAATCCTTATGTGGGAAGCAGAGTTATTTATATTTGACATAACTTTCTGGTGGTGATTTATAAACCAGTTGAAATGTATTAAGCCAATGTTGAAAAGAGAATGCAGTTAAATATGTGTGCAATGTGCTTAGGCTGGCAAGAATTCCAATTTAGTCTTGGTCTGAATTGTTTTAAGAATCAATGTTTATGTTTTAGAAGAACAGCATGAAAAGTAGGCAAAGAAAATGAACTAAATGTGGAATTATGTAACATATTACGATGTAGGTAGTTCCAATTCACATTCAAGAATATAAAGAAATTGTATTGCCTGAGTATAAAATTTATTTCTTCCAATTTTTGGATGCTTTCTTACATAAAACAGCCTTTATATTCTATAATACACACAGAATCAGCCTTTATATCCTCTATTCTAAGTTTTCTAAAAGTTATACTGAAATATAAAATAAAAATATAATTAAACTAGAATGTGTGGATGATGAAATTTCAATATATAGTGTAAGTTATATATTTTTATTTGGTTTCCTCACTCTAAAGAGAATGAGGGGAAGAATAAATGGTAAATGATTGCTTTGAACTACCGAGTTCCAAAACATACTGGAACATTCTTGGTGATTTCTTTAACGACTAACATTTGTCTCTTTGAGATATCTGCAGTCCCATACACTGATGTCTCTCACACTCTGCATTTAACACGTCTCAGAATGTATGAAATATTTTTTACTTTAAAGAGCCCATTAAAGTCCTCATTTTCCTGGAAGCCTGTTGAGTGGATGCACACATTTTTTTACCCTTTCAACTTCTTGCAAACCTATTTCATCATGTAAATTTTCTGTCCATTCTGGGAAGTCCTGGAAGGGTTTTGCCTGATTTCTGCTTCTTTGGAAACCCATCCCACGTTTGTGGAGTCTTCTGTAATGGTAATTGTTTGCCATTGCAGCTGCTGCCGTCATCATCTCTTGGTTTAGAAATTCTCTCTACCCCAAACGAGAACACCTAAATCCTTTGTAGCTGCTTTCTTTGGAGGTTTTCTTTATTCAAAAGTAGATATGCGTATAAAGCCAAACAGGACGTAAAGTGGAGCCAAAAACTTGCTGCTAGAGAAGGCATAGGACCTAGGGGAGGAGCCTACAACTATTCTTCTGTTAAATGGATATAGACTTGAACCAACTCCTAATGAAATCTCTTCAAACCTCATTATAGAATAAGCCCATTTATGCAGCAGATGGTGATTAACACTGATCTATGACTGACCAACATGCAGAAAGTAATAGTCTTCAGAGTGTTCAGCCCTTGTTGTGACAGGGGTGAGAAATATATGTCAATTCATAGCAGCCCCTTCTACATGAATTAATGCCATGTCCAAATTCTAAACCCTCAAATGCCATCACATTCGTGATTATGAATTCAAAACTGTAATTTCTTGGGAATACAAAACTCAGTCATAGCATATAGTTATCCTTGTTGAGGGTGAAGAAATGAATTAGGAATTTATAAAATTCATACGGTATTTTAATAAGATGCTATAGGTATGTTCATATTTGAAAATACCAGTTTAAGTAGAAATCAGTGTGTTATCTAGCGGCTTTAGAGGTGAGAAATCTCTGTTTCATTATTCAGTACTATATGATTCATCTCCAGATGGAACGAATACTTATAAATTATAGTCGGGGACCAGAAAATGGATTACTAGAAGCAAGTACTTGCTGCAAAAGCCTAGTGACTTGAATTTAATCCACTGGTCCATAGAATTTGATCCATAGTAAAGGTAGAAGGAAAGAGCTGATGACACAAAATAGTCTTCTGACCATCCCATGCATTCTACGGCACACATATGCCACCATGCAAACATGCATTGTACACAGCTACACACCCATACACATACAAAATAATAGTGACAATAAATAAAAAGTTAAAGACTTAAAACAACATTCAGTTAAACTATATAAATTATTTTGAAAATATCTTTGTTCAGATTGATATCCATTTCCAACCCCTTGGGTTAACTCTTTTAATTTATAAAACAATCTTAATTTTACAACCAATCCCAGTTCCCTCTCCCTCTAACCCTCCCCTCACTGTTCTCCCCCCCTCACGGGGTTCTCCCCCCCCATCACTCTTCAGAGAGGATGAGGCCTCCCATGGGGAACCATCAAAATCTGTCATATTTGGGACAGGACCAAGGCTCTTTCCCCTGTATCTAGGCTGAACAAGGTATCCCTCCATAGGGAATGGCTCCAAAAATCAACTTGATATTCTGTGAGCCTGTCATAACCATTGTGAATTCTTATGTGAAATTTCCTATGTCCTAAAATGTTGTTTCCTTGTATCCATCTGCCATTTTGAAACACATTATTTCATATACTAAAGAAGTCATTTTAAAATTGAATGTTTTTGGCTTTGTTTTGCTAATGCTTCAAATAACTCTGCCTTCAGCTATCATTAAACTGACAACTAAGACTAACCATCTGTAATTTAAAAAGCAGCTGGAGAGAAAGTTGCCATATAAGAGAGTTCACATGGAGGAGATTTTTATTAGGGGACAGGACCAGTCTCTGGGGACAGGAGCAGCAGAAGGGAAGAGAGAGATGGGGGAAATAGAGAGACAGGTAGAGAGAGAGGAGGGGTTGGCAGGATCTTTTTAAAAGGGAACATAGTCAATGTGCACAGGTGGTGCTCTTAGTGGCTGCAGCTGAGGGTGTATCCTGTGAGAACCCTAAGGGTAGGCCAATACAGATGCCTGAATACTTACAGTACTGTTGTATATAAAATATTATACAACTGGTGATATTCTGAACTTGCAAATTCCACACTGCATTCATAATTTCAGTTCACTCAAATGATAAAATGTGTGATGTCAACTTTAAGAATAAATAAGACAAGGCGGTTATACTAACATTCAGAAAACAGTTGGGTTTCACACATGTTACCCAGGCAATTAGTTCTCCTTCTGTTAACAAGAACTGATTAACATTGTGAACTTGGTAATCTACCATTATCATTTACAAGAGAAGACTTTAAAAAGAAAACAGTGGCATGTGCAAGGCATCCAGTTTTGTTTTGTTTTTAAATACATATCAGCTCAGAGAAGTGTGTGGTTATGTAACTCAAGGAGTATCAAGGAATTGTATAAACAGTGTTGTCACTGAGAAATATGCTTTGTACAGCACACAGGAAACAAATAAAGCAGGGGAAATTTTTATTTCACAAGATTTGCTATTGTGCTGTGGATTTAGTATTTTTACATCTTATTTGATAGAGCATTAACAGAAAGTTTTATTTCAAAGTATGTGTAAATTAAAATATCAGTAAACCATGCTTTTGTGTAGCATCATCACCTATCAGGTATTAGGATGTTCCAGTCCCTTGAATATGCCATGTGCCCTTCTCCATGTCTCCAGTCATAAAGAGCACATCCCCTTCCAGGATAAACCCACAACCCAGATTACTATGGTATCGTTTATCTTGCTGTTTCTTTAGAGTTTAGTTTCCTCTGTTTTAAAACATGAGACAAGTGTAACATACATACACACACACACACACACACACACACACACACACACACACACACACACTTTTGTATTTTGATATGTTTGGTCATCTGGAAGACTTAGCTGCTTATCTGTGGATAGTTTTTGTTCACTTTCAAGGCATTTTTTTATATGAACTCTGTAATATTGGGACATGGATCTGTCTTGCAAAATGATGTAATTCTAGCGTGTTGTCTGCCATACTAATTCACAGATCACATTTCTCATCCTCAGTAGTCATCATTGTAGCTGCTACAAAACAGCTATTTTTACTGTTTTTTCCAGTACAGGGTGTCCAGTATTTTCCACTACTATTTTTCCAGTTGGTTGTCAACTGGACTGGACCTTGAATTAACTAGAAAGCAAACTGATGAGGACATGTAAGCTATGATAATGTTTCTTGAAGTAGAAAGTCCCACCTCATGTGTACAGCACTTTTCCATGTTAGCCCTGATGACATGAGGGATAGCTTTACATTTTAGCTGCTCACCTCCATTCTTTCTATCAGGGACACCAACCCACTTGTCAGTGATGCTGTTTCTCCATTCCTTATTCTTTCTATTTTATTTTATTTTGTTTTATTTTATTTTATTTTATTTGCAACAGGATTTCTCAATGTAGCTCTAGCTGTCCTGGAACTCACTCTGTAGACCATACTGGCCTCAAACTTGCAGTGATCCACCTGCCTCTGTCTCCAAAATTTCCATTTTATTGGAAATTAGGACTGTTTGCTATGCAAATGTTCTACCACTAAGCTGTATTTCCAATACTGAATTTTGAAGTAACATATAGAAAAAATGTTTTTATACAATGATATTTGTATTGAAAGATACTAATTTTCTTTCTTTTTAAGAATTTTAATTTCTACTTATTTATATATTGGGTGAGTGTATATCTGTGTTTGGTGGGACATTCACATGACTGAGAGTGACTGTAGGAGCCAGATGCAGAAAACAAATCTAGAGCTCAAATTACTTGTGACTATAAGCTGGCTGGCATGAATTCTATAAACTGAACGCTTGTCCTCTTTAGTACTGCACTTGCTGTTGGTAACTGAGGCTACTCTCCAACCCAATATTAATTTCCTCAATATTTTTAAGTTATAATAATATCCTACTAGTTTAGAAATATGGAGATTATATTTCCATATGTTTTGTTTATGTGCAATTACTTGAATGAGAAAAGAAAAATAAATGCTATATATAATGATATATATATATATAAATATATAATATTATCTTTCATCAATATGCCTTGGTATGTCATTTCTTTTGTGTCTGAGCACTTGAAGTTAATTTATACTCACTATACCAGTTGCTCTTTATTAGACTACAATGTTTTACAGATGTTACAGTTTAATTTTGGTGATATTTCAACTTGAGAACCATAATTAATTTGACCCTCTGGCTTCCCAGAGGGCAAAGTTGGTCCTGGAAACATAAATGAAATACTGTAACTAGTTTTATAATTGAGAAGCAAACTTCATAACAATGAAGTGCTCAGAAGCTCTGAACAGAATAACAATTGCTTTGCCAAGAGTGGAATTTTTAATGTAGCTGAACATATGCAAGAACATTCTCAGAGTTGTTGAATTTAATATATGGTTTAATTGTTGCATTTGAATTTAATTTAAATGAATGCAGGTATATTTTAGGAAATAACATCTCTAAGGACACAGTATAATATTAGGAAAATAAAGAATCTTACCTGATTGATATAATTTAAAAATAAAATGAAGGATGTGTCAATTTTATTGAAATTTTAAATTCAGAGGACAAGTGATAAGATAGAATGGAAGTTTAGGATTTATATTAATAATTCTGAAAGTCAGTGATTTAGTGAGTGCCTTATCTACTTTCTCCACAAACTGACATCCAGGCCGTGATGCTGAAGACAACACCTACACAACCCATTGAACATGGTAAAGTCTAGCTGGTACCTACATAGTGCCTTCACCCCTATGTTCTAGTATCTTTGGTACAGCACAGTACCCTGCATGATGCTGGAAGAGAAATGCAAACACAAACCCAGCCAGGAGTCCTTCAATGTTCCATGTAAACTGACTGCAAGATACACTGGTATCACAAAACTTGTGGGAGTAACCCACAAACATCTGTTTTGACTTAAGGCCCTCTTTTGGAGATGGAACCCATACAGGATGATGTTTGGGTCATCAATAATCTTTTCCTTTCTTTGAAGAGACCTATTGTAATTGTAAAAAAGCAGCTCAAATGTGACAGAGCTCAAGAGGAGGGGTTTTCATGAAGGGAAAATGATTGTGAAAAGGGGAAAGGAGTGGGGAGACTGGCCTCTGGAGATAGGAGCAGCAGGAGAGAAAGGGAGAGAGGGAGAGAGGGAGAGAGAGAGAGAGAGAGAGAGAGAGAGAGAGAGAGAGAGAGAGGGGGGGGGGAGAGGGAGAAAAGGAGAAAGGGAGGGAGGGAGGAGGTAAGGACCCTTGTAAAGGGAACATAAAGAGACACAGGCAGTACTCTTAGTGGCAGCAGCTAAGGGCCTACCTACTCCAAAGGCAGCCCAGTATAAAAGCCTAAATACTAACACCTGTGCCAATCATGGAGACAGTTAATGAAGCATATGAAACTAGTTCCAAGATAAAAAAGGGTAAAAGGTAACCCCTTGGTAATAACCCCTTGTTAAGTGCTCTGAAATGGACCAGAAAAAAAAAACAATTAAATATATTCCTGAATGACCAAAACCAATCCTCAAATACAGCATCCAAAATAAAGTCTTAGGAAAAGTTTTGTACACAAAAAAAACTTTGTTTGACCTAGTAGTTTTTCAGTGTTGGAAGACAAGTGTTCAAGGAATAAATTTTTAAAAGGAATCCTATAATTTCAAGGAGCTAAATATCCTTACCTTCAATTTTCACTATTACTTTTTTCTGACCCTTCCTCTTCTCCCCTCCTGTCTGATCTTGTTTGTTCTTGTCTTCTCTCTTCCTCCTTTAATTACTGTCGTTCTCTGTCTCTGTTTTTATCTATTGTAGAGGAAATCTTTGTTCTTAAATTATTTTCTGTTGATTTTCTTGAATGTGTGTCATGTAATTCTGAAAGTACAGGTTAGAGATACAAGATAAATTGTGAATTATGCTTTAGAGATTTTAACTTTTTGGCAATATATAACTGGCTACTTGTACTTTACCACACATCATGACACCACTGAATGTTTATAAACATGAGTTACAAGTGTTCCTGGAGAGCCCCTTCCTTCCTAGTCACAATGAGATATCTTGATGAAGTAAGAGTGCTTAACAGGGACTAAATAGAAAACATATTCAATATTATTGGATATTTTATTGTGAATTAAAGTGTCATTATCGTGTGTGTGTGTGTGTGTGTGTGTGCTACAAGCATTTGCCCATGCTTGTAGATTTAACTAATTAGAGGCTCCTCATCCAAGGAATCAAATGTGCTGGTTAAATGCTTTAGACACAAACTCAGAGTCACCAATATGTGCCCTTAACTGTGTTAAGGAAAGAAATTAAAGCAATTCCTTTTGGAGTAGTTTAATGAAGAGCAGGCCTTAGTTTGAATTATCTTTGAATTTTGCTCTCCATGTCTTCTTTGTGTTGTATGAGTTTCAATCTATGCCTGAGTGAATGCTATCTTCTGTGATTCTGTATGTTTGGCTCTATCCAGGATCTTTTGCTCATATTTGTTGAACAGAATAGAAAGTATGTACAATTTCTGCAAGTACACACAATTGTATAAATCTTGCTTCAATCTTAGCAGTGTATTTCTTTGCAATTAACACTTAGTACTAGAAGGTCTCAAATAAAATTCTAATGGGAGCATCCAACCTTCATTATCTATGAGCATGTGCAGCACATAGTGCACAATGTAATGGTGTAACCTCTATTCTTTTGTGCATATGACAAAAGTTATTCCAGACCCTTGGATGTTGGACAATGCAAAAAATATGCAATTATACATTGAATTTCTCTCCTTTTTCAGGATGTATAGTTTTGCTTTATGAATCTCTATGTTCACTTTATGCTTGTAGTTGAATAATGTAGATGGCATGAGGGAAAGCAGGAATGCTTAACATACAGGTGTGTCTCTTCATGAAAGAGATGTTTTCCACCAGAAGGCTGGGAGTGTGTGTTGTCAATAGCCTTGTGACCTGTGTTATCTGTAGGGTTAGTCCTACAGTCACATGGACTTTGCAAAAGTGTTTCAATGTAGTCATGCCTTAAGCTTTATCATGTTCATGGAATTGAGATAATTGTTGCCAGGACACCTTTTCCCAAAGTTATACTGTGCTTAAATATGCTTAGAACAAACTGTTTGGTGTTGGACTCTAAAAGTTTGAACCAACATTGGCTAACTATTGTGTGTTGAACAAGATTCCCTTGCCTTTCACAGGTCATTACCCTGACAGAATTGCTTGGTGGGGGGTGGACCCTCATTGTATAGATAGTTATTATTATAAAATATTTATGTAAAATTGATATTTTTGTTAGTTGTGAGAGGCAGAATAATAGTCTCCTGAAATAAAGATTATTATGAATTCTGAAACTAGCTTGATAATCTGGTGCTGTGAACAGTGATTTTGACATATACAAAATGTAGAGTTTTTATTAAAAGCACATTCTAAGTACACATTTCAAATCTGTTCTCAAATCCTTGCTATCTTCTTACTATTTTTAAATTCTCTTAATCCCTGGAGGAACGTGTGATAAATTCAGTGCTAAAATCTGTCCATCATGTCCTTTTATTTCACTCAAATATGGTTCCAAGTCCCAGGAATTTTGTTTTTATGAGCTTAAGAAAAGCATATCTTGTATGTATGTATCTTGCATGTGTACATATATCATATGTTTGTGTCTTAGTGAACTGAAAATGATGAGTAAGTATACCAATGTTCTGTTTCATTTGACATGTATTTTAATATAGAACTTTTCAATCTGTTATTTATGGAATGTCTAAGTCACTAAATAGTAACCTGGAAAACTTTTCTAGCACTAGTTCATTTTGTATTTTTTCACTTTTTTGCCTATGTAGGATATCTGGAAGGTGGCAGTTTGAATCCCACCATTGACTAGAGTTTGCATATGATCTGGAATAAAGAAATAAGCTTATTTCTTCATGTGCACTTATGGCAATTAAGTAATTTCATGTATGCTTACTGTAGTAATGTGGTTTGAGGGGCAGAAAGTACTAAATAGCATGGCAGATTTCCTATGCATGAATATATACAAGCAACTCATTATTCCTTTTAAGGTACTTGTATTTTATTTCAAAATTTTATTTTTCTGGAAGTTCGACCATAATATGTAGCAAGGAATCTTAAAAATAATGCTTTCTTGTCTCATTAGATATTTATTCCCTTTGAAAACTCAGATAATTTCCCTACTTTCAACTCTTATATGAATGCTTATGACTGCAAGTAACCACTTAATAATTTTATGTGCATCTTTTAGTAGAGTTGTGATGAGTATTCTACAGAAACATGCATATATGAGTCTTTCTAAAAGTTACCAGAAGCTGAGATGATAAATTTGGAGAGCAAGCCAGAATTTAGAGGAAGCACACCTTATGGTAATCTGTACATTAGAGTGTTTTGTTAACAATGATGTGACAATTATTTCAAGTAGAAAGCAGATTTTTAGTGTTTTCGTACCCTAAGCATGATAAATGTTTAAACTGAGGAATATTATGGTCACCTTGGTTTGATCATTGCATCATCTCCTTGTGCAACAAATCATCCAAATCTACCTATGAAATATATCAATAAGAGAATTTAACTTTTAAAGGGCAAATAGTATGCAGGATATCTCATTGGGTACAAGCTCTGCAGACTTGGGGACCTGAGTTCAAATCCTAAGCACCTATATAAGAAGCTGGGCATTACTATATGTGATTGTAAGCTCAGGGTTGAGTGGTAGAGTCAGGCCAATTCACAGAGCTTGTTGGAAGCTTAACCAAAATGGTCAGCTTCAAGTTCAATGAGAAACCCTGTCTCAAGGCAAGAAAACAAAGAGCAACATAGAGAAAGACACCTAAAGTCTTGCTCTGGCATTAACATGTGCACATGGGAGCACATTTGCATTCAATTATATTATATATTACAAATACACATGTACACACAAACACAAAGTAGAGATGGTAATAAACTGAATATAATAGTCATATTCATCTACAGTGTGATTCATAAAAAATATTCCCTGCAAATATGTGAATTACTTTCTGGTCTTGATTCATAAAGAATGCATCTTACTTTTTAATGTCTCTTGATAGTTTCATATTGGATAACAACGTTTTCAACTTATTTCTGGAATTTTCATCCATTTCCATTTTAAAGTCAATGCTATAGTGATTCTATCAAAATGGACATTGATTTCACTTTTAAAAAGTGTCTTATAATATCTGGATGTTAATTTAAAGCAATATATATATTCTGGTTTGTTTGCTTGTTTTTGTTTTTGATTTATTTTGTTTTTAGCAGATTAATCTCCTAATCATTGTTGGCAATATATTTTACCCAGGAAGCCAATAAAATTCTTTTTGTATATCACTTAACTGGACACATTGATTTTCATAAAAAGTCAAATGTCCTAAGAAAGTTTACTTAATGGAACTAGGTAGTGTGTTCTTTAAAGCTCATGATTCATTTTTTCAATTAGTTTTATTGCATCCATCACTTTTGAAAGCTATATATCAAAATTTACGTTGCATTGTGATTTTATAATCTTATCATAACAGTTTAAGAGCTTTGCTTCATTATTTCATCACTATTATCTGTGGTTCATTAAGAATTATGGCTGATTTATCTTTTGGAGGATGTGAAAAATTTAGATAGTAACAACACCCTGGGTCTTTTTGTAGAGGTGGCTGTCCTTTCATTACATTTTATTCAATATTTGCTTTGCCATTGTCACAAATTTTCTTGGATTTATCTGGTATTTACTTAACTTTCCATGTTCATGTTGACACATATTTTATTGTAAACCCAATTAAAAGAACTTATTTGACAGACATTCCACTTAACCTTGTGCTGAGTGTCATCTTTTTCTCTTATGATTAAGTTATTTTTCCCAGTTTCTTAGCATTTGTGAGGAAGCAGTTGATGGGGCCACAAACTATATTATCATTAAGTGTGATATTTGTCATAATACATTATAATATTTTCTTTGCCTATTAACATCCAAGTACAGTTATAACCAATTCTACACTGTGTTTATATTCCAGTGGCTTCCTGGCCAGACATCCGTATCCTTTAGAACCTAGGTTTTTTGACATATAGTCCAGCAAGTCTCCTACCTTGTCCAGCATTTTGCCCACCCTTTATTATGTGCTTTTTATGTTACGTTCAATACGTGTTTTCTCAAAATATATCTATGAACACCACATCTACTCAGATATTCTTAAAACAATCCGAGATGTATTGAATGATGCTGCCCTAGAGGATGTGTGCTTCCTTCTGAGGCATAACACGGGGTGTGGAGGATTAGGGTTGCAGACAAACCACAGAAAGAAAACTACAGAATGGATGGAATAATAGAAAGAGAATGTTGGACAGTTCATCATTTGTCTGCAACAGTGTGTGTGTGTGTGTGTGTGTGTGTGTGTGTGTGTGTGTGTGTGTGTGTGTGTGTGTGTGTTTGTGAACATTCCTGCATGTATGGGTGCCCAAGTATATGTAAATTAGCTTGCACATTTCCAAGTATGTGTGTATTACTATCCCTAAGGTGTCATGTACTTTCTTTATTTTAAAGCATAATCTGTCATTGGCCTAAAGTTCAACAGTTTGGTTTGATGGGATGGTCAGGAAGCCACCCTTCTGTCTCCTCAATAAAGGGAACAAAAATAAAACCATCCCTGTTCCTTTTGTACATAGATTTTGAGGCTTGAACTCATGTCCTCATTCCTAAAATACAAGCAGGGACTTAACTATCTTCCTAGATCTCTACACATTGAAACTCAAAATATTTTTCATTTTTTAAAGATTTATTTATTAGGTACACAGTGTTCTGCTTATATTTCTTCCTGCATGCCTGAAGAGGGCACTGGATCTCATTACAGATGGTTTGAGCCATCATGTGGTTGCTGGCATTTGAGCTCAGGACTTCTGGAAGAGCAGCCAGTGCTCTTAATGGCTGAGCCACCTTTCTAGCTCAGAAACTCAAAATATTTTTGATTGAAAGTTTTTTTCCGCATTACTCCCTTAAAGGCTAATCCATGGTAGAAGGGAATTGCCATTTAGTATCCCAAAAACTTGGACAAAACTAACACAAGCATCAAGTACATGAATCCAATCGGTATCATTAATTCTGTTAACAAGTCACAGTGTTCTTTGTCATATAATCATATTTAGAACCATCTGGGTATTCCAGCTCTGGGCATGCCTATGGGATGTTATTCTCCTTGTATTAGTTGATATGGAAAGACCTATCATTTGTTTTGTTTCTTTTTAATTTCTTTTTTTTTTTTGTGATGTAGTTGGAAGCTTTTCTCATTCTCACCTGGTTCCCCACCAGACTGCTTTCTCTTCCTCCCACTGTTCCCTGAAGCCACTTATTTGATAATCATTCTGAGACTTGATAATAATTATAATCCTTTGGTCAATAGCTCAGACATATTTCTAACTTTCTCTCACAATTAAATTAACCTATTTCTATTATTTTATATTTTACCACAAGGCTCATGGCTTGTTACCTCATATCTTGCTTCCCTGGTGGCTACATGTTGTCTCCCCAACTCTGCCTTTTTTCTCTCCACGTCTTTGTTTGGATTTCTCACTTGACTCTCTTCTGCATGGCCATTGGTCAAATTAGCTTCATTTATCAACAAATGCAAGCAACACATATTCTCAGAATACAGAAGGACTTCCCACATCATTGTGGTATTTTTATTTTGTTTCCCCTTTTTAATAAACATAGGTTCTTTTCTCATAAATGAAATCTAAATACAGTTTCCCCTTCCTCTTCTTCAGGGTTCCCTGAGCTCTGAGCAAAGAGAATGGATTGAGACATCTCATTTAAAGTTGTGAATCCCAAGGTTTCTCTGTGTAATGTGGTTGGTCTTTGTATTTATTCTCATCTCCTGCAGGAGAAAGACTCTCTGATGATGGCTGAATAAGGCACTAATCTATGAGTGCAGTAGATTATCAGATTGCAATTGAGAGTAATTTTATTGTTATTTTTTATATCTTAAACCAGTATTATTTGGTTTTACTCTGGGTTTCTGAGCTATCTAGTTTCTGGTTCTTGGTCATCCAAGTAGTGGCAGGTGTAGGTTCCATATCTTACAGTGGGTGTTAGATCATATCCGACTTTGGTTGGTTACTCCTGCAAGGTCTGTGCTATGATTGCCCTAGCATATTTTGCAGAAAGAACAGGTTGTAGATCAAAAGTTTTGTGATTGGGTTGGTGTTTACATTTCTCTTTTAATAGCCTGCATAGGGGTGATGGTTCTATGTAGGTAGCAGCTCAGACCTTTCCACCTTCATTGAGTTATATTGTTATCTTTAGCACTGGGGCCATAGTTTGTAGAAAGCAAACTATTGTCTTGGCAGTAGCCTGTTTTTTTCATGGAACCTTTATGGACAAAAACTCAGTTGTATGTGAGTCTTGAACCTGAAAACTTTATAGAGAATTTTGTTTGAGTATTTTGTCACAGAAACAGGGAAGGAAATTAAGATAAATCATCTCACAAGTAGACATGCATGGGCACAGACATACACATACACATTTGGAAAACTAGAACACTTCCATTCATATCATCAGATTTACTTAAAAGTTGGCCAAAAATTGATCTTTATTAAACAGCATATAAAGGAAAGCTGACCCTGGGTCATTTAGGGAAATTAATTTATTTCTCAAAAATAATTGCAGGGGGTCAGGGCTCTTCTAGGATGGAATGCACTCTTAGGTACCACAGTTCCCCTGCAGACATCAGAGACTCTATTGTAATGATCTGGTCAGAGATGTGAAAGACTTGTTTCTAGTGTTGATATCACTGCATTATTACATATAGAGACACCATCAGATTGTTCTTTCACAATGATAGGTCCATAGTGCTTAAGAAAACTTAAATCATTTATACTTTATTTTCACTGATAGCCTAGATATCATGACCATGCTAATTCATTTGAATTTTAAGTGTGATAGGGAAATATTTCAACATAATTTTTCTACAGTATTATTTCTAGCTTAAATCTTTAATGGTCATTTTTTAATTTTTAAGTAAAGAATTGATATACAGACAATATAGATATTGAAATCACTCTACAGTCCATGCTGACTTTGTACACATTAATTTCATTATCCTTAAGACTGATGGAATTTCAGGTGTCTGCCACCACAGTGAGGTTTTAATTCATTTGTTTATTTGTTTTGAGACAGGGTCTCACTATGTAGCTCTGGCTGTTCTGAAATTCACTACATAGATCAGGGTGCTGGTCTCAAACTCACAGAGATTCTCATGTCTTTTCCTCCAAATTTCTGGGATTAAAGGCTTGCACTACCATACCCAGATAATTCACTTTTAGAACATATTAAAATCTATGTTGAATCTTTCTTTTCCAGTTGTCAATATGTTATATCAATACTGATGATCAATAATATTCATGCTATCAATTCTGATAATTTATGATATACTGTACATTACACAAGGCTTTGTCACAGGTAAATATATTCCTTGTATTTGTATCCCTTTTGCTGGATAACTCATTGAATGTTCGGTTTCAATCTTTGGGTCTAGAGCCTACTGTTTTTAAAGTAAAGAGTCTTTTGAAAGTTGATTTTTAATCTATAGCTTTTTAAATAGGATAGTCCCCTTTGATTGTTTATCACAATTTTAAATTATATTCTATAGTTTAACACACACATAAATATATGAAGTTCACTTTAGAATATCTATCAGCTACTTAGGTTTGACAGAATGACATGTTTGGCAAGTCAAAACCATTTTTATTATTTTTATTTAAACTTTCTAAGCCAAATATGGCATTGATGCTGCAAATCCAATAAACCATACATCTATCTACCATTATTAGGGAGCAAGTCACAAAATTGAGTCACACATAATACATTCTTTGTGAAAATCCCTATTTCATATTCAACAGCAAAATCTGCCAGTATCACGTCACCATTGCATATATCCTTTCTACCTTCCTTTTTCTCCATTGCAGTCTTAGGTCAATCCCTTCATAATCTGTTGCTGGAGGATTCGTTGTCATGGTTGAGGTGACTATTGCTGACTATATTGGATGTTTAACCATGATTAAAAAAGACATGCACAATAACAAAATATTGAATTGCTGAACACAATAGGTAAGTAAATTGGGTGAATTATATTCCTTAACTCATGAATTTAAACTGGTATTTTCAAACAAATAATCTATGGAACAATATGAAACACAGATACACACACACACACACACACACACACACACACACACACACAAACACACACGCAGAACAACACGTGTTAAAGCAAATACTAATAATGACTAAGACAAAATATATTTTAAAGAAACAACCATTGTTACAATAGACGTGGCATACTGAGTGTTAAGAAAAAAAATGTATCATGACATACAAACTAATCAATAATAGAGGAAAATTGAAAGTATTAAGTGATGAGAAACTGTGCAAGAGGAAAACAGTTTAGAAGAGAGACAACTGATGTACCAACTAAGAGAGATTTTAAAAAATCCCTTTCAATGAAAGCTTTCTCTCAGTTCAATTATTTGTTTTTATGGGAAGGTAATAGTTATTATTTCACTTGGACTCTTCATTGCTGTGTTATTACGTTCAAATAGCATGCTAAAAAGATCACTATTTGTTACCATGTGTCTTCCCAGAAATTATTTTGACTTGCTTTACTTTTTCCACATCACTACTTAGAATGTTTACTGCCTAATCATTTAATTAGAGACATTAAATATAGCATCAATTTGCTGGGTATTTCAAATTGCTGGTATATAATTATATACCTGTGTTTAAATCTAAATAGTATGCACATTAATTAGTTTTGACTTATCATTTTAGAATCCCTTATTTCTTAATTAGCAAAGTTTCATCAAGATAATCCATTCTGAAACTGAGAAAATGTTCTGAATTCTTGTATGTGTGTATGTCTATGCTTGTACATGGGTTCCTGTCCATCTACATCACAATCAGAACAAGTAGAAAGGGAGAAGTGAGAAAAGTTTAATTAAAATTTTGACAAAATTAATACATTAACTAATAAGAATCATTTTTTACAGTTATTTCCATATGGTTATTCTAGCAATAAAGAAACATGTTAATTATAAAGATAATTTTTAATATTTTAAGGATACCAGTGTCACTTTTGTTACATTTGCATTTTTAAGATGTATCTATAAGAACATATGACCAAAACTGTACTCTAAAAGCATAGTCAATGGTGATTTTTTTCAGAGATATAGCAAAGGAAAGAAACATACTCATATTGAAATACATAAATTGAAAATACAGTTAAGAGTCTAGTTGTTGCTTCATCCTAAGAATAATGAAATATTAAAGTAGGTGAAATTCACACTCTTCTTTAGAATTCTCCAGGAAACTAGGTTTGGGGCCACTTGGTGAACTTAAAGTTGGAAAGAGAGGTGTGATGTTAAGAGAATTCCAATTTACTGAATCAAAAGTTCCCAAGCAAGAGCCTCTCTACAAGAAAGTGAAGTCAGAAGATAAAACATAAACCCTCATTAATGAATTTACTTCAACTTCTTTTTAGAAAAACATCGAAGTCTAAAACCTTTCAGGGAAGCCATTCATGAGTAATGTGTCGTTTTTATTCCTTTTACCTCCAGGTTTCCTTAGCAAGTTCTCACTGTGACCTTCTTTGTCACATTAATGCATGCTTCAGACATGCAGAGAAAAAAGCAGTCCTTTCTAAATATGCCCAGAGGGCTTATTATTAATGGGCTTGACATCAAGAGAAACTATTTACCAGGTCCTGGTTTACTGGGGTTTTGATTAGAGACTGATTGACTGGATAGGAGAGCAATGCTGATCTCAAGCCTGCTTTCACTTGCCATAAAGAAAAAAAAGAAAGCACACAACTTCACTCTGTCCACCTGCCAAGTTTTGTGATGGTGGATGGGAAAAAAAAAGTGGATGCATTAGTAAAGGTGATGGAATGAAGACACACGGTCACAAAAGTTAGAGTCCCAACTGTGGTGCAGTGTAAAATGCTACCCATGTACTTTACACAGCACTAGAGACTCTTGATGGGGGTTAGTTTTACAGAGTGCATGGTGGTTCAGTTGTCAACAAAATTAAAGGTCTAACAATGAATGGGAAAAACAGGTTGAAAATGTATGTAGATAACATCAGAATCAGAATCATACAAAGAAGAAACATTGCAATTATTAGGCTGAGGACATTATATAATTATGATTAATAGATTAAACAACAATCCACTAATGATGTCAAACCTGTTTATTTGTAATGGTAAAAAAGTTTTATTTCTGACATAGAAATAATTTCCTTTGTGTTCATAACATACAGACTTAGTACATCATGTGAGAACAGCAATGTCTTCTGTTCTGTCAGGTACATTTTAAACTACTGTCCTAGTAACATCAATCTTTAGACACTTATGAGGAATACATGCTTGTAAATCTCTACTGTGTGAATTGATGATCAAGGAAAAGGTATACTGTCTTAGCAGATGAGGGATCCATAAACAGGAAAACTTAGTGGTGTAGAAGGCTGCTTGCCACCAATCACTGTTACTTTTTATATTTGTAAGCTGAAGTATACTTGTTTATGCTCTTCTAGTTTAAACAGCTGCAGAAAGTCCTAGTTAGTAGGGCAGAGCCACTCTTGGCAAGGTTAATGCCTGCCAGCTTTCTTTGAACTTTCTGTTAATTTGTACTAAGGGTGGCCATTGAGGGTGGCCATGGTCATGCTGATTTCCATTCACTTGTGCAATTGTATATTCAGTTAGAATACCTCTTCTAAATAGCTGTGGTGCAACATTACTTTCAATGCTTGATGGGCTTCCTTTGTATAAGAGCAATATGGGGTCCCAGAGGAAGCCACACTCACCTCAAGCAGAGGGCATAGGGTATGGGGGGGGGACAAGACTGAGGTGTGGCTAGACTCAGGGTGTTTCCTCCAGCCAGGGCAGGTCCACCACATGCTGAGCAGACCCCAGAAGTTCCCATGGATCAAAGACCTCAACATAAATCCAGCAACATTGAGACCAAAAATTAATAAATGGGACCTCCTGAAACAGAGACTTTTCTGTAAGGCAAAGGACACAGTCAACAAGACAAAATGACAGCCCACAGAATGGGAAAAGATCTTCACCAACGCTACATCTGACAGAGGACTGATTTCCAAAATATATAAAGAACTCAAGAAGCGAGCCACCAAAACACCAAACAATGAAATTAAAAAGTGGGGTGCGGTACTAAATAGATAATTCTCAATAGAGGAATCTGAAATGACTGAAAGACACTTAAAAAGTGCTCAACATCCTTAGCCATCAGAGAAATGCAACTCAAAACAACTCTGAGATACCATTTTACACCGGCCAGAATGGCTAAAATAAAAAAAACACCAATGACAAATCTATGCTGGAGAGGATGTGGAGAAAGAAGAACACTCCTCCATTGCTAGTGGGAGTGCAAACTTGTAAGACCACTTTGGAAATCACTATGGCAGTGGCTCAGAAAAATGAGAATCAGTCTACCTCAGAATCCAGCAATTCCTGTCTTGGGCATATATCCAAATAATGTATGTCCATACAACAAGGATATATATTCAACCATGTTCATAGCAGCATTGTTTGTAATAGCCAGAACCTGGAAGCAACCTAGATGCTCCTCAACTGAAGAATGGATAGAGAAAATGTGGTACATTTATACAATGGAGTACTACTCTGCAGAAAAAAAGCAATGAAATATTGAAATTCGCAGGCAAATGGATGGAACTAGAAGAAACCATCCTGAGTGAGGTAACCCAGTCACAAAAAGACAAACATGGTATGTCCTCACTCATATATGAATTTTAGATGTAGAGCAAAGGTTTATCAGCCTACAATCCTCTTCTCCAAATGCTTCCAAATGAGAAGCATTTGAATGAAATTTATTCTCCAGCCTTTCTCCAGGCAGTGTTGCGTATGGCTTTCATGTCATGGAGTGAGTCTTAAGTCAAATCAGAGTTTGGTTTTATTTATTCTCCTACAACTTTTGGGCCACTGTTTCACTGGTGTGTCTTGATGGTAGATCACCAGCCATTGTAGATTGCAGGGTTAGTAAGTGGGTTGGTGTTTACTTTTTCTTGTCTGGTAGCATTCAGTACTTTCTTGTAACATAAACACTAGTTAGTAGGGGTAAAGTCTTTAGGTAAAGACCAACTTGACTTTTCCATCTTCAATGAATTATGTAGGCATTTCATTCAGCAATAGGACCCTAACATTAGTTTGTGGGGAGGCAATCAATAGCTTTGGCAATACTTTGCATCATTTTGTGTTATCTACAGGGCCCATTTAGCCTAAAGTTTGGTTATATGTATGAAACCCATTACTGGCACTAGGGATTTCATTTGGTGACAAGAGACATCTAGCTGGGATTTATCTCCCATGGTATTTGAGGATTTTATTTAGATTTTAACTATATGCTTCATTATATATATATTATATACTTATATAATTTTTATATATAATATAAATATATTCATGAATCTGCTAGTGTAGCAGTTTTCCACATGACCCCTCAAGTGGTCCTTAATTTTATCTGTCCTTCACCATATTGTCTCCCTTAGGCCCTTTGCTCTCCCCCTTCCTTTGTGATCCTCTCTTTCCAGTCTACCCCCATCCATCCATAACTATCTATTCTATTTCCCCTTCCTCAGGAAATCCTCTCCCACCTCTTTTTTAAAAATTAATTTTCCCTCTCCCTCCTGTCCTGCCATTCCTCCCACAGGCCCCCACATCCCACCCACCCCATCCACTTCCCAGTCATGGTGAGGCCTCTCATGAGGGATCATCAAAAGTCTGTCCCATCATTTGTGGCAACACCTAGGCCCTCCCCGCTTGTATCTGGGCTGCGATTCATCTTTTTTTGTTTTTGTTTTTATTTGGATTACTTCACACAGAATGTTTTCTTCAAACACCATTTATTTACCTACAAATTTTATTATTTGTTTTATTTCTTTGTTTTTCAAATAGCTGAGTAATATTTCATTGTGTAATTGTGCCACATTTTCTATTTATCATATATACATATATACATATATACATGTATATATATGTATATTTGGTTTTTGGAGACAGGGTTTCTCTGTATAGCTTTGGAGCTCATCCTGGCACTTGCTCTGGAGACCAGGCTGGCCTCAAACTCAGGGAGATCGACCTGCCTCTGCCTCTGCCTCCCGAGTGTTGGGATTAAAGGCATGCCCCACCAATACCCGGTCATTTTTTTATATTTTAAAATAATCTTTTCTCATTTTCCATGCCAATTCCAGTTCCCAACCCATTCCCACCTCCTGCTCCTCCACGTCAACCCCATCCACTCCTCAGAGATGGTAAGACTTCCCAGGAGAGTCAAACAAGTCTGGCACAGTACTTTTAGGCAGGACCAAACCCCTTTTCCCCTATATCTAGTGCCACATTTTCTTCATCTGTTATCTGTTGATGGACATATAAACTGTTTCCCATTCTTATTATGAATCAAGGAATATGGTTGTACAAATGTCTCTATATTGTGACGCAGAGTTCTCTTTGTATATTCCCAATACTTACGTTGCTTGATTATGAGGAAGATCTGTTCTCAGCTTCCTGAGAAACTGCTACACTGAGACTAGATAGGTCAAAAACCTAGGAAAAAACAAAATATTACTTATTATTCTGCTAAAGGGACATAGCAATAAAATGACATTCTGCTATTCTCATAAATCAGTGTCTTGCTCAAGTGTAATCACTGGAGGGTCACAGAATATACAAGCCACACTGATGAGCATTCTCCATGCCAAGCAGTAGATGGCCAGTGCAAACCAACACTACTTTTGTAGGCTTTTGTTTTAGAGTGCTTTGTCTGGACATTGTTTTGTTTTATCTTGTTTACCTTACAGATCTTTTGCTTCTATATTATGGCTACTGATTTTGTTTTAAGCGGTTTTTTGTGTGTGGAAAGTATCTTTCTCAGTGTCTTTGTTTCTTGAGCTTTTTCTCTTTTTATCATTTTTACTTGAATTAGAAACAAAATTGATTTACATGACAATCCCAGTTCCCTTCTCCCTCCCTTCCTCCCCTAAAACTCCCCCAATTAAAACCCTATCTATCACATACCCTTTCTTCTATTCTTCACCTGACTCAAACTTTCTGCTCTCTCATGACCTCTGCATCCTTCCTCTTCTTCTCTTCTCAATCATGTAGTTCCCTCCCCTCTCTTCCCATGCTCTCAATTTGCTCAGGGGATCATGACCCTTTCCCCTTCTCCAGGGGACAATGTATGTCTCTCTCAGGGTCCTCCTTGTTTACTAGTTTCACTGGCAGTGCGGATTGTAGGCTGGTAATCCTTTACTATATGTCTAAAATCCACATATGAGTGAGTACATATCATGTTTGTCTTTTTGGGATTGGGTTACCTGGCTCAGAATGGTTTCTTCTAGTTCCATCCATTTGCCTGCAATTTTCAAGATTCCATTGTTTTTATTCCTCTGAGTAGTACTCCATTGTGTAAATGTACCACATTTTCTCTATCCATTCTTCGGGTGAGGGGCATCTAGGCTGCTTCCAGTTTCTGGCTATTACAAATCGTGCTGCTATGATCATCATTGAACAGATGTCCTTGTTATATGAATGTGCTTCTTTTGGGTTTATGCCTAGTGGAGTTGCTGGATCTTGTGGTAGACTGATTCCCATTTTATGAGGAGTCTCCATACTGATTTCCAAAGTGGCTATACAAGTTGGCCCTCCCACCAGCAGTGAAGAAGTATTCCCCTTTCTCCACATCCTCTCCAGCATAAACTGTCATTGGTGTTTTTGATTTGGGCCATTCTGACAGGAGTAAGATGGTATCTCAGAGTTGTTTTGAGTTACATTTCCCTGATGGCTAAGGATGTTCAACACTTTCGCATGTGTCTTTCAGCCATTTTAGATTACTCTATTGAGAATTGTCTATTTAGTTCTGTACTCCACTTTTTAATTGGATTGTTTGGTGTTTTGGAGACTAGCTTATTGAGTTCTTTGTATATTTTGGATATCAGCCCTCTGTCAGATGTGGGGTTGGTGAATATCTTTTCCAAGTCTGTGGGCTGCCGTTTTGTCTTGCTGACTGTGTCCTTTGACTTACAGAAGCCTATCAGTTTCAGGAGGTCCCATTTACCAATTGTTGATCTCAGTGTCTGTGCTACTGGTGTTATGTTCAGGAAGCAGTCTCCTGTACCAATTAAATCAATGGTATTTCCCACTTTATCTTCTAATAGGTTCAGTGTGGCTGGGTTTATGTTGAGGTCTTTGAACCATTTTGACTTATGTTTTGTGCAGGGAGAAAGGCTTGGGTCTATCTGTAGTCTTCTGCATGTCTGCATCAAGTTATGCCAGCACCATTTGTTGAAGATGTTCTCTTTGTTCCAACGTATAAATTTGGATTGTTTGTCAAAACTCAGGTGATTTTAGGTATGTGGGTTAATATCAGGGTTTTCAACTCTATTCCATTGGTCTACAATTGGTATTGTACCAATAGCAAGCTGTTTTCAGGACTGTAGCTCTGTAATAGACCTTGAAGTCATGGATGGCGATGCCTTGCCTCTGGAAGTAACTCTATTGTACAGGCTTGTTTTGGCTATCCTGGGTCTTTTGTTTATCCATATAAAGTTGAGAATTGTTCTTTCAAGGTCTGTGAAGATTTGTGTTGGGATTTTGATGGGGATTGCATTGAATCTGTGGATTGCTTTTGGCAAGATTGCCATTTTTACTATGTTGATCCTACCTATCCAAGAGCATGAGAGATCTTTCCATTTTCTGGTACCTTCTTTAATTTCTCTCTTTAGAGACTCAAAATTCTATGGTACAGGTCTTTCACTTTTTTGGTTAGTGTTATTCCAAGGTATTTTATGTTGTTTGTGGCAATTGTAAAGGGTGATGTTTCTCTGTATTCTTTCTCCACTAATGTGTCATTGGTGTATAGTAGGGCTATGTTTTTTTTGGGTTAATCTTGTATCCTGCCACTTTGCTGAAGGTGTTTATCAGCTGTAGGAGTTCCCTGGTAGAGTTTTTCTGGTCACTAATGTAGACTATCCAATCATCTGCAAATAGTGAAAGTTTGATTTCTTACCTTCCAATTTGTATTCCCTTGATCTCCTTTTGTTGTCTTATTGCTCTAGCTAGAACTTCAAGGACAATATTGAAGAGGTATTGAGAGGGTGGACAGCCTGGTCTTGTCCCCGATTTTAGAGGAATTGGATTGAGTTTCTCTCCATTTAATTTGATGTTGGCTGTTGGCTTGCTGTATATTGCTTGTATTATGTTGAGGTATGTTCCTGTTATCCCTGATTTCTCCAAGACCTTTATCATGAAGGGGTGTTGGATTTTGTCAAAAGCTTTTTCTGCATCTAGTGAGATGATCATGTGGTTTTTTTTTCCTCAGTCTGTTTATATGGTGGATTATATTGATGGATTTTTGTCTGTTGAACCATCCTTCCATCCCTGGGATGAAATCTACTTGATCGTGGTGGATGATTTCTCTGTTTTCTTGGATTCTATTTACCAATATTTTTTTTGAGAATTTTTGCATCAATGTTCATGAGGCATATTGGTCTGTAGTTCTCTTTCTTAATTGTGTCTTTGTGTGGCTTGGGTATCAAGGTTATTGAAGACTCATAAAAAGAGTTTGGCAATGACCCTTTTGTTTCTATTGTGTGGAATTCTTTGAGGAGAATTGGTATTAGCTGTACCTTGAATTTCTCATAGAATTCTGCACTGAAGCCATCTGGCCCTGGGCTTTTTTTGGTTGGGAGACTTCTGATGACTGCTTAAATTTCATTAGGGATTATAGGCCCATTTAAGTTGCTTATCTGTTCTTGATTTAATTTTTGTAAGTGAAATCTGTCCAGAAAATCATCCATTTCCTTTAGATTTTCGAATTTTGAGCAATATGGGTTTTAGAAGTATGACCTGATGATTCTCTGTATTTCCTCTGTGTCTGTTGTTATGTCCCCCATTTCATTCCTGATTTTATTAATTTGCATGTTCACTCTCTGCTTTTTGTCTATCTTGTTGATTTTCTCGAAGAACCAACTCTTCATTATATTGATTCTTGGTATTATTCCCTAGTTTCCATTTTATTGATTTCAGTCCTCAATTTGATTATTTTCTGGCATCTGCTCCTCTGGGGCATATTGACTTCTTTGTTTTCTAAAGCTTTCAGTTGTGCTGTTAATTCTCTAGTGTGATTGTTTTCCTGTTTCTTCATGTGGGCACTTAGCCCTATGAACTTTCCTCTAGCACTGCTTTCAAAGTGTCCCATATGTTTGAATATGTTGTATCTGCATTCTCATTGAATTCTAGGAAATCATTAATTTCTTTTTTTTTTTTTGTTTCATCCTTGACCCAGGAATTATGCAATTGGGTGTTACTTAATTTCCATGAGTTTGTAGGTTTTCTTTAATTTGTGTTGTTGTTAAATTCTAACTTTAAAGCATGTTGGTCTGATAAGATACAGGGGGCTATTTCAATTTTTTTGTACCTGTTGTGGTTTGTTATGTTGCTAAGTATGTGGTCGATTTTAGAGAAGGTTCTATATGGCACTGAGAAGAAGGTAAAATGTTTTGTATTTGCATGGAATGTTCTATAGATATCTGTTAAGTCCAATTGCACCATAACTTCTATTAATTCTTTTGTTTCTTTGTTAAGATTCTGTCTGGTGTTCCTGTCCAGTGGTGAGAATGGGGTGTTGAAGTTTCCCACTATAAGTGTGCTTTTTCTTGTGCTTTTTCTTTGTATCTTTTCTTCTGTTTGTTTATTTTTACTTATTTTGGTTTGGCGATCTCAGAACACATACCTGAAAACAAGGATAGACTCCCTGGCAGATATCTAGACAGTCCCATATATGTTGATTTTTTATTAATAATTACCATGTAATTTATCATCTTGAAATAAGTATTTTGTAATTTCCCTTGTACATTTCTGACATTTTAATTGGTCTATTTTCATTTATTTATAATACCTTTCATATGGTAATAATATGAGCCACTTGTTATGTAATTAGAAATTATGTTGTTAAATAATTTATTTTATTTCTCACTCAATGCAGTTACCATTTTTTTCTGCACCACTCAGTTTTAACAGTAGAAACATTCATGCTGTTGCATACTTTCCTAGTACCTCTGCCTTCCTGGGATTTGCCTCAACTATCCACTCCTCCTTCATGAACCAGAACAGTAATCGTCTAGTACAGACATGGAAGTCTTCAGAAGTAACTCATGGTCAACAAGAATGGAAATATCATAATAGAGAGAGACATTTTTGCTTTACAGACAAATCAGGCACTAGGGAAATGTCTGGAGATCTACAAAGATGACACCAGCTAACTATTTCAGCAATGGAGGAGTGGCTACCTTAAATGCCCTCCCTTGATTATGAGATTGATGACTGACTTATATGCCATCCTATAGCCTTCATCTAGCAGCTGGTGGAAGTAGAAGCAGACACCCATAACTAATCACTGAACTGAACTGGAACCCAGATACAGAGAAGGACCAGTGAAGAGCACAGAGGTCCAGACCAGGCTGGTGAAACCCACAGAAACAGCTGACCTGAACATCTGGGAACTCTTGCTCCCCAGTCTGATAGCTGGAATACCAGCATGGGACTGATCCAGACCCCAGGATCATGGGTTTCTGTGAGGAAACCTCAGAAATATATAGGACCTCCTGTTGAAGCCCAGTATTTATCCCTAGCATAGGTGTGGACTTTGGGAGCCCATTCCATATAGAGGAATAATCCCTGAGCCAAGACACATGGGGGTGGGACTAGGTCCTATTCCAAAGGATATGAAAGATTTCGATGACACCCTATGGAAGGCCTCACCATCCAGGGGGAGCAGAAAAGATATGTGACAGATAAGGTTTTAGTTGGGGGAGTAGGGGAGGATGAGTGGGAGAAGGGAACTGGGATTTTCATGGAAAACAATCCTGTTTCTAATTCAAATAAAAAAAGTTGGAAAAAAAAGAAAAGAAAAGAAAAGTTGGAAAAAAAAAAAAGAGTCCACAACTGGTTTGTCATCATGTAAAACTTTAGGAAAGATAATTTTATAGAAGGATTTATAAGGGAACAGGAGTGAACTTCAACTGCTGAGACCTTTTCTCTTTCTAAATGAAAATAGAGTAAGGAGAGGGTGCCTGAACAGGCCTTCCCCTATAATCATATTAGTGACTGCCCTAAGTGTAGTCATAGAACCTGCATCCAGTAACTGATGGAAGCAGATGCAGTGATCCACAGCTAAGCACTGGGCTGAGCTCCTGGAGTTCAGTTGAAGAGAGAGAGAAGGGATCATATGAACAAGGGGGAGTCAAGATCATGATGGGGAAAACCACAGAGACAACTGACCTGAACTATTGGAAGTTCACGGACTATGGACTGATAGTTGGGGAACCTGCATGGGACCGAACTAAGCTCTCTGGATGTGGGTGACAGTTATGTGATTTAATCTGTTGGAGGACCCCTTGCAGTGGAACTAGGACCTATCCTGGGTGCATGAACTGGCTTTTTGGAGCCCATTTCCTATGGTGGAATACCTTGCTTAGCCTTGATACAGGAGGAAGAGGCTTGGTCCTGCATTAACGTCTTGTGCTAGAATTTGTTGACTCCCCAGGAAGGCCCTACCCACTCTGAGGTGTGGATGGGGGTGGGAGATAGAAAGGGGGGAGGTATGAGACAGGAGAAGGGGAGTAAGGAAGAACTGGGGTTAGTATGAAACATGAAAAAAATTAAATAAAAATAAATAAATAAAACTTACCCATCATTTTAGAATGCTAGAGATTAGTCTCTCTTTTGCCTGTACGTCAGGTCAATAAAATTTTCTTCTATGTTCTTGGTGACAGTCTAGTTTAATGTTTCCCCAATTCTCCAATTCTCTCCAAAAGTATTCATCTCCAGACTAATGACTGAACAAATATGGCTTACATCCACAATGGATTATTATAAGTTACAAATAAGAATAGAATGCCATTCACCAGAAAACAGGTGGAACCTGAGATGATTTGAAGCAAACTAAGCCAGATGTGGTGCTGTGTGTAGAATCTTGGGATAAAAATAATTATAAACAGACAAAATGAAAGTAATATATTAAATTCTAGGGGATTATTAGAATATTAGACAAAGGGGAGAGAGATGGAGAGAATGTTTGGAGAGCAAACACATTCATAACAAAATTGCACATGTGGAAATATTGCAATGAAGCATACTAATATATGCAACTATTGTGCATTCATTATTACAATGAAATTATTTTATAAATTTAATACAAATAGGACAATTTGGACGGGAAAAGTCAGGATATTTTTGCAACTATCAAGAACATGAACAAATGGTTTCCTCAGGCTATTAATGACATTTGAGAAAATATTGTGATATCATCTCATTTAGAATGAAGTTTAAGATGTCATTTACAAAAAATAGTAAATGATGCTTATGGTTTTATAAGCAATGACTATTATATTTTTATTTGATTTAATAAAACAATATTTACATAAAACATGAACCATAGCCCTAATAAGTACTTGTGACAAGTTTTGTAATTTTTATTTTTGTGTGCTAATGATATTGATAGGCATTTAAAATGTGAATAAATAAAAATGATGAATCAAAATGACAAATATTAAGTACCATTAATTTAAATCACATAACATCATTTTATGCTAATTTGTATATAAGAAAGTAAAGAAATCAGCTGGACATGATGGTAAACAAAATAGTGTAATGAGATCAAGGTCATCCTGTGTTATACAAAGAATTCAAGGCCACCATGATCCTGTCTGAAGAAGTAATAAAGTACTCAAAATAATTGATAAAATACTTAGAGTGAATTAAAATCATTTGTGAGTGATGCAGTTTATTTTAAATATAATCTCAGAATCTTGGTGATCTCTATTACTATATTCAGTTGCTTGTAATAAAATCAAAGATAGGAGCATCATCAAAAATACTGATTTTTTTCTGTACTTCTCCAAGATCTCATTATGCAGATCATCCCTATCAATTATTACATACATCCTCTGGATAAAAGGCAATGGATGATTATGTGTTCAGAATGATGCATCTGTTCTGATTTGATTTAACTATTTGTCAGTGACTATAAATTGTTAGGTAATTTTGTTTGATTGGCAAAATAATTTTAGAGCAACTGATGCTATAGTGTTGCACATGGGCCAGAGTTCCCAATTCACTGTCTCCTGAATCTTTTTTGAAGAAAGATAGCAACAGTCCACTTCCTTCCTAAGTCATTTAAGCCAACCAAAGGAAAAACCACACAGTAATTAATTTTACTCCAACATCAAGTTCTCCAATGTATGTAATTTAATTTTGCCATTGTGAATATTTGAATTCACATACAACAGCAGACTTTTCTTTGACTGTTCTTCAAGAGAAATTAAAATTTGATTCTTTCTCCATCCTCTAAATTTGACAAGCAAAAGACATGGCTGTTTTCTGTCTACTACCATTATCTCTGCTTATTAATAAACAATAGCATTGGTAAATTCTGCTGTGCCTGTATATTAGTTGAAATATGACTAGATACTTCTTAGTTTCTTTACTAGTGTAATCCATCTTTTACATAAAATAGCAATATTCATTTTAGCAATTCTATACACCTGTGAAATGTTCTTTGATGATATTTACCTTTGTTACCCTTTCCCATTTCCCATTCCAAATAGAACTCCAATTAATTTTATGTATTAACACTTTTTCTAAATATTACATAAGTGAGAAAACTCATTGGTTGTCTTTGTGACAACTGGTCTACTTTTCTTAACTTAATTGAAATTCCACACATTTCCTGAAAATGGTATCACTTATAATTTCTAGAGCTGAATGAAATTTCAAGTTCTTCATCCATTAATTCAATGGTAGGTATTTAGGCTATCTCCATACCTGGCTTTGTGTACCCTGCTGTGGGAAATGTGGTTATACTGTTATCTCTATAGTAAATTGGTTATTTCTTAGGTTAAGGTTTACATAGATTGTATGATAGACTCATTCTAGGTTTTAGGGAAACTTCCATATGAAGTTTATTTAATAATGGCTAGACTAATTTACCTTCCCAGTGTTGTATATAAATACTCAATTTTGTCAATGTCCTTAGCAGCATGTATTTCACTTATTTTATCCTGATGGGCATTCTTGGCAAAATGGAATGAAGATAATTTTTAATTCAAATTTCTCAATGTTGAAAGATGTTTAACTTTTTCCCCCTTTTATCCTTTGGCCATTTTTATTCTCCACTTGAAAATTATCTGTCCCAGATTTTTGTGAACTTTTCATTAGATTCACAGCTGATTTCTATCAGACCTTTAAATATTAGCTTACATCAGTGTTGCTAAACATAAACTAACATCAATGTTCCTCAAACTATTCCCTAAAATGTAAGTTGAATAAATGATAACAAATGCATTCTACAAATGTATTAATTAATTTAATTATTGAGGCAGTTGTAAAATTCCTCAGTAAAATCCTCAGAACTCACATTCAGAGGGCCTAGGCCTCTGAATGGTCCTGTCTGTAGCTTAGTCTCTAAGTAAGGCTTCTCTAACTGTAAGAGCAGGACCTCTCCCTGGTGCTTAGCTGGCTTTTGGTAACCTGTTCACTATGCTGGATTAATTACCTGGCCCTGCCTAGTCCTACAGGGAGGAGCTCTGTCTTGCCTCAACTTGATGTGCCATGCTTTGTGAGGATTGTCCCTTTCTGATTGGAGATGGAGGAGGACTGGATGGGGAGGGGTGTAGATGGGGAAGGGAGGGCAGGAGGAGAAGAATGAGGGGAAATGGTTGGTATGTAAAATAAATGAAAAGATGTTATTTAAATAAAATAAATAAATAAGTGTTATCATCCTAAAAAATAAAAGATATCCCCAGAGCACAGATTCAACAGTATACTAAAAGACTATAGACTATGATCAATTGGGTTTCATACCAGAAACACAAGGAAGTTACAATGCATTCAAACCAATATGTACAGCATGAACATAGATAAATCAAGGACAAAATGTGCATGGTTGCTTTAATAGTGCAGAAAGAGGCTTTGAAAATATTCAATATCCCAAAATTGAAAAGCCTAGAACAAACATACCTTGAAAAATAAAGGCTGTAAGTATGTATAACCATTAACTAATACTATACTGAATAGGAAAAAAAAATACCTGAGAGATTTTCTTTAAAATCAATGCCATGACCATGGAGTTCACTCTCATCACTCTTGTTCAGGATAGTATTTGAAATGTTATCCACAGTAATAAGGTAAGTTACAAAATTAAAACATACAGGAAAGGAAGAAATTAATTTATTCTTATTTTCAGGATCCAGATCCCATATTTATAGTCCCCAAAGATTTTATCACAAAACTATTGGGTCTGATAAACATTCAGAAAAGCAACAAAAGAAAAGACATAAATAAAGGGCTGGAAATATGGATCAAACAGTGAAAACACATGCTAGCCTGTTGACCTGAATTTAATCTCTGCAATCCATATGGTAGGAGGAAAGAACCAACTCCTCAGGTTGTCTGCTGAGCTTTCCACATGTGCCATGACACACACTCCAACAAACAAACAGATAAATAAACATAATCATTTTAAATCAACATATAAGTTTATATCCTTTCTATATGCAAATAAAATTCTCTGAAAAAGAAGTCAGAGAAGCCAACCATTCTTAACAACTTCAAAATAAAGAAGTTAATAAAACATCCCATCACAAATTTAATCAAGACTATTATTAACCTCTACAGTAAATAGAACCTTCCTGTATTCTTAGATGAGCAGAATAACTATTGTTGAAGGCACCTAAATAACGAGTTTTAGATTATAGACTGATGTCAGTTACCATCTAGGAATGTCAGAAGTTACACCCATGAATTTTCACCAACATGACTGTTTAAAATCAGCTGTACAAGGATGAAGCAAAAGAAATGGAAAAGGATATTGTGAAAAATCTCATGGGTCCTCGATCTTGCACAAAAACCATAGGCAACTGAAGAATTCTGAAAGTGGGAGAAATAGTCTTCCCTAGGGTAGAAGAAATCAACTTGTTAACCAAATCCAAATGATCAGACTTGAGAACATACATACAATTAAAATTATACAGACTAAGCAGGTTATATTTAAAAATATATATGCCATCCTATAACCTTCATCCAGCAGCTGGTGGAAGTAGAAGCAGACACCCACAGCTAAACACTGAACTGAACTGAAATCCATTTGCAGAGAAGGAGGAGTTATGAGCAAAGGAGTCCAGACCAGGCTGGTGAAACCCATAGAAACAGTTGTCCTGAACAAGGGAGAGCTTTTGGTCCCCAGACTGATAGCTGGGGACTGATAACCAGCATGGGCCTGATCCAGACCCCACATGAATTTGGGTGTCAGTGAGGAGCCCTTGGAAATATATTTGGCCCCTTGTAGTGGATCAGTACTTATCCCTACATAGGAATGAACTTTGGGAGCCCATCCCACAGGGAGGGATACTCCCTGAGCTTAGACCATGGCGATGGGCTTAGGCCCTATCCCAAAAGATATGACAGACTCTGAAGACCCCCTACAGAAGGCCTCACCCTCCCTGGAGCACAGAAAGTGTATGGGATGGGTATGGTGTTAGTTGTGGTGGCAGGGGAGGAAGGGAGGGAGAGGGAACTGGGACTGACATGTAAAATAAGATTGTTTTTAATTTAAATTAAAACATGGCTCAGCCGTTAAAGGCTAGGCTCACAACCAAAACAAAAGAATCTTAAAAAATGTATTTCAAAAGTCATTTGAAGTGTATGGTCTGAGGTACACTGCAATGAGCAGAGGTACAGCAAGCATGGCCTCCTTGCGTTTGTTTAATCAGCTGCACCCTCTAGCACAAAAGGCTTATTTTGTGAGTCACCACACAGGTAACCAGCAAGCTAGCTTCATAATAACTGAGCTTTAAGTTTTCTTAAGTATAAAGATACTATCAAAACAATTTTATCTATCCCAGGGTCATCTACATGAATTAAAAACTGTTTTTGAAAAATCTAAAACAGAAGAAAAATTCCTAGTGCAAACAGTTTCATTGTATAAATATACAATATAAATGACAAAATAACAGTAAATAGCATTATATCTAAGGCATGAAAAACTTAAAAGTACATGAAAGACTTCAGTTTTTGGAAGTTTTCCCTAGAAGTCATTTTGTTAATTTTTGTCCAATAAAGTGACATCAATTTCAATATAACTCAAATCATCTTCCCAGGATGGCCCTTTGTGTTTAATGGAGTCCTTGCTAATGAGTATATGGAAAAGAAAGAGAATGAACAGCAATTAGGTTTAACGATTTCCTTTCCCCCATGGAGCTAAACATTTAACTGGATGTTAAATGAGCTTAAAGGAAGGAACAGTGAACAGGAGACCCCCACCCCTGACTGTGCAGCCTTCAGTGGGTTCTCCCTGGAATCAACCATATGTAAATTCTACCTCCTTCTACTCTGCTACTGTCCCTATTAGTCTGCCCATTTTCCTGACAATATTTGGGATAAAGTAGCTGCACAAAATTCTGGAAGTCATAAAGATATGAAAATGTAAATATGAGTATACTATAGATCACATGTCAAGGAAAATGATGGAATTTGAAGTTTGGTCTTTGATTTTTTCCTTTTACTTCCAGTAGAAGCATTGTCTCTCTGAGGCTGGTTTTATCTCCCAGGGACGCTTCAATTGTAGAGTTCCCAGCCAATAGACAAGAACTATAGAACTCTCAGCTGCAGTGGGACTCAACCTTTCTCTTTGCTCTTCAGGTAACTGACATGTTGATCTCAAACAGATCACCCTAGAAATGGTGGGTTTCTATCATTTGGAGTGTCTTTTATTATTGTTTGGGGGATAGTGCCTGTGTTAGCCACTGAAATCCACATATTCTTTTGAAAGTTTCTGATACATAGAAACATTGTTTCTGTGGGTATAAAAGAATAAAATTAATCTTTTCAAGTGTGGAATTTGCATATATGTGCAAACCTGTGCATTTGCAAGTGAAGACCACAGGTTGACATCAAGATGTCTTCTTCAAGTTCTTTTCAACCTTTTTTGAGAAAAGGCTTCTTGTTGAACCTGGAGCTCATCATTTTGGGTACACTGGTTGGCCAATGAGCCCTGAGGATGTACTTCTCTCTTTATTCCCTAACCTCCATGTTGGAGTTACAGGGGCATGCAACTCTGCTTAGCTTTTATATCTGTGATGGGTGTCTGTCTAAAGCCTTCATGCTTACACAGGAAGCCATTTACCCATTCCAGCCTGGAAAATTCTTCTTGAATCTATGTATACTTCATGTACAAGAAAGGAAACAAAGCATGTCAATGACATAAATAGCTTTATGATGACATGCATTTAGTTTCCATATGTGTAAAATTTACTTATCCATGTATAACTAAGTATCCCTCTTTTTTGTCGTTTTTTTTTTTTTTTTTTTTTTTTTTTTTTTTTTTTTTTTTTTTTTTTTTTTTTCCGAGACAGGGTTTCTTGTGTAGCTTTGGAGCCTATCCTGGCACTCACTCTGGAGACCAGGCTGGCCTCAAACTCACAGAGATCTGCCTGCCTCTGCCTCCCGAGTGCCGGAATTAAAGGCATGCGCCACCAATGCCCGGCTGTTTTGATTTTATTTGGTTTTGTTGTTGTTTAGAATCCCACATGTAACATGTTTTCATGAAGCTCTTCTCATATACCATCTAACTGTATTTTTTGTCTAATAACACAACATTATGTACAAGAGTCTGCTTCTTGCAGGGAACATTCATTTTCAACAAGGAATAATACAATTTCGACTATAGAACTATCAAGGACAGACAATTTTCTTAATTTTTGTGGGTTAATACTTATTTTTCATTAAGAATAACTTCATTTTATCACAGCAAAATATGCAGTGTTATGATAGAATGAAAAATGAAGTGAGAAGAGCCAGTTTGAAATATGTAGCTAACACAACACAGAATAAGCACACTAGCAAGGGATTTACAGCTCTCAGATTCACAAAGATCTTGAGAAGTACAGTGTTGCTCATTAACTGAAAAACCAAGAAGAGTAATGAGTGAGGTTTGAATAGTAGGTCATAAAAGACCAGATCTGACACCAAGGCACCATGAAACACAATTAAACTGTTCTCAAGACAATTCATAAAAGGATGAAATGCATTGCACCAAGGTTTATGGCCTAATAAAACTAAAATGTACATTCACACTGTTGGAAAGGTTTATGAAGAGGAAGATGAGACAAGGTAATATAAATAGGCATCTTCTATGGATGCTGGGAGTCTGTAGAAAAGGACAGGTGTGTAAATTTTCATTTATAATACAACAGAAATATACTGGGATTGAGACACGTTCTGTTTGTTTTTTGTTTTTTTTTTTTCAGTGTGTGTGTGTGTGTGTGTGTGTGTGTGTGTGTGTGTGTGTTATAAACAAATATATCAACATTGAACTGAAAGTTTAGAAAATTGAAGTTGAAAGCTATAAAGTGAGAAGGGGCAAGTGTTTGTACATAATTGAGGAATGTATGTAAAGATTAGCAACTGCAACTTCCTCCTCATGGATGTTTACAGCCTGAGACTGCTTGCCTATAGACACAGGTTTAAAAAATGAGAGACTGTAATGTAATTACATTTATTCCTTCCTTTTTCTCCTTCTAAGCCCTTCCATATAGCCCTCCTTGCTCTTTCTTAAAATCGTGGCTTATTTTTTCACTAATTCTTAATGTATATGTATATGTATATGTATATGTATATGCATACGTGTTCCTAAATATAACATGTTCAACCCATATAATGCTACTTGCAAAAATGTTTTCAGGGCTGAACTTCTGGAACTGGACAACTATAGTTGTGCTCATCTCTGAAGAAGACCACCTCTATTTCTGCAAGCTTTCCTCAGTTGTCTATAGTTCATTGTGTAGGGTTGAAGCCACGGAAAGGCACCAAAGCTTCAGTTATTTTGATGTGAGAGTATGTCTCCTAGGAACATCCAAAGCTCACTTACAATGTCTCAGCCCAAATGTGAGCTGAACAAAGACAACAACAAAGGACTTGCTAAACTGCACAGGGAAAAGACCATGAGGCCTCAATACTACACAGACACATTTTATGAATCTAGTTAATTAACCCTTTCTCTTGTGGTGTGTGCTGAAGTTCCAGACTGCTGTGTGGTAGTATATATGACTCCTTCAGAATGCACAAGTCCTCCTGATCATAGGCTGTCTGTATGTTTGTCTATGTGTCTACTCTTACTTTGTTCCCTCTGAACGAAGTCAGTTTTCCAAGGAGCAAAGCTTTGGGTGTCAAAGTGGCACCCAAAAGGGGACACTAGGAGTACAAGGAACTCAGCATGTACATCAGTCAAAAGAGGGCTTCCTCCACAGAGAAGCACACAGATAAAAGTTAATAAAGATAAAAATAAAGAAACATGGGGGAGCACATATTCATTGGGTGTAGTTGAGGAGCACATCACACCTAAAACGTGGGTAGTTAGCTGTCTGTTATACTTTGGAAAATTCTTTCGGGACAAGTAAAATCTAGAGATAGGCATTCGAATGTTGGTGTTGTGAAGGAGATTTTGAGTAACTGGAAGGGAGGTAAAAGCAATTGAGTTTCTATAATGAGTCCTTCTGTGTCCCTCCCCCCATATCCAGCTCCCAAATAATGATAAGTAGACTTAGCAGTTACAAAAGCTTGGCCTTAGCTTAGGCTTGTTTTTTAACTAGCTCTAATAAATTAACCCACTGCTATTAATCTTCATCCTGTCATGTACTGACCATCTGCTTCTTGCTTCCTCCATGTCTCCTGGTGTCTTTACCCATGCCTAGATTCCTCCTCCTCTTCCTTTCTTACCCCAGAAACCCTGCCTATACCTCCTACCTAGCTTTTTATTACCCCAACCACAGAAATACACCTTCACACAGTGTACACATATCCCACAAGAAACTTCACCTGTTCTTGGACTGTGTTCAGGAACATGCTCTTCATTTCAATAAGAAGTGTCAGTGATTTCTGCTGATTGGGAGAAAAGGGGAGAAGGACTGAGGCATAGCTACCCTGCCAAAGTATCCATATATATTCCTATTTTCACTCAGTGTTTGTGGATGTGGCAAACAAGGAGATCTAGTTTACAATATGATTTTCTACATTTTTTCTAAGTTTTGGCCTTCCTGCACTTTGTCCAGATTTATGTAGTAGAGACTGAGTCTGTCAGCATTCCAATTAGATATAAGCAACTCTATTTGAAAGTTAGGCTATGAGTCTTTTTGCCAACCTCACTCATGGTTTTCTCAAAGCAAATGGACAAATAAAATGTCCAGTTGTTTTACAAGGAATATGTGACTCTGATAATTTAAGATCAAAATAATTTATAGAGCTTACACTGTGCTCCCCAAAAGGTATGTGGATGTCTTAATCTTGAGTATATCATAATGTCATTTTATTTAAAAGACATGCTCATTTAGACTGTAATAAATGTGAGGTTATATCAAAGGATGGTGGAGAGTTGGTGCTTTATGACTGGTGTTTTTACAAAAGATCAGCATTTGATGTCATGTGGTAATGATAGCAGCACCCCAGGTGCTACAGTTGCAATTCAAGGAAAGTATAGACTGCCAACAGTCATCAGCTGCCATAGAGAAGCAAGAAAAGGCCACCATTTCAGCTCTCAGAGGAAGCATGGCTATTCTGGCAACTTGACTTTGGATTTCTAGTTACAAAACTTGTGAGAAAATATATCTCTGTTTTTTTGCTTGATGCTGTTTTGTGTACTTATTCATGTCTGATTCTGGAAGCTAATAAATCAGTTTAAAGTTATGAATATAAATATTAATATGCAAGTGAATAATGATTCATATATATGCACATACATGAATATATAAATAATATATTTCTTATGACGAATGGGAAATACTTTCATAAAATAATCTAATTATGGTGGCATTAAAACTAATGAAGCTGATTTATCTGAGTCATAACTCTGCTGGAATAGGCAAGTAACTGATTGTCAGTTTATTTAAATGTATATCTGCATAATCATTATTAGGCAGTTTCATAAAAAATGGGTACAGTGGAAAATGTCAAGTTATGTTTCTGAATTCTGCTTTTTTTCATTAGAGAAATAATAATAAAACAACATCTAAAGAAAAACATTTGTGCATCATTCATCTCAGAAAAGGAGAAATCTAGCCAATGCATTTGTTTCTTTTTAGCATTGTAATACCAGATATTCTGAGTATTTCCATCAAATGATTCTCAGCAACAACACAGCTCAACTACTGCTGAGGTGTTCCTTATAAAATGGTGCCTTGTTCTTATTTATTTATTTATCTATCTACCTATCTATGATGGAAGATGTCCTTCTATATGTATGTTTCTCTTATTGGTTGATGAATAAAACACTGTTTGGCCAATAGCAAGTAGAGACAGGAAGATAGGTGGGACAAGGAAATGAGGAGAATTCTGGGAAAGGTATACAGAGAGAGACTTCAAGGACATGCCATGTACCCGCCAATGGAGTAACAGATCAGCGCATTCTCTAGTAACCCAAGACCACATGGAAATACATAAATTTATAGAAATGTGTTCATACTTAAAACAGAGATAGCCAATAAGAAAACCTAGCCATCAGCCAACAATTTTATAATTAATTTATCTCTATGTGTTTACTTAGGGCAGAAAGTGTCTGAGGGACCAGGCTGGAACTCCAACAACCTATCTATCTATCTATCTATCTATCTATCTATCTATCTATTTATCTATCTATCTATCTCTCTATCTATTTCTGTGTGAGCATGTATGCAAATATACATAAATTGATGGTGGTGTATGTGTAGAGGTCAGAAGACAGTTTATTGAAATTAGTTCTTTCCTTCCCTCATGTGGATCCCAGGAATTGAACTCATGTCATCTGGCCTGGTAGCAAACTCACTAAGGCATTCTGGAACCTTACCGTTATATTTAATAATCAATTGACTGAAGAAAATTAATATGTATTGAAAATATTCAGTGGTAATAGCAATTGGAGTTATTGTAACTGCCATACTTTGAAATCTTTACAAGTTAGTATAATAATAGTATACATAAACCCCAATAGTCTGTGTAGGTAGACATGGAGATGTGTCTGTTCCACATCTATTCAGAGACCTAGACCAATAGATAAGTTGTAGTCATTATGATCTGACTTCAAGTCACCAGTGCATTTCACATTATTGGGTTATCTTCACTTGATAGTGATGCTTCCTAACCTCTCTTCCTGTTAATTGTTCCTGGGTTTTCTGATTCACAGACTGCTCTAATGTCTGTGGATTGAGACAGGAGCACTTTACAGATGGAGAGAGAGGGAAAGAGCATAAAGAATACTAAAGAAGAGGGAAAAGCCATATTTTTTTTTTACTTTTACTTAAATGCACAGATAATATTTATTAGTGGACTATATACATAGATAAATAATTTAGATGAAGTTATAGCATTTATGAAGATAAAGTTTCCTTCAGGAGTCATAGACTATCCAACAAAAAACACATTCCAGATATGGGAAACTTCCTATTGATTTGTTGGTCAGAGAAATCTAAGAGATTTCCCAAACAGTATAGGATATTTCTACTGCCACTGGTTGTCTCCTAGAACATGAAAGTAAGAACCTTTTTTGAAGACACCATATATTTTTAATAGAGAAAATTGAGGAAGAGAATGGAAACTAACTTGGGAGTCTCTTTCCTGATGACTATTGCTGATACTATCTGTAGGTTCTTTATAAACTACCAAAGGAGAAAAGCTGTGATGTCTTTGAACACGACTTTGACTAGCCTATCAAGATATTCCCAGTGGTGTGATAGTAGCATGTAAATCTCAGGGATATCCAACAGCTGTCTAATTGGATTTAAGTGCCACTCAACAGAGGAAATCCATGCTTTGTACTGTAAACAAAGCCAATTGCACAAGGGTGGTAAAGGCATAGGCATAAAGCAGTTTCTAGTACTGTCATTCTTCTAAACCAGTATAAGTCTCAGCTGAATTCTAAATACTTACCCTTATACTAACAGATATCACACTCCCTCCTGATCAAGGAAGTCTCTTTTAGCAGTAGCAACCATCATGGAAATCTACAACTGGTCATATAATGACTAATACCATGTTGCCTAGTCCCAACTGGTTCATCTACAATGCAATCTCCCTATGTAAGGATTAAAGGGTGGTTAGAAAGACTATAGGAACTAAAAGACCTGGGTAGATACTGTGAGATAGTGTCTTCTATATTGGACAGGCAGCTGCATCCATGAAAATCTGAACAATATACTCACCTTTCCCAAAAAAAACGTACATAGTGACAACATCAGTTGGCATCCAAATGTGGGGGGAGGGATATTACAAGGCCCCATCTGTAGTTGCAGAAAATAATAGTCAGGAATTAATGGTCAGGAAATAATGGGAGATTTCATCTTCAGGGATGAGCCTTGTAATAGATTATATAATCTCAAATGGTCAGCTAAAAACTACACATAAAAGCAAGTCTAAATGGACTCAGCAGGATATATACAATTATAGAATATTAATAAAAACTGAAGTAGAATTCATTAATTTGTGGTGTGTGTGTGTGTGTGTGTGTGTGTGTGTGTGTGTGTGTGTGTGTGTGTGCGTATGTAAACAATACAAAAATTGAAGCAGAGGTCATGAATTTGAGTTAGTTATAGGAATAGGAAGAGTTGCAGCAGGGAGAAATTGGGGTGGAGAGGATGTAAATCCAGCAGTTAAAAAGGAAATTTTCAGAGTTTAGAAAATATATAAATAACCCCCACACAAATATGAACAGATGCACAGTTACACATTCCATGCTGTCAAAAATTCAATGGTAATGTCCTCCACCATTATATCTTGGCCCTCTGGAGCATATTTAGTCTCCGCAGCCCTAGAGAACTGCTGTCTTCTTTAGCCACAATGCCCTGAAGTCATCCTGAAGAACCTGCCCGATGCTTCCGCTTTGTTATTTTTTTCCTAGTACATGGACAAGGTCCATTCTAAAATAATGTCAAAGAATATAGGAGAATAAAAACATGCCAGCAACATAAGTGTTCATTATTTTTTGCAAGTGTTGCCAACTACACGTGATCCTATGTACTGAACTTTTATAAGGTTGTCCGCACTATAGACTTGATTAAACCAGCATCAACTGAAACCCTTGAAAAATGGATTGCATTGTTACCTTATAAGTGTGTTTGACATCCACAGGTGATAGGAATTTTTCAGCTCCATGTTAATGGGCCCTCTGTGGTCTATGAAAATGTTGCTATGTGGTTTTTGTTATAAAATGTGGATTGGAACAAACTACAATTAATCTTTCCTTATAGGATACAGCTGGGTACCTTGGTAGGTTCCTTTCTTTCTGGGAAAGCATTCTTGATTGGACTGTGATGTGTTCCCTAGGAAACTTTTCTCTGTCCATTAGCACCCTTGGCTGCAGGGCAGAGAGTATTTGGGAGCACTGTCTCTTTGCAATGCCTCACTTTTCCCACAGTTAGTGAGTGCTTCAGTCTACATCCCATTTGTGCAGCATATGCTTCCCAGTGTTTCCCTGCTTGTGCTGCCTGAGGTTATTTTAGTCCCAGCTTGGAGATTTCTTTGACACTACAGTCTCCCAGAAGTGTTAGCAAGATTCCAGTGTCTGCTTCCCAGAGTTCCATATGTCTCCTTCTGTAGGTGAACTTTCAGGTTCTACTCAAAGTCACATGCATCCATTTTCTTTATTTCTGTAAGTCAAAGACCTCTGTATTGAAGTCTTTTATGTCACTCTGTCTCACTGTGGAAGCATTTTGCCAATTTCCCAGCATCTGCTATGATAATGTTAGTATTCTGCTGTTGCCGAAGTTTCAGGTGGTACTACATCTTTCTGATTCTAGACCCTTAACCATTGAAATGAGTCTTCTCTCTGTTTTATTGCTGATTAAAACCCACCAAACCCGAGTTTACTCATATTCATAATTCCAGGCAAAAAGGCAGTTTGGACAGCATCCTAGTATATCCCAGTCTCACTCACCGATTCAGGAAGAAATGAATTTCTTCTTTTTTCTGTTATTCATTTGAAAACTGTGTATACTAATGAAAAATAACTTGTTTATATCTATCTCCTTCCCCTTAAAATCTTTCCAGCCCTTCCCTTTTTATGTCTCCTTTCCAAGTTCTTATCCTCTCTCATTGTTTACCAAGTCCAATCACTGCTTTCCCTGTGTATTTTGAAGTAGGGAAATCTAGTGGAACATGGACAGCACTAGGGGCCACTTCCAGGAACAAAATTGACTCTTTGTACTACAGTATTGGTTTCAATAAATCTTCAGTTATAGGCGGGACATGATGAACTTCCCCCTCATTCATGCTGGAATCCTGACTAGCTAGATCTTGTGCAATTACCCTGCAGGATACCACAGCCATTCTGAATTCACAAATAAGATGGAATTTTGTCTTTTCAACATTTCTTTATCAGAGATACATTTTAATTTTTACCCCAGCCATTAAGAATTTATCACATATTTATATTTTCATAAAGGCCATAATTCCAGTGTCGCAATGACTCTATTCATTAGGATGAAATGTCACTATTATTAAAATAAACAAACAAAGCCAATCCAACTTTCTCATCTGCTCTATTCTGAAGTCAGTAATCTGGCTTTGTAAACCAGGAGGAAAGAATCTGTGCTCCATCTGTGTAGTCAGGAAGAATGAAGAAAAAATTTATCACAGAATTCTAGAAATAGCCTCAAATCAATGTCATATCATGGCATGAACGTGTTCTAATTTATTTCCAAGTTCATTCCCTAGCCTTCTTGACTCAGCCAGAATACAAGTATAGTAGGTAATTACCAATACAGAGTCAGGTAGAAATATAAGGGTATTTAATAGGGAAAAGCCTTACTTACAGAGCGAACCAGCCAGCTGGTGGTAGTCTGTACAGCAAGAAGCAAAGAGAGACCGAAACCGAAAACGCAGTCCCCCTACTCACTCTGACCACGCCCTCACAAGCCCTCAGGTACTCCTGTAGCCAGCCCCTAAGAAGGCGTGGCTACAGCTTCCCCTACAATTCCCCTTTTAGTCTAAAAGTAAAATATAAGAAGATAACTATCTATTTTAACTAAACCCTAAAGTCATAAACAATAGGAAGCTATTCCTAACTAGGTATATACACTATCCTAAGTGACAACAATGGGGGAAGGGGGTGTAGCATTCTCCAAGTTACTTCCTGCTGAAATGGGACGATGATAGTCATGTGGGGTCCTGTAGAAAGAAAATGTTAGTATCCAGTCCACGTTAGATGGGATTCACTTGATTGAAGGTCTCGCTTGAAATCCTCAACTTGATTGAAGTCAGTACCTGAACCTCTGGCCGGAGTGTCAGTTGAAATGGAGCAAGTTGGATCCAGTGCAGTTGAGGAGGTATGGCCCATTTTCTTTCCAGGGTGTCCAGGGATTGCTGTCAGGCAGGTCTTCATTGGCTGTGTGGGACTCAAACATGAACAGTTAGCAGAGAAATGTTTGCTTGTGTATGTACACATGCTGAGGAATGCAACCATGAGAGCATAACAATTATGAAAGGGTGTACACCTTGAGAGAAAGATCCAAATTCTGTCCAAAGACAGTCCCCAAATTCTTCTTTTATTCTGTATTACATCAATTGGCTTCTTGATACAACACAGAAACACTAAAGCTTAGTTAAATAATGTGCTTGGATTTTAGAGGAGGAAAGCCAAATCCACCTCTAAATCCAGCATTGGTTTAATTGAATAGGGACTAGGAAATAAAGAGAAATAGAGTTTTTTGAGAGACAGCTGTAAAGTTTACATATGGCACGTTCCTTTTGTTTGATGGTTATAGCTACCTTTTCTTCTTAAGTATCTACCCATGCAGTGTCCTTTGCCTTCTGAAGATGAGTTTTCCTGTGAAGATAAAAGCAAAACACTTCCCTTTCCTTTGGGAGGCTTCTATTTAGTTTATAAGATATACCTTAGTAGAATACCTGTCATTTGTCCTTGTTGAGAGGTTTTTCCTTTTCCAGTCGAATCTTGATCAACTTTGATGGTATCCAAAGTTTTTCTTCTCCTGTAGAAACCAATGCAAAACCCCTACCCCAACATAATACATGTCCTGGTTTCCATGCAGAGGTTAGTACATCTTTGAAGTATACTGGCTGATTGAGTTCAGCAGTTTTTTCCGTAGTCCAGTGTCTTTCTGCAGCTGTTTGTCCTTTTTCATTGGCATTAAGAAAGTTTAGTGTTAATAAAGCATTATGCAACCTATGTTTGGGGGGTTTAGTCTTCCAAGCTTGTTTGTTGAGCATCTCCTTAAGTGTTCTATTAGATCTCTCAACCACTGCTTGTCCTGTAGGATTGTGTGGTATACCAGTAACATGCTTTATGTTATAATATTTGAAAAATTGTTCCAATTTCGTAGAGACATATGCTGGAGCATTGTCAGTTTTTATTTGTGCAGGTATACCCATAACTGCCATCACCTCTAGCAGGTGTATAATAACAGAATCAGCTTTTTCAGAGTTAAGAGCAGTAGCCCATTGGAACCCTGAGAATGTGTCTATGGTATGATGCACATATTTCAAATTTCCAAACTCTGCAAAGTGAAAGACATCCATCTGCCAAACTTCATTTCTCTGAATGCCCTTAGGATTACAACCTGCTGGCAATGGAGTTTGATTATAAAAGGAACAAGTAGGACAGTTTTTCACTATCTCCTTGCTTGTTGCCAAGTGATAGAGAAGTCCTTTTTCAAACCTTTGCTATTTACATGATGTTTCTTATGAAATTCTGAGGCTTCTAGCACACTTCCAATTAATAAACGATCAATCTCATCATTGCCTTGTGCTAGTGGGCCAGGCAGACCCGTATGGGATCTGATATGTGTAATATACATAGGATTACTTCTGTTTCTGATAGTTTCCTGTAATTGTAAAAACAGAGAAGTTAATTCTGTATTATCAGGAACAAATTCTGCAGTCTCAATATGTAACACGACTCTCTCTGCATACTGAGAATCAGTAACTATATTAAGAGGTTCTGTAAAATCCTTAAGTACCATGAGAATTGCATATAATTCTGCCTTCTGTACAGATGTATATGGACTTTGAACTACTTTACTTACCTCACCTGCTTTATAACCTGCCTTACCTGATTTGTTGGCATCAGTGTAGAAGGTAAGAACTCCAGAAATGGGAGTTTGTCTTACAATACGTGGAAGAATCCAGACTGTCTTTTTTATGAATTTAATTCTGTCCGTCTTGGGATAGTTGTTGCTAATTGTTCCCAAAAAGTCAGTAAGAGCTATTTGCCAATATTCATTATCTTTCCATAAGGAAGAAATTTCTTCATTAGTTAAAGGTACTATAATTTCTGCTGGATCTTTTCCAGTTAGCTGGCGAAGTCTTAATTTACCCTTTAAAATCAAATCAGAAATCTTTTCTATATATGTCTTTAACTTTTTATTCTGTTTATGTGGCAGAAATATCCATTCCAATATAGTGTCTTCCCTCTGCATCAGAATTCCAGAAGGGTATTCTCTGGATGGCAAGATAACCAGAATACAGTCTAAATTAAGGTTTATCCGATCTACATGTGCATTCAATATTCTGTTTTCTACCCATTGTAACTCTTTTTCTGCCTCATCAGATAATATTCTAGGACTGTTTAGGTCCTTATCACCTTTAAGGGCCATTTTTAAATGCTTTAAGTCATGTCCTTCTACACCAATAATTGTCTGTAATTGAGAAATTTCCCCTAATAATTTCTGAAGAGAATTAAGAGTTTGATACCGATCTCTCCTAATTTGTACCTTTTGAGGTCTGATTCTCTGTAAGTCTATCTTGTAACCTAAATAGTTAATAGAATTTCCTCTTTGTATCTTTTCTGGTGCAATCTGTAATCCCCAACGAGGCAGAACTTCCTTCACCATTTCAAACATACGTTCCAAAGTTTCCTTATTAGAATCTGATAAAAGAATATCATCCATGTAATGATAAACAAGAGATTGTGGAAATTTCTTACGAATTATTCCCAAAGGTTGCTGTACAAAGTGTTGACACAAAGTAGGGCTATTTAGCATTCCTTGTGGCAAAACCCTCCATTGATATCTCCTAACTGGCTGTGAATTATTAAGAGTTGGTACAGTAAATGCAAATTTTTCTCTATCATTTTCCTGTAACGGTATTGTGAAAAAACAGTCTTTTAGATCAATGACTATGATAGGCCATCCTTTAGGTATTAAGGAAGGTAATGGCATTCCAGGTTGCAGAGAGCCCATTGGTTGAATTACCTTATTTATAGCTCTCAGGTCTGTCAGCATTCTCCACTTACCTGACTTCTTTTTGATGACAAATACAGGAGAATTCCAAGGACTGGTAGATTCCTCTATATGTCCAGCATCTAGCTGTTCCTGTACTAACTTTTCTAAAGCCTCTAGCTTCTCAGAGGTCATAGGCCATTGTCCTACCCAAACTGGTTCATCTGTAAGCCACTTCAATGGCAGGGCCTTTGGCTCCTCTGAAGGTCCATCATTTGTACCTAGTTTCTGTACAGCATGGATGGTTGGTAACCGTTTTCCATAGCGTCTTACCAGATCTTTTTCATAATTTGTATCTGACACTGGAGGAATATTAATCTGAGTATTCCATTGCTGTAAGAGATCACGACCCCAGAGATTTATAGCTATATCTGCCACGTATGGTTTCAGTATCCCTTTCTGTCCTTCCGGTCCAATGCAGACCACTGAGTTAACACTCTGTCGAACTCTAGATAGAGTTCCAATTCCTAAAAATTGTACATTTGACTCTCTAAGAGGCCATTTCTGAGGCCAAGACTTTTGAGTAATAATAGTTACATCTGCCCCAGTGTCCACTAAGCCAGAAATAACTTTATTATTAATTTTAACTTTTAACTGAGGCCTTTTATCATTAATAGAAGCTTGCCAAAATATGCGTTTCTCATTTTGTCCATTCACACTTGATTCTTCATCATTATTCAAACTACCATCTAGAGCAATATCTTTTTTCACAATATGCAAAGAACTATCTATTGTTCCTGTGAGAGATTGTCTTCCACTGCTATTGGGAATGACCTGACCTTTCTCGATGTGGGGGCCTTCTTGAGGTCCCCCCTCGGGGTTTCCCGACCTTAAGGGGTTTCCTTGTATGTCCCTGGTCGATCTACATTCATTGGTCCAGTGTCTGCCCTTACCACATCTTCTACACAATCCAGAAGGCAGTGGCCTTCCATATGAGGCATTGTTAGAATTCATTTGTCTACAATTTCTCTTAGTATGTCCCATTTTACCACAGTTGAAACATCTAGGTTCCTGGTCTCAAGGGGAAGGCTCTTCCTCCCCAAGGTTCTGGTTCATAGTAGTAGTAACCTCTAGCCTCTTGGTACCTATGTTGACCTCTGTAAGGTGCTTCTCCTTGCCAAGCCCTTACATCCTCACCTCTAGAACTTTTAATTTCCTGTTGCCGTTTTAAACCTTTGGAGATGGCTTCTCCTACCCAAGCTCCAGTATCTTGCACATTATAGTCAATGTTGGCTGCATACAAAACCCATTCTTCTAACGGAGCTGATCTGATCTTTAAAGGCAAAAGTATTCTTTTGCATATAGGGTTTGCATTTTCATAAGCTATTGTATATATAATTGATTGTCTTGTTTCTGGATCTGTTACCTGTAATTCTACTGCCCTAGTTAACCTTTGTAAGAAGTCCTGGAACTGTTCTGTAGGTCCCTGTTCTATTCTGGTATAAGCTTCTATACGTTCTCCTGGCTCACGAACCTTATCCCAGGCATTTAATGCTGCTTTCCTGCATAGAGACAGTATATCGTCATCATATTCAGCCTGAACCTGTGGGTCAGCATAAATACCCTGACCAAGAAGCTTATCTAGAGGGGCTTCAAAACCTTCCTTTATGCCCTGACGCTCAAGGAGCTTTGCCTCTTCCCTTACCAATGCCTTCCACTGGATTTGGCATGAATTCTCAAGTACAGCTGCTACCAATCGTTCCCAATCTGTGGGTGTCACCCTGTTAAAGGTTGCCCATGAATGTAATAGCTGTTTTACGTATGGGCTATGGAGACCATATGAGACAACTGATTCTTTAATATTCTTAAGATCCTTCGGCTGTATAGGTTGCCATTCATAAACCATTCGTCCATGAGGGTGTTTCTTAGAAGCTGGCTTTTCTACCATGGTAGCTGGGTACACTAATGGTGTACGAGTAACAACCTTAGAAGAATAGTCACGATACCTGGGTGGAGTAGGTGCCTGGGATTGGAGTGATTCTGCTTCTGAGGCATCCCACTGATCTTTAAGCCTAGCAATGATATCCTTTTGAAAAGTTTCAATCTCCTTAATCATAAAAGATTCCAAGCACATTAGTGAATCTGTAAATTGCTCTAACTGCTCATCTACACGTTTTTCTAGGTCTTTCATACGATCATCCTTAGACAGCATCTGGATGGCATGGAAACTGCCTTCTAGGTATTGGAGTCTAGATTCCAGGTCATGATTTGCTGATTTTGAGTCCTCAGCAATCGACCGTATGGACCTATGTAATCTGTCAGCCCTGTACTGTAAATTATCTTCCAAACATTCAAATCTAGACTCAAATTTCTGATCTGCTACCTTGGATGCTTCAATAACTGATTGAATGGCATTGTCCAATTCTTCAACCCTATGCTGGGTATTTTGCACCGTTGCATCTAGTTGATGAGTAACATTGCCTATCTGAGTTTCTAGCTGGCTACAGATATTCTTTAGCTGGTCATGGTCTTCTGACAGCCTAGCCTCTAAGGCCTCAGACATGGAGGATCTCTCTGTGTTTATCTTATCATAAATACGCTGTATCTCATCAGACAGCTCTGTCTTTAGTGTATTGGACACAGAGCCAAGCTTATCATCCAATTTCTGTTCCACTTGCTGCACAATTGTGGTCTGACCTAATCGTAAAGCTGTTATTTCCTGCAAGCAGGTGGTGAGGTTATCCTTATCCCTATTCCTGTGTCCTCTGGCTAGTAATACTATTTGTACCAGCAAGCTAACTGCCATTATGGCATATAGGCCAGTAATTGGCACATTAACATCCTCCTCAAACAGTGAATTCACGTAATAAGCAAAAATATTACCAATTTTAGCAAATGATAAATATTCCGCCATAATTTTACCTGATTTCTACTCCAGATGCAGTAAATATATTTGATCAGCAGGTAGCACAGGCGTTCAGTTATTCCGAGGCGTTTGGCAGCAGTCGGTCAGCGGTGGAGAGAGGTCACAAAAGCGGCTGCGCTTATCTTAGAGAGTATACGGCCTTGCGGCTACAACCACTGAAACAGATTCGGCTTTCCCGCAGGCCAGGGGAAGCCACAGCTGAAAGCCGAGGCCTACCTGGACTCTAGGCAGCTAGAAACTGTCTCTGAGCTGGGTGGATGGTTCTGAGCAGCTCAGCAGCAGTGGGTCGGCTGCTAGCCGGGAACGCCTGTGGAGAGAGGGTGCTTTCCGGGCCTAGGCGGCCCCCAATGGAACCCACAGCCTGTCCCAAATGGGGTGTGGGTTTCCAATATCCCACTTCTGACAACCAGATATAGTAGGTAATTACCAATACGGAGTCAGGTAGAAATATAAGGGTATTTAATAGGGAAAAGCCTTACTTACAGAGCGAACCAGCCAGCCGGTGGTAGTCTGTACAGCAAGAAGCAAAGAGAGACCGAAACTGAAAACGCAGTCCCCCTACTCACTCTGACCATGCCCTCACAAGCCCTCAGGTACTCCTGTAGCCAGCCCCTAAGAAGGCGTGGCTACAGCTTCCCCTACATACAAGCCAAAGACTTGTCTGATTCATTTGCTTAAGTCTTTAAAAGGTTTCTCAAGTTCTCATCTCATATAAAATTAAAGGCAAAAACTTGTCATGTCTGCTAAGGCGAATCAATAATTGGTCATCTTACCACCCATCCTTCAATCTTCACACCAGCCTGGTATAGCCACAACCAAATACTTGTTCTCCAACAGCATGCCAATGAACTGTGAAAGACAACTTTTGTAATTGTAATTATCAGTCTGGAAAGCACTTTTCTAATATATTCAATTAGCTCTTAACACAGGACCTTCCAAATCTCTGGGCTCTGTTGAGTGTTGCCCAGATCAGCAAAGCTGTTCCCATGCAATGAGAATCTTCTTTGTTGTTTCCCCGTGGATTTCCTGAGGGAAATTTCCTTACTGTAGCTGTTTTATGTGTCACAGTGTGTTCAGTGAATTTCTGACCCACAGTTCCCCCTACTAGACTGCTCCTTTAATTTCTTATAGTTTTAGTTGTGAGCCTCGCCTTTAACGGCTGAGCCATCTCTCCAGACCCTCTCCTTTAATTTCTAAAGCCAGGATGAAGAGATTTTCCATGTAATCAAGACGGACATTATCCAGCAAGAACTGGTGGAATGATATCACAACTGGTCCTCTGTCAGCAAACTCCACATAACCTGTGGGAAGGAACTCTTTCTTGAGCTCAGGTCCAGGTTATATAGCTTCTTTTTCTGTCATCAATTCCTACATTGCTATAATGATTGTGCTGGATAGTTGTATGTCAACTTGACCCAAGCTAGACTTATCTGAAAACAAGGGAAACTTAGATGAGAAAATGCCTCCATAAGATCCAGCTGTTGGGCATTTTCTTAGTTAGTAATCAATGGGAAAGAGCCCATCCCATTATGGGTGTTGCCATCCTTGGGCTGGTGATCCTAGGTTCTGTAAGAAAGTAGGCTGACCAAGCCATGAGGAGCAAGCTAGTAAGCTGCGCTCCTGCCTCCAGTTTCCTTTCCTGCCCTGACTTACTTAGAGGATGAAGCCTGATATGGAAATCCAAGTCAAAGAAAACTCTTCCTTCCCAAGTAGCTTGATTACGGTCTTTCATCATCACAATATTAACCCAAACTAAGAGAGTATTCTTTTTTAATTATTATTGAAAAGCAAAAATAATTTCCACATGTATGGGAGCAGAAATTATTGAGTCAGATGTATCACCAAAAGCCCACCTTAGCATGGTTGAGACAACTCAATGTAACTGGAAACTTGCATCTCTCTGAACAATCTGGAGGCAGCTCAACAGATTGGAGAGTATCCTTCTCTGTGAGCTCAGCTTGTCTGAGTGTGTCTTTAGCAGTTGCTATAGTTTATATATGCTGGGGGAGGAGGGGCCTAGTGATTCTGTTCGGTTTCAGTGACTTCATGAAGCTGATGTGTTCCTCTCTTCCTGAGCTTAACAAGCTTCCTCACATGGTAGGATGTTTTACTCTCCTTTGAACATCCAGTTGTTTCCACTCCCTTTACCACCCTGTGCCTTATCTGGCTCCCCTCCAATATAGAAAGTTTATCCTGAGGGGAAAAAATTGCTACACAGAAATACTTCACTCAAGTTTCTGCCCTAAGTCCTTTAAAAATTCCTATACCCACAGCTGCCTGGGATCTCACTCCCTTTTCTCAGGGATCCCTCATGCTGTTCAGGAATTCCTCTTCCTTCCTTTTTTTATGCTCCTTTCACTAAACAACTATTTCTATTACCCCTCCCCTGTGGTTTCTGGATTTCATTTTTCAAATTCTCAAGACAGAAAAGGCAGGAGGCTTAGGCTAGCTTTGTTTCCTGGGAATGTGTTTGTTGTGAGGTTTCTGACTTCCTATTGGTAGCTGTCTAGATGTGCATCAAACATTTAATTAATAAATGAACTACTTGCTTCATCCTATAATGATATGTTTTTTACTAGCCTATAATAATCAAAGTACCTTAAATATAAGAAGAAACATAATAGAGTAAGCTTAGGTTTAATTTTTATTTGAAGCGCCAAATTATGTGTGGATGATCTGACTTGATGTCATATTCATATTTCTTATCTTTCTCTAATTAGTCTAATTAGGAAGCCAACCTGAAGCTTTCAAATGGTTAGTGTCTACTACAGGGTATTTCAAGAGATGCATTAAGACATCAGCTTTTCCTAGACAAAAATACATTTGTAACTGCTAGAAATTTGTGAGTACAAGAAGGTGGTTTATAGAAGCATCCCACTATATAATTCACTTGCTAAATGTTTTGTTTTTGATTATTTTAATGACTACACTTACTTAATTATTTGTCATTGTGTAATTACGAATTCATATTTTACAGTTAAGGTATTCATCCTTTGACCACAATGTAATAGGTGTTTACTGCAGAAAATTTTTAAAAAATTGGTCAAATAACTGTAGATAGAAAATAAAAGGTTTACCACTTGAGTGAATTAGGTGACTAGTATAATAGAAATAGTTTTTTACTTTGTCTTAGAAAGAGATGATGGTCATTGTAGTTTCAACATGTAGGCAAATATGTCAATGAAACAAAAACAAATATGTGGTCAAGTAGGATATATGCATAGTCAGCATGAATGAAAACCTACAACCTTATAGAAGAACAATACATTCTCACTTATATTATGTAACCTAATGGATGTTGTATCATTTGTTTTTTCTCAGAACTTATCAGATCATATGATTAAAATAAAGATTCAGAATTCACTGTAACATCTCCCAGGTATGTATTTACTCATATCACACTGTTCACAAGACATGTGTAATAGAAGTAGGACACACAAACGTTAAAACTACATATTAAACATCTAATCTTTAAGTGATTACAATTTATTGTAAAACTGAATCCTCTAATCAGATATAGGAGGCACATACATCTCTTAAAAATAAATAAAATGACCTTGGTTTGATATCTCTTATTACATAACAGGTTCATCTCTGCTTGTCTAATATATACAGATTTTTTATTGGTTGAGAAGTATATATCCTTTTTTTTTTTTTTTTTTGGTTGTTTTCTCCTACTATTTCCTGAGATGGAATAGGAATGTGAAAAATTCTTATTAATCTCCAGTGTTTGTGCCAGCAGAGGGCAGCAGAAGGCTTCCTCACACTTAGAAAAGCCAAGGCTTCAGAGAGAAACATGCTTGGAGGGTCAGGTGAGCAAATGAAAACTTCTAAACCAGGAACATGGCATTTGAAGGGATAGAATATATTGTGGCAGGAATTATCGTGCTGGATGATTCAATGGTGGAAGGAACTTGATGGATTTTTCAATTATTCTCCCACCAAATGATGCATTTAACACCTTTTCTCTTGGCTGCAGTTTTCTCATTTGCTGGGTGGACATGTTTCTTATAACAACTTCCTCAGATTATCTAGACATCTGATGTGTTCTAGTTATTAGAAACCTCTGTGAGGTTTGGTTTAAACTGCTACCTATTAGAATATGAGAAATAACTATTTAATAGCAGCATTTTAGAAAAACCAGCAGTAGTCACCACAATAATAAATCCAAATATATTTGTAAATGCATAAACTATTTGCATATTAGTCTTGGAATTAGAGAAATGTGCTGAGATTTCCTATGTGCAAGAAATATGCAAACATGGTTAAATAAAGTGAGTTAAATAAAGTGAGATCAGTTGCTACATTATATGCTACATACAAAGCATATAAACAATGAGTTTGTAGCTCAAACAGGGAAATAAAATCAATTGTATGATAATTCACTTGAGGCCTGAAAGATGCATTTGGAAGTTGTCATAAAAAGAAAAATATTGCAAAGGGACAAGGAATGACAGACATTCTTCATACACAAGGATTTTGACACAGTCAATAATTTGGAAAAATCAAAGAGTCACTGTATTGGTGCAGTGGGATGTGGTAGAAATTGTTAGTAAGATGAAGCAGCCAGATCCAGAATGGAACACAGAGTGCCACATAGGCCTTGTTAGATACTTTTAGACTTACTGTTATACAATTTGGAACTATGATAAGAAAGATTAAAATTAAAGTAAATAATATTATAATAAACCATTTTGTTGTCAAACTAGAAAATAACTTACTGGGGGCCATCACCATTGAGGAAAGATATTGGTTCTATTTTTAAGCAATTCTGTACTCATTTCAAAAAAACATAAAATATGTCTTCATATAAGTAGCAAATACAAGTCAGAATTCACAACTCAGTGTATGTATGCTCTCAGAATCAGAAAAGTATATCCTATGAATATATATTTGAGAGTACTTCTATCTAGATTAAACGAAATATTCAAAAAACTATACAGAGGGACATTAAGAACAAACCCTGCCAATAATCAGGTTGATGATCAGACAGTTCTTAAAAATTAAATACAATATGCAAATATATGAAAAACATTGACTTATCAGTTAATAAGGAAATACAAATTAAACCTACATTAAGATTCCATCCCATTCCTGTCACAATGGTAGTCATTTAAAAGAAGAAGCAAATGCTAATGAGAATACATATTAGTCACTGCTAATGACAATGTAAACAAGTCCAACTGATACCTAAAAACAAACAAATAAAAAGCTTAAAACTCCTTATGTCCTAACTGTACTATTCTTGTACATATCCAAAGGGCTCCAAATCAACACATCACAGAAATGCTTGCACCCCAATGTTAGTTGCAGCTCCATTCACAAAAATTAAGTCATTAAACAGGTCTAGATGTCTCACAACAGAAGTTGGATGACCAAAAGTGGACAGAGTCCATGAGGTTGAGAGGGAAACATGTTAGAGAATTTTGGAAAAAGATGAGATGAGGAACAAATCAAACAGACATGAAGTTCTCAACAAGAAAATCAAATAAATTTTTTAAAAGAAATGTGGCCTGTGTGAACAATAGGATTTTTTTAGAAGAATAAATACATTACTTTTAGGAAAACACCTCAAACGAGATTAAAGTAATTAATAAGTCATCTCAGGATGACAAAATCATATATTTTTTCTGACTTTTTACATTGCTATCTGTTATGCACATATGTGAAGTCATGCATATACACATGACATAAATGTAGAAGCAAAATTGCCTGGGAGAACAAAGGAACTAAGGGAAGGTGGAAAGAATGAGAATGGGATAGAAGGAAAATATTGAGCAGTTTCCAATATATGATACATATTTTTATGATAATGTCCTTAAGTAGCATAGTATTACATACAGTGGTTTCATATAATGGAATAAAAAAAACAGGCTTTGGATCATGGTCTCATATAACTGTGCTGACACTATTTATTCTGTGAGCAATATCATTATAAATACAAACTAAGTCCATGTAATTTAGCTTCAGATGTCACAATCACATTTGGGATTGCTCTCTTAGTTTTGGCTTCAGAACATGAATAAAATATCAACTGCAACTTAACTAGTACACTGACAGTTATTGCCCAACAGACATTCTAGCCAATATAGTTGGAAAGCCCCTCTGGGAAATGTTTATTACTGAAATACATATAGATTTTGAGAAACTTGTATATTATGAAGAATAATGTCGATAAGTTTGTATCTGTGGAATTTAGACATGGAGTAGCTGTGTACCTGTGTACTTGTTTCAAGACAATTGGCAGGTCTACCTGGCATATGTCATAATGTATAGAAGCGTACATGGCTAATAAAAAATAGATGTAAAGCAGACATGTTATTGAAACTATTTTTATGCATCACCTTTAATAACCAGGGCTTTCAAATATTTATTAGGTAGTTATAAAGATTGCTATTCTATTGCAAACACAAAATCTACCATGGGATAAGAAAATCAACTACTTCTGGAAATTTCCATAAATACAAATTTGTATTTCCACAAATACATGCTTTCATTAACTAATTTTCATGATGTCCCATATAATATTTCATAGATTCATTGCCACAATTATATTATTTTGTGAAAATAGCAACAAACTAACAATAATACAAATTATATTGTTTGTTTTTAAATGACAAAACTTTTCTGATTGGGGAAAATAAGATAATACAGTTTCAAAATGACCATTAAAATAAGGTTCAAACTTGGATAGCAAAGAGAGAACAATCAACTGCAAACAAAAGTATAGTATGTGTACATGCCCTGTTAACAGCAGTTAGAGTTGCTGTCATGACAATAGAGAATGAAAATTTAACAATAGTAATAAAGATGAATCATTAGCGAGAGTTATTTTGGACATAAGGGTCAAGAAGACATAGATTAGAATTATAACCATTCATGGCCAAACTCACCTACACAGTATAAAAATAACAGCACAAACATAGCCCAATAAATACTGAATTTTCCAACACAACACTCCAAGAATCTATTTAATTTAACTTAGTATTTGAGTGGGAAGTCCTGTGCTCCGAATAATGTCGAGACTTAAAAGAGCAATGCCATATTTCTAGCATATGTATGGTACCTTGTAAGCAGAATTATACTTCCTCTTATGTTTACAGTAGAGCTGACTTCAATATTATGTAATTAAATAAACTGAATTTTCAGAACAAGGTCACCCCCCCCAATAGAAGACCAGGAATGGCAGAGTCTCTATGTAATCCAGAGACAGAAATACATTTGAGTGAGTATAATTCAAATTACAGCCTAGGACTTCCTTATTGATCATGAAACAATGATAGCAAAGAAACATTTCCACAACATAGATGTTAAAAAGTATTTAAATTTATAATCTAGAAAATGTGACCATATAGTTGTGTAATGTAATAATCAATGAAAACCAAATGAATCATCATTTGTTCACGTACTATAAACCGGTAATCAGATGTGACTTAGCCACAAATCACTTAAAAACATAAGGTAGGTAAGAGTTTAGTAATGAAACAAATTATAATCAGATAGTTACAACAAATTTTGACATAATCTGAAATTCAAAGAAAAACATTTTGCTATAAAATAATATTAATATAATGACCTAAAATTAAAACAAGAAGTACAAAATGTTGATAACAAGTACAAATTAGACTGAGGATATAAAAGATAAAAATGGAAATCAATCCATTGTGGAAAAAAGCTCCAAAAATAAATAATCATAAGAATTATAAGTAACATCAAAAATTGGCTTGTAGAAAAGATGTATAATCAACTGTAAAGAAAAATGATAATAATAATTAATATATATTGAAGACATCAAAGAATTTATTAAAGTGGGTGGAATGTCATCAGTGATTACTCTAAGGGAATATTGAAGGCTTTAAAGTTTATTGATGTATTGTGGAAGAGGGAAATTAGATTTTCAAAGCCTTTGCATTATTTTACATGCTGAGTTTACAACAAGAGTAATAAATATATCCTCACTTGCAAAGTGTTACACAATTCCTATTAATGTATTTGATATAAGAAAAATCAAATACTCAAAGAGTTTAACATAATGAATATTTTGAATTGAGAAGAAATTTAAAACACATGGGACTCTGTTATGATTATTATTCATTTATAGATCATAGTAATGATTTTTAACAAAATACAAATAATTGCCTCTGAACCCTTCTGAGTGGAGATAGGATCTTACATACTTTTCTACTTAAAAGTTAACTTTTCTTTACTTCTTTGTAACTAGGAAGAGTTTAGTTATCATTACTGTTATGAGGTTGGAAATCATCTCATGTGAAAACCTCTCCGTTGTTTAGTGGCTATAGCAGCATGTGGTAGTGTTGGGGGTTCCCAGAAGGTATCATCACTCCAGGGACCCCACCCACGAAGAGGTGAGAATGAAAATTTGCTATAGTCAAACTCAGTAATTTTGGCTGCATCAAAACCTCTGAGGAGTCTAATGTTGTGGTTTATTCTTCCACATATAAACACAGTAAAACTTTGGGGAAAAATGATTTTCATGTGACAGTTATCACAACAAAGCTTTAGGCATAGCCACACAGAAACTGTTTATCAAATTCCTTAGCATTTTTGAGCTTTACAGTAAGAACGAGTTCAGGGCTAGGCCTAGAGGAGGGATCTGTAATAAGGATGGATTCTGTTGATGGAGGATGCAAAGTACATGGGGCATCTTTCATAAGGATGGGGTCTATTTGGTGAGAGACAAAGGCCAAAATTAAAGCCTCAACACTCAGGAATTTGGGGAAATTCAGGTGGAGGCTGGCTCCTAATAGAAGAGCAAATGATCACTGGTCTCTCTGACATTCCAGAGGACCAGCCATGCATTAATCATTTCCTTTCTTTGAAGAAAACAGGCCTGCATGCTGTTCTTAACAATCCTGTTTTCTCCAGTGCTTACTCTAAGCTGTGTGTCCTACAGTGGACAGGAAGAGAGGTTGGGGAAGACATTAGCACTCTCAATGGTACACCTCAAGTGAGGTGAAGACCTCCCAATAGATCTAGAAGCATTGTGTCTAAATCATTTCACCAAGGTTAGCCCGTAACACCCGTGCTTTTCAGGACCACTTAAAATGCAAACTACAGCAGTTATATTATCCTTACACTGTCTATCAGTGTTAATATAAAAGTGTGCCTCTATCTGCCTCTATGTCACCATGTATGTCATAAGCTAAGATTGAAATAAATCTCTCCCTATAGAATCTGTTTCAAGGCTGTAACACATTTTGCTTTATAATCTATTTAAATATTTTACATAATATTTAGGCAACATCAATAGAAGGGTTTTACACTTGAATCAGCAAGAGTTAAATGAACTGCAAAATTGTTTTTAGTACAAATTTAGATAATATAAATGTGCTTTAAATTTGAATTTATTTATTAATTATGAAAGAAGGTATTAATTGCCAGGAAAATGTTTAAAAGGTTGTTTTTTGAAGTACAATTTGAAAATTTCTTTAAGTTCATGAGAGGAATTTAATTTTTATTTACTTTTGTCTTCTGTTTATGTTGGTTTGGAACATGTAGTACAGTGTGTGTGTGTGTGTGTGTGTGTGTGTGTGTGTGTGTGTGTGTAAATGCACATGCTGTAGTGTGTAAGTAAAGGTCAGAGGACAGATTATGGAAGTAGGTTCTCCATTTCCTGTATGTGGGTCTAAGTCAGTGGTTCTCAACCTGTGGGTAGAATGAGCTTATCACAGGGATCGCTTAAGACCATTGGAAAACACAGATATTTGCCTTATTATGAAGAAGCAACAAAAATAATTTTATGGTTGGGGTCACGAGAATGTGAGGAACTGTATTAAAGGGCCGCAGCATTAGGAAGGCTAAGAACCATTGGAACTGACATCATCAGGTTTGCCATCAAATGCCTTACCCACTAGGCTATATCACTGGTCCCAAGCAAACGAATATTTAAGTAATAACTTTTGTGACTTTATCATCCCAAAGGATCACTTTTGTAACTCAACAGATTCATTATAGGTACCTGATTTATGAATATGTATCAAAATACTTAAATTTTCATTCTTAATACTGCATCTCTGGTCTCATCATTAAAATGAGTTTGTATGTGAACTCACTGATGTGATAAATGACACCCTGTTAGGCTTGTTCTAGAGCTATAAAAGCTAGTCTTAATAATTTTTCAAATTTCATTTTCAGCAGTATTCATATTGTATCATTTCGGCATGATTTCCTGAACCTTATTTGCTCTACTTAAAGCCACTTCTTTTCTATCCACCAGTTGCTGCTGTCATCTGCCCACTTAGGATTTCATATTGGGAGGCTTGGCTTGTGCATTCTGCCCTAGGGAAAGAGGTAAAGAAAAGAAAATCAATTTCCCTCTTATCTTCACTCTCATCTTCCTGTTTTATGCTTGTACCAGCAGCCATGCAGCATCTATCATAGGGCATCCATCTTTCTTCTCATGGTTGACTCTGAGACACATGAACCTTCTGACAGCATTCCACAGAACAATAGATACAACGCAACCTAAATTTTCAGAACAGGGAAGAAAAACTTACCTTCTACAGGATCATTGACAAATACATCTCCATACAAACTTCCTGCCAGCCAATAATCTGTTCATGCTTTTTTTTAAAATTCCTTCTTATTTTGGGGAGTTATATGCATACACAAAATATAATATAATCATGTCTATATCTCACTTCCCCTATATCTCACTTCCCCTTCCAACAAGTCCCCAACTCTCTCCCAGCTTTGTGTCTTTGCTTGTTTATGACCCACTGAGCTCAGTGAGTGCTGCCTTTATTTGCATGAGCATGGAGCTTTCTCTTGAGCATGGGAATGATGTTCAATTCCCCAGAAACTATCCATTGCCAATACTGCCTCAGCATTAAGTAGAGTCTGGAGACCATCGATACCAGGATGCTGCCTGGCCTGATCTTGTGTAAGTGTTGTGTGGGTAATCATGGCTGCTGTAAACTCATGATTGTGTAGTTATAGCATTAGATTTACTTTTTCAGTAGACCTAAGTTTCTAGAAGAAAACAAATAATATCTAAATACAATAATAAATGAGGTTATAAAAGAACAATTAAATGAAATAATCAATGCTACACAGAGAACATCTATTGTCCATTGTGATTACTTAATTAAAGGGATTAGTATTTACGAGATAGTGAAAAATACTAGCAAAAGGGACAGAGAATTTATAGATGATAGCAATTGGAATTGATTTTCAAATAATAAGACTTGTTTTTCTGAAAAGACATATAGCTGTGAGACCCAAAACATTCTATTCATAAATCTTTCTGGAATTACTGATCTTAAAATATGTAGAAAGGGAGGGTAGGGGCTCCCCAAAGTCCCTCACATCATCCTGGGCCAGCCCTAGGCCCTCCCCAATGTGTCCAGGCTGAGAGTGCATTCCTTCACATGGGATGAGCTCTCAAAGTCCCTTCTTACACCAGGGAAAAATACTGATCCACTACCAGGGGGCCCATAGGGTGTGGAGGCCTCCTAATTGACATCGTCTTTCAGGGGTCTGGATCAGTCCGGTGCTGGCCTCCCAGACAGCAGTCTGAGGTCCATGTGCTCCTCTTTGTTCAGGCCAGCTGATTCTGTGGGTTTCACCAGCCTGGTGCTGATCCCTTTGATCTCCATTCCTCCCTCTCGGCAAGTGGGTTCCTAAGTTCAGTTCAGTGTATATCTCTAGGTGTCTGCCTCTGGGTGGGGGGCAAGTGAGGGAGAGGAAGAATGGATTGACATGTGAAGCAAGCTTGTTCCTAATTTGAACTAATAAAGAAATAAAAAATAAAAAAAAAATGTAGAAAGGGCTGGGGAGAGAGTTCATCAGGCTAAAGCACTTGCTGTGTATGTCTGATGGTCTGGCTTAGTCCCTGAATGCAATAGCACACATCTGTCATCTTAGCACTCTTAAGATGAGACTGGACGCAGACACAGGAAAACTGCCCAGAAGGCAGCAACCCAGGTAGCCTGGCTACACAGTGTAGAAGAAAATAGAAAGTCACTGCCTCAAATTGCATAGAAGGAGAGGATCAACTCGTAAAAGTTGTCCTCTGAACTGGAGATTCACTTTATGGTTGTTATGGTTGGCACACCCTGCACCACCTCTGTAATAAAGAAAACAAGTAAAATGTTTAATATTTTCAGTATATTAAATTTAACCTACATTATAATCGCATAGTTACCTGGGCCTTCAAACCTTATGGAATTTTATTGTGCATGCATGGGTTTTTGTTTAGCTATATGCCTCTCTACCATGTGCATACTTGGTGCCCTCAGAAACGAAAAAAAGGTATGGCTCCTGGAACCCTGGTTACAGATGCATGTGAGCCTCAGTATTGGAGCTGGTAACTTAAATTTGGTTCCATGCTGGAGTAGCAAGTGCTATTAACTGCAGAGGCAGCTCCTCAACCTCAGACTCTATTATTTTTTAATGTTAAAGTTTCACAAATGCATTTCCCTGATGGCTAAGGATGTTGAACACTTTCTCATGTGTCTTTCAGCCATTTTAGATTCCTCTATTGAGAATTGTCTATTTAGTTCTGTACCCCACTTTGTAATTGGATTGTTTGGTGTGTTGGAGACTAGCTTATTGAGTTCTTTGTATATTTGGAGATAAGCCCTCTGTCAGATGTGGGGTTGGGGAATATCTTTTCCCAGTTTGTGGGTTGCTGTTTTGTCTTGCTGACTGTGTCCTTTGCCTTACAGAAGGTTCTCAGTTTCAGGAGGTTCCATTTATCAGTTGACCTCAGTGTCTGTGCTACTGGTGTAATGTTCAGGAAGTGGTCTCCTGTACCAATTAATTCGAGGGTATCTTAGTCCTGTCAGAATGGCCAAAATAAAAAATACCAATAACAGTTCATGCTGGAGAGGATGTGGAGAAAGGGGAACACTTCTCCACTGCTGGTGGGAATGCCACCTTATACAGCCACTTTGGAAATCAGTATGGCAACTCCCTAAGAAAATGGGAATCAGTCTACCACAAGATCCAGCAATTCCACTCTTAGGCATACACCCAAAATATGCACATCCATACAACAAGGACATCTGTTCAATGATGTTCATAGCAGCACTTTTTGTAATAGCCAGAACCTGGAAGCAACCTAGTTGCCCCTCAACTGAAGAATGGATAGAGAAAAATGTGGTACATTTACCCAATGGAGTACTACTCAGCAGAAAAAAAACAATGGAATCTTGAAAATTGCAGGCAAATGGATGGAACTAGAGGAAACCATTCTGAGCCAGGTAACCCAATGGCAAAAAGACAAACATGGTTTGTACTCACTCATACATGGATTTTAGATATAGAGTAAAGGATTACCAGCCAACAATCCACACTGCCAAAGCAGCTAATAAACAAGGAGGACCCTAAGAGAGACTTACATGGTCCCCTGGAAAGGGGGAAGGGTCTAGATCTCCTGAGCAAATTAGGAGCATAGAAGAGAGTAGAGGGAGCTAGGAGAATGAGAAGGGGAGAAGAGGAGGGATGCAGACGACATGAGGGAGCAGAAAGGTTGAGTCATGGGAAGAATAGATGATAACAAGAATGGAGATACCATAATAGAGGGAGACATTTTTGGTTTATAGACAAATCGGGCACTAGGGAAATGTCTGGAAATCAACAAAGTTGACACCAGCTAACAATCTAAGCAACAGCGGAGAGGCTACCTTAAATGCCCTCCCCTGATAATGAGATTGATGACTAATTTATATGCCATCCTATAGCCTTCATCCAGCAGCTGGTGGAAGTAGAAGCAAACACCCACAACTAATCACCGAATTGAACTGGAACCCAGATGCAGAGAAGGACGAGTGAAGAGCAAAGGGGTCCATACCAGGCTGGTGAAACCTACAGAAGCAGCTGACCTGAACATCGGGGAACTCTTGCTCCCCAGACTGATAGCTGGAATACCAGCATGGGACTGATCCAGACCCCAGGAACACGGGTTTCTGTGAGGAAACCTTGGAAACCTACGGGATTTCCTGTAGAATTTCAGTTCTTATCCCTAGCATAGGTGTGGACTTTGGGAGCCCATTCCATATAGAGGAATACTCCCTGAGCCAAGACACATAGGGGTGGGCCTAGGCCCTATCCCACAGGATACAATAGACTGTGATGACACTCTATAGAAGGCCTCACCATCCAGGGGAACAGAAAGCATATGTGATAGATAGGGTTTTAGTTGGGGGTGGTGGCAGGGGAGGACAAGAGGGAGAAGGGAACTGGGATTGTCATGTAAAACAATCCTGTTTCTAATTCAAATAAAAAAAAAAGAGTTGAAACTCTTTTTTATTTTTTATAAAGTTTCACAAATGACTATATTTTCTTTAAAAATTACACAAAATTTGGATAGTCATGTGTATGGTTATTTCATTGAATTTGTCTTTACTACTACCAAACAACAGATGAAAAGTGGCATGTTGATTTTCTCTCATGTTATGTGCAGGAAAGAGAATTCCCATGGTTGTCAGGTGACCACATACTGTGGCGCCCAGAGTCTCTGTTGATTTCAATAGGATTAGTCATGTGGTTCATGATTTCTAGTTAAAGCAAATGTCACTCTCTCTGCTGTGACATTTTATTCTTTCCATAATTAAGTAATGCATGTAGCTCCAGTAGAGGACAATTATCTCCTTATTAATTTCAGTTAGTTTCATACACAGAGACATCTATAAAAACCATGTAGCAGTATACCCTTTTTCTAAAGGCACAGGAAAATACTTTTTGAAATGCAAATGATGAATCCTAATGGAAATGATGACTCCTTATGCAAGAATATTTTTCTATTTGTTTTCTTCTCAACATAAAAATTATACTTTTGCTTTTAAGTAAGAAAGTAAATGGCTCTCTACACTACTTGAAGTATTTTTAAAATCTCTTGCCTTAAAGAAAATATTTGAAGGAAATCACCAGATGATTGTCAGTGTGTATTTTACATTGGCAGTGTATTCAGCATATGTGTATGGTATTTACTCTTATATCATATTCTCCATTCTTGAGACAGAATATAAAATAAAATCTATGAGAATATTGTGTTTATGTGTAGCAGAAAGGAAAGTCTGTTTACATGTAGTATAAATTATATAATTAAACATATTTGAATTAAACATTTAAGGCATATGAAAGCTATTATAAGACATCCTCTATTTGCTTTTTGCAAAAAGAAGTTTTATTTTATCCAATCTACCTAAGTGGTTATAGAATGTTTATTTAAAGAAAAACTCAATTTGACAGTAGTATCTGACACCATTTTTACCTCCTCCAAAATATCCAGAGCAAGGGGAAGAAGAGGAGTCCCCAGCCATCCTCTCTTTAGCATCATCCCTTTTCTCTTCATAAGCAGCCTCTCCTGCTCCTCATGCTTTCAAAGCTTATAAAAGAGACTTAGTCCTGAAACTGGGAGAAGGTAATTAAACTATCCTTCTGAGCCTAGGTTATTTTAATTAACACAATGATGAACAGTTCTATCCATTTTCCTAGACATAGTATGGTTTCCTTCTTTTTGTTTTTTTTTTTTTAATTTGGTTTTTACATTTTTCCCTAAGTGATATTTTTGTTAATGATTTAGGAATTCGTACAATGCACTCTGATCGCACTCACTTCCCATTCCTTCCAGATCTACCCTCACAGCCTTGCACCACCCCTCCCCTGACAAAAACCCCACTAAGTTCAAATTGTTTTGTCCATATACTCTCTAAAGTGTGACCAGTTCTCTAAAGACAACCTGGTCCTTAACACCCTTGCCAGAGCCATCAAGTGTGAAGAGCTTCAGAATCTTAATCTGTTGTTTAAGGACTCTGTCCAATAACAACTGTCTGAACCGTTTCTTTTGTGGGGAGATTTATTTATTTATTTATTTATTTATTTATTTATTTATTTATTTATTTATATATTATGTTATCTAATTACTGTTTCCCAGCCTGATCAGTTTCCCCTCTTTCCTCTTTGTTTCCTTTCCTCCAATTCCTTCCTCCGGTCCCCTCCATCCACTCATTTTTGTTCTCTTTCTAAAAGTGCAGGCCTCCCATGCATATCACACAGCCATTACATATCAAGTTGCAAACCAGAGAACTTGCATGGGACTGATATAGGCCATCTGCACATATGTTACAGTTTTGTAGCTTGGTCTTCTTGTGGGACTCCTAAGAGAAGAAGAGGGTGTCTCTGATTCTGTTACCTGTTTTTGGGACTCTTTCATCCTATTGTTTCATCCCACTGGGTTGCCTCATCCAGCCTTAATGGCAGCGGGGTTGTTCATTCTTTATTCCTGCATAGTTCCCCACTGTGTACATAGTACACTGCTTCTTTACTTCGCTGCTAATGAGAACTTGACCTGGTTGGATAACTTGACTAGCTCAATCTGTTAAAATAAGTATAAGTTTTGTAGGTGTGTTGCATGAATATTTCAAACTTTAATATTTAAACGTTAACCTAGGAATACTGTAGTTATAGCATATGCAAATTGTAGCTGCAGTTTCTAAAGTTACCTCCAAGCTTATTTCCCTCATGTCTGGATACATTTTTCAGTCTTACCTACAGTGTATGAATAACTCTAAGATTGTGGGGAAGTTTGTTATATAATCAATGAAAAGGTCATCTGGAGATTCAGGGGGAAAATGGAGGAAAGGGCGCTACAAAAAGCAATGACTTACTTATGGCACTGAAATTACAAAGAAAATTAATAATGACTATTCCATTGTATGAAAACATACTTAGGTGAACAGAAGGTGTTTGGGACAGGAAAAACAGTGAATGCATCGAAGTGAGAGAACAGAGCTAACGGGTAGGCAAAGGCCGGGGTGAGGGTGACAGTATATTTACTTTCTTGCCTGCTGATTTATGCATAGTTGCTGTGGAGATCTGAACAAAAGTCAGACCGCTAGGCTCATAGAGAGTGGCACAATTTGGAGGTTCAATCATCCTTGAATAGGCGAGGCCTTGCTAGACAATGTATGTCACTAGTAATGGGCTTTGAGGTTTCGTGTGTTCAGTTAGGCTCAGGGTCTCACTCACTTTCTGCTGTCAGATGATTGTGATGTAGAACTCTCAGCTTTCTTTCCAGCATCATGCCCACATGTCCACCACCATGCTTCCTAACATGATGACAAGGGACTAAACCTCTGAACTGTAAGCCAGCCCCAATTATATAATTTAATTTTAAAAGTTGCTGTGGTCATTGTTTTTCTTCACAGCAACAGAAACCCTAACTAAGACAGTTGCAGAAACACATCAACAAAGAGTACCCATTTATATGTGTATCAGTCAAGACAACACAAAGGCATAGAAAAGTTAGATTAAAACTGAAAAACAAAACATATCCTCAAGAGGTCACATTGAAAGCAATGTCTTCAGGGTAGATACAGGTGCCTTAGATTCAGCATAGAAGGGAGAGTTCAGAGGAGACACAGAACCCAATAAAAGGGTTTCACAGTGGAAACAGCACAGGAGTTTGAGACAAGGAGAATGAACAAAATAGATTGGGTAATACATACAGCTGATATTCAGAGGATGACTGTGAACTGTAACTAATACAGTCAGCCTCTGAATATCAGGTGTGTGTATTATCAGTTACAGTTCTCTTTAATGTAACAAAACAAACAAACAAAAAACAAAACACTTCCAAAATGACCTTAAGGAAGGGTTTGTTCATCATGGTTCATTACTTGGGAGTACAGTCCATCTTGACAGGGAAGGCATGGTAGTGGGATCTTGGAGCTACCATCTCGTCTACATACAGCAAGTCATATTGTGTGTACAGTCAGGAAGCCCAGGGAGATGAATGCTGTTACACCGCTTCCTTTCTCCTTTTCATTAAGTCCAAGACTCCAGCTCCCGGAATGATGCTACCACATTCAGGGGGAATCTTATCTCTGAATATTAATCTTTTTTGAGAATGAGCCCAAGACTTATCTAGAGGCATGCTTATATGATCATTCTAACTTCAGTCAAGTTGACAGTGAAGATTATCCTCCATACTGACAAATTCACCAGACCAAAAATTCAAAGAGTGCTGCTCTACCATTTCATTTTATAATTGACAATTATTAGTTTTCTTTTTAGGAAGAAGACATGTTGGGAAAAATTTCAGATTTCAGTTTGTACTGTTATTCTAGCCCCAATCTTCATGAGCCTTAAAATACAAGCCATTGTGTATGTGTGTGTGTGTGTGTGTTCAAGACACATAGATATACCTCTCTCTCTCTCTCTCTCTCCCTCCCTGTGTGTGTGTGTGTGTGTGTGTGAGAGAGAGAGAGTGTGTGTTTATATGCAAACACTTGTAAAGAATATCTATCCTCTATCCTCAATGAAAAGGAAATTTGGAGACATGGTAACAACCATAATGTCTGGATATGATTACAAACGAAAGAACACCATGATGAGATAAAATTCCTCTAAGGAAGAAATATTTGAATTAGAAATTAAACTAGATGATAATCTCAAAATAAATGAATTATCATAATAACATGTTTTGCCCATACCCAATTTTGATATGAGAAAATTTTCTAATGTTTCAGAAATTTGGTGTTTGAAATTTATTTATACTCTAAATTTTAATGCAAGTTAAAATTTCGTAATTGTGAATTATGCAACTATAACTTGAAAAAAGTATGATGAGCTCAAGTCCAGAGGTTCAAGAGATCCATTTCATATAATGGATATTTTATGGACTGTTTTATTATCTTTCATTGATTGGATAGGAGATATTTCATTTTTCATTTCCTTTCATGTTGGTTAGTCACGGCATCTTTAAATGAATGTGTAATGATTGCTGGTTAATATTTTAAGGCTCTAAATATTTTATCAGTTCTGACAGCACTATAAAACAACTTCTAATTATTCTAACATGTAAAGAAAGGGAAAGGTGATTGAGGAAACCATGTAATATTTAATTCATTGCCAACATCTAAATTTAAATTATAATAATGACCGTAACATTATATATTATGTGGTGAAAAATAATGATGACTGGTAATTCATCAACAAAGAATTACTATGTCATAAGTGTTATCCTTTGTTTGTATTAATTAAAATATGCGAGAAGTCTTTGAAAGACTATTATACATCAAAGTCACCTTTCCCCACACAGAAATGATGTGACCTTGTTCTACATGATATTTAATGATAAAAATGTATCCAGATCGTTATTACTAAATTAAACATTGTCAAGAATATAATAGATGCTGGGTGATGGTGATGCTCACCTTTAATCCCTGCACTAGGGAGGCAGAGGCAGGCAGATTTCTGTGACTTCAAAGGCAGCTTGGTCTAGGGAGTGAGTTCCCAGATAAACAGAAATATTTCACAGAGAAACCCTGTCTCAAAAACAAAACAAACAAAAAACAATGTATTTCTTTTGATTTTAGCAATGTCGCAATTAATATTTTGCTAACAATTACTGAGCATTTTTATTAATAGTAATTAATTATCATGACTAACAATTATCCGGTATCGATGTTGGCTTGAGTGAATAGGTAGGGTAGACAACTGACAATTGTCTCACTGAAGTGGAATAGCTTCTCCTCAAGAACAGGAGGGTATGAGAAAATGACTGATGTTCAAATCCTGCTTCTGTGATTTCCAATTTTTGTACAAGAGGAAAGATATTAAATTTCCTTTCCCACCAGTGTTTATAATAATACGATCAAACTTTTGTGAATTTTAAGTTTAAAAGTAGAGGGAAAGCTACTTAAAATTTTTTGCTACCCAGTTGCACTTCTGAAATAGTAATTTTAATTCTTACTGGGTGAGGATCAAAGGAATAGTTATATAAAAGTTCGGGGAGGATCAAAGGAATAGTTATATAAAAGAAACGGCAGTAAACAACAAACAAGGAGCAAAGGACAGTGTTTCCTTTGGGGTAAGCAATTAGAGATATTAACACCGAGCTTTGAGGCAAATGAGATGGATGACACAAGACAGAGTCTGAAAAATAGTAAACACGTCTTGAATTCTTTAGAGATTGAGGTAGGCAGGGAAAAAGAAAGAGATAACCTTCACCCTGATCATCTGTGAATAATCTATAATCCCTCATCTATAAAACTAGCTAATAGTCTGTCTATATTTGCTAAATCACAGCCAATGCTTTGTCACAAGACCTGTGTAGAGGTTGAGTTTGCAGAATGTAGCTTCTTAAAGCATTTGAATTATTAAATAATGACTGCTCTCATTTCTCACTTTTATAGAAAAACCGATTATTCAGCAAACTTTTATTAACTAACAAATATTATTAGTAATAGAATTCACGATTTATTTTCAGTGCATATGTGTCAAGTGCAATATAAATAAAGTATGAACAAATGTCAGTGTTAGTTTAGCATGATATTTAAATACATTACATAAATGTTTTCCCTATAGAAACAAGTTTGCTAAGATGATAAGTTCAAACACTTGAATAGCTCATGTTTCCTGATTCTTAGGTTCATGCATTTCCAGTAAGTTACTGTATAAAATAAATGTGTGATTATCAGTAGTATTTTTTTACAGCATGTGGGGTATTTTCTGGAAATAAATTTGCCTTATATTATTAATCTTTCTTTGTTTATGGTGTAATCCTTTAAAATTACAAGAATTAAATAAGCCAAATGGAAGGTCTTAGATGGAAATATTCTTTCCAAGTAGTAAAAAAATTAACAAATATGTTTGATTACAGGTAATTTTGAATTTTCTAATATGCAAGGTAAAACAAGTTAAAAAACCCTCTTAACTAATGAAATAACTCACTAAATGCAACATTTCTGGGATATTAAATCTTCAGTGTGTACTTTATATTGAAGTTGTTAATGGGAATTTTTATGCTGTTTATTGATGTTTGTTTGTGAAGTTCAACAGAATTATAATAGTAACTATAATAATAGTAATTAGGATGGAAGTGATTTGAAAGTCATTTTACACAAATTGTCACACGCCTACTCCAACTGCTGGTGTATTACCAGCAACTTAAATTTACATCAGTTTAAACATAAAAGCTACACACATACATGAAAGGGAAATCACATCAATAAAAATGCAAAAATGAAATAGATCTTTCCATCCTCATTTCCTCCCTTCTTCCCTTCCTCCCTCTTTCTTCCTCCCTCTTTCTTCCTCTCTCTCTCTCTCTCTCTCTCTCTCTCTCTCTCTCTCTCTCGATATGCCATGCCAAGTAATTGAACAGCTGTGGTCAGTGGGCTGACCACAAGAAAGTGCTTCTACATTCTGCCTCTACTCAGCTCTCTCTCTGTGTCTCTGTCTCTGTGTGTGTGTCTCTCTCTCTCTCTCTCTCTAATTCCTTTTTAAGTACTTTTTCCTAACAGGCCACTCTCAGCATAATATTCATATTTCACTGAAAATACTTTTTTCATACAGTATATTCTAATCAAGGTTTCCCTTTCCCCAGCTTCTTCTAGATCATTCCCACCTCTCCACTTATTAAATCCCATGCCTTCTTTCTCTTCATAAAACAAACAGGGTAATAAAAAACAACACAAATAAATCAGAATTCAAAAAGAAAAGAAGAAAGCACAGGAACCACACACATACTCACACACATTGAATGTCCCAGAAAGTTTCCTATGGAGAAGGAACTTTTGAAAATTGACCTACCTTGGCTCGGCAGAGTAGGACAATCATGCCCTAGGTGTCCATGATTTGGAAGAGGACCCTAGTGGCAGGCAAGGAATAGGGTGGTTCTTTGCCCAGTGCTAAGTGTTACCATAATCCAGTGGAGTAATTTGTGTCCCATTGTTTTCCTTGAAAACTTTAGGATTACCATCAGGAGCTTACATTTCTGTATACCATGGGAAGATTTTTCATTAAATATTTTAAATGACATATTTAACAGATCTCTGAGGAATTGGGGACCATTATCTACTAAGTATACCAGATTTAATCAAAGTTTATTTGTTTTACCTTTTTAGTTACTTGCTTTTAGTCTTAACCTTGAATACATACAGGATGCTAAATAAAACTTGTTACTAAATGAATTATATAACTATTTATAAGTCAGTAGCTTTTATAAGCTTAAGATTTTATAGCTTTTTTCCTGGGATAGAGTTTACAGCATAATCATAAGAGATTTTTTGATAGTGCAACACAGAGAAATCATAGACATAAATGATTTTTAAGCATGGAATGTAGAGAAACTTTTCAGAAAAGAGACATTTGGAAGTGTAGAGTAGAGCAAGTTTAGATAGAGGAGATTTGGGCTTATTTGTTTGTGCAGTGGTAGATGCTAATACAGCAGACCATTTGGAAATCAGGTGCAACATTTTTTTTAATTAAGCTGTAGTGAGGCCAAGCCCTTTGCAGTAACATAGAGTAGGTTTAATAAAATATGAATCCATGCTGGAAGACAGAAAGGGTTGCAAACACTTGACAAACAAACAAACAAAAAAACACTGTTTAGGGGATTTCTATAAACTCGAAGAGATTGCAGAGAGATAACACAGGGTGCCCAGATAGGCTCAGAAAAGCTGAAAGAATTTAAAGAGGGGGCAGAAATTGGGGTGTAGAGGAAGAGACAGAGCAGGTAGCCCAAAAGCGGGGAGAGGAGACTTGAGAAAGAAGCTGAGAGCTGTGAGAGCCGAAGCCTAGGGGTTGCAGACAGGAGGTGAAAGATATTGGATACCCAGACCTGCTTAAGGAAGCTGCAGGATTGCAGGCAGCTTCCGGGAGGAGGGGAGGAGGGGAGGAAACTCGACATGAAGGCAAGAAAGATGTGCTGACATGAACATTACCCAGACTGGTGTAACAGTCCAGAGGCAAGAGAAGCAAGACAAGTACCCAGGCCGAATAGCAGGTTATAAGAGTCAGGGAGACACTTAGGGAGTAGAGGGCAATGGAGACAAGCAGCTGAAGAGGAAGACTCAAGAATCAAATTTGGTGGATTGCAGAAGCCTGCAGAAACAAACGTTCCGCATATACCTTAGGAGAGTCAAAGCCTAGCTTGGATCGGAGATGCTGAGTGGCTTCGAAGGGAACTTATATATGCTGTGGCACCAGATGAATGAAAGAAAAAGAAATAAAAGGAGAAAAAAATGACTACTTATAATGTATGGATAAGATTATTTATTGTAGATATAAGGGAGAACACAGGCAGAGGGAAGAGACTAGCCTGTACATGCTGGCTGACTAACAGGATGATGGGAGAATAGAAGGGGAGGCCGAGCAAGAGAGAAGCCACAGGCAACTGTAAGGCAGCTGGGCTAAGAGTCTGAGAGACAGGAAGAAAGATAAGTACTAAATGAGACTTGCCCTGAGTTTGAGACCACACACACACACACACACACACACACACACACACACACACACACACACACACAAACACACACACACACACACACACCAAACAAAAACAAAAAACCCAAACCCACAAAATTAGAAACCATAATGTACTTGTCTTTTTATAGGATTTTAAAGTATCTTTTTAATTGAAATAGAATTGCATCATTCCCCCACCCACTTTCCTTCCTCTAGCCCCTCCCAGATACCCTTCCTTAAACACCATTTCTCCTCCCTTTACCGGATTTATTAGCTAGCAATCAACAGGTTATATACAATGTACAATGGAATGCATTGTATGTTCCCTCCACACACAGAAATTTAGCCTGCTTATCTAGTTCCTTTTATTGGTCTGAGATGCTCAGGATAACCCCTCTGCCTGCATTTTACACCATCTATTGTGTAGCCCCAACTATCTGTCATACTCTAATTTGTATCCATCTTTTCTTTCTCAATCATGAAAATGATCTGGGATAGTTACCACGTGTGAAGGGAACCCAGGATCTATTCACCAACCATTTCTCTTTCTTTTCCCAAGAGTGGTCTTTCTTTTAGTAATTAAAACCCAAATCCTTTTATCTTTAAGAGATCAATTTAAATGTTGACATTGAAGAAAGTTCATAATGACAATAAAAAACAAAACCAGGCACCTAGGCATTTTGATTCAATTTTCTCCAGAGATGTTGTGAATGTTTGATTTTCAAATGCGGTTATCCTTTTTCATTTTCTACCACTAAAGCACACGAGGGTCAGGAATCCTGGTATTGAGCCTCAGCCTTTACTTTGGTTCAAACAGTGTTTATTGCACACTAAGCCTCAACATATTGCTAGGATAAATAAGCCAGAGTGGGATACATGGGTGATACCTGTATCACTTGCGGTAGTTAAAAGAAAAGGAACAGAAGGATATAGGCAAAGTTTAGAATTCCTGATACCCTCCTATGGATGAGAGAAAATGGAGAAAAATGACTAGGACACTGGGTAAGGACAGGAGAATTTCTATGGGCTCCTAGAGAATTGTGCATAACAGACTTATTTTAACTTCTTTCTGTTCTGATGAGTATGTTTCTTTTTGTCCTTATCTCTCTTATTGCTGATTTGAAACAGTCTGATAAGCCCTGAAAGCTGAGAAATAAAGAAAGGACTTGTGAAGGGCTTTAGCTGATAAAGCAGAGCAGTGAGCAGTATTCTGATGTTATCTTCCCTCTGCCTGGGATGGATCCTCTGAGTGAGGACAGACTCAACAAGAGATTTACGAAAGTGAGGGGAACCATTTGTCTTTAGGGTAAGTTCATTTTTTCCAGTTCTTTGCTGTATATTATGTGTTAAAATCCATCCACACTTCTAATTATAGAGTCATTTTTTGGAGCTGTGCAAATTTTACCCACCAGTATCCATCATATGTGAAGCTTTGATCCTCTGAGGGCACTAAAACCAGCAAAGGATAAGAAGCAAAAGCATTATCCAGTGAGCCCTGAACTCTGTTAACTCAATGCCTTGCTCTTGCTTCCCTATGTGGTTTCGGCGTCTGTCTTACAGATGATTGATGGATTGCATATTTGAAGGATTTTCTTAAATTTAAATGTTATTGAACTTTCACAAATCATAAGGTTGAACACTTCTTTTGTAGCTAAACCTTTATCTGGGGAAGGAAGATCTGCTAACAGACAAGAGAAATGAGAGAGTGTAACCAAGAAAAGATTCATTAAGATGTGTGACATGGTTCAGAGAAGTCAAGTTCCTAATAGATAGTCCACAGGGACATTGGGGTTTGTAGTATTAGACTCAAGTTATTTTACATGTGACTTTCATTTATAACATAGAACACTGTAACAAATATGAGCACAAGGATATGAGGAGTAGGCATGCTGAATGCCATGTTTGGTTAAATAGAGTTAGGTTGTTTAAACCACAAAATTATAGAGTATAGGATTAGGAAATAAAGAGTAAAACCAAGTTTGAGATGAGTGGCAAAGGACCATAGCAAACATATCTTCCTGTCCTTGGGCTCAGTAATATCCCAAACTTCAGTACAGTCAGAACAGGAGGGGTAAACCATTGTGCCCTAGTTGTTAGATGTTCACTACAAATCTCCAGTTTCACAAACTATTGTCACTCAATGTCACTAAATGACCTGAGATTTCTGTACATTAGGAGGAACAATAGGTGTTGTAATTTAAGAAAAGCAGCACTGGAGAGAAACATGCCATGCAACAGCGTTCAATCAGAGGTTTTTTTTTTTGGGGGGGGAAGGGATCATAAGCAGAAAGGGAAGGGGGGAAACTGGCCTCCAGGGATAGGAGCAGGAGAGAGGAGAAAGGAAAGGGGGAGAGAGGAGAAAGGGGTGGGGAGAGAGTGGAGCAGACAGAGAGGAAGAAAGTGAGAGAGAAAGTGGGAGTGGGCAGGGCCCTTTAAAAAGGGAACATAGTGAATGTGCACAGGTGGTGCTCTTTGTGGCTGCAGTTGAGGGCATATCCTGTCAGAACACCCAAGGACAAGCCAGTACAGATGCCTGAATACTAACATTCCTCCCTTTTTATTTATAATAAAAAAGTGAGTTAGAAAGGGGTAGCAGGTAAGGTGGGATGAGGATGCCATGTTCTCAAGACTACTTCCTGCTGACATGGAGGGCATCATTCATCTTTGGGAGACCTGAGAAAGCTGGTGTTCTAGTCAAAGCTGGAGTAGCTGGCTGTTTCACTTCTGTGTCCAGACTCTGTGAAACCATCAAGGTGCCACTGGAATTGGCAAATTGTCGTTTTTTAGTAGATCCAAGTAGATTCCCTAAGGCTTAAAGCACCTGATCCTTTCCCATCACTACAGCATCACCTGAACATGTTTGGGAGCCTTGCACCTCCAGCTCTATGGGCAACAGTTGGTAGTCCTGCAACAACAGCTGATTATGAACAGTCAGTGGGTGTGGCGTCCACCCTTGACCAGCAAGAAAGACGCCACACCGAGGAATCTTCTTCAACACAGTTTAATCGGGAACCTCTTTGCTTTGTACAGTGTATAATGGCGGCGGCGGCGGCCCCGGGCCGAGGGAGACGGGGCCTGATATAGTCTACATCTACCAATCACCTAACCCTACGTGGCGCGCCAGGATAGGTTGTCTCCAAGCACAATTAAGAGGATACATGACCTTTACCAAATTTGGAGTTGTTTACCACAGAGAGCGCTCGCCGTCGGGCTGGCGGAGGGTGGAAACCGGCGCCATCTTTTGGGTGCGGTATTCTGCAGCTCCCTACAAGTGGGTCTCCAAAAAAAATCCCAATGGGAGCAAGAGATATAGATGATATAGATCCAACGAGTGAAGCAGAGGACTAAGGGTCTGCAATTCCTTAGCATACCAGGAAATCAGAGAGGGTCAATTTTGAGACGGGCCCAGGCACCCAGTGAGTCATCACTCAAGGGCTAGAGGCCAAGGACTCTGAGCACAAGAGAGACCTAGTTGCCTGGTACCAGGACTTTGAGAAAAGCAGAAAGTGAGGAAAGGACTGTGCTAGAAAAAGGAAGCCCACATTCAGGGGAATGGTCAGAAGTGGATAACGCCACCAGAGACCCAACAGTTGGCATTGAATGGAAAGCAAAGTCACCAGAGAATGAAAAAGCAGATTTGTTGCTGGTGGAAGAGATCTACTGAAGGTGAAGCCGGTTGGCTAGGGTCCCAGCCTGAAGTGATTATATAGTGCTGGCAAACTGATTTTGGTGGCCTTATTCCAAGAGTGAAGCAGAACAAGATCCAATGGCTTTTATTAAGCAAGGATGGAGTAAGAAGGGCACAAGCCTTTGGTGATTTGTCAATGTAGGGGCAGGGCCGAAGGAGAAAATTGTCTGAGATTGGCACCTCACACCTGCGCATATTCACTATGTTCCTTTTAAAAGGGCCCTGCCCACCTTCTATCCTTCTCTCTTTCTTTTTCTTCCTCTCTGTCTGTTCCCCTTTCTCTCTCACTCTTTTTTCTCTCTCCCCCTCTTTCCTTTCTCCTCTCTCATGCTGCTCCCATCCCTGGAGGCTGGTCTCATCCCTCCTCTTTTTATGATCCCTTTTCCCAATAATAATAAAAAACCCTCTGCTTGAACCTTATTGCATGGCATCTTTCTTCCTCATGCTGCTTTTCTTAAATTAAAACAACAGGTAATAAAAATATCACACCTATAACTTTTGATGCAGTAATATTTTGGTTTGGGGATATATATTATTCTACTTAAAATAATAGAAAGTGTAAGATGTGAATTACATTTTCATATTAAAATAGTAGATATTATAACGTGCTTATTAAGTACTATATAAACACAAAATAAATATTATAGACACAGAAAACAATTTTTAATTATTAAACAGCAATCCTGATAAAATTAATGATATAAAATCAGCAAGACACCTTTTTAGATATGATTAATGGAAGGACAAAAATGTCTTGAATAAAGATAAACAATATTAAGCCAGGCAGTAGTGGCATGAAACATAAATGACCCAGAGACTGATATTGGGGTTCACAATTCAAGCTGAATATAAGAAAAGCAAAGCAGCTGCCCTAAGGCTTCTTACCTCTACCTCAAGCTGAATGGGTTGCCATGCCTCTCACCAAGCCTCAGACTATGGAGAATGAATCTATCTCAGAGACCTTGTCTCATATACTTTCCTAATGTTGGGATTAGAGATGTGAGCTATAATTCTCTTTTAGACTTTATAATTCTCTTCAGTGTTCACTCTTGTGTAGATCTGGGTGGCCATGAATTCACAGACTTCCATCTATCTCTTAATTCTGAGTCCTGGGATTAAAGATGTGTACCACTATCTCCTAGCTTCAGGCTGCTGGGATTAAAAGTGTGTGTCACCACTGCCTGATCTCTATAGCTTGAGGCTGACTTTGCTTTTCTGAATCTTCAGGCAAGCTTTAGTAAATCATAAATAATATCTAACATGACAAGATAAGATGTAGTTTTTTAGATCCAGGTTCAGGAAGAAGCACAATAGAACCCGGAAGGCATATGAGATTATGGGCAGAAAAGGGAGCAGGCTGTTCTAAGTTGGAAAACTCCTACTAACCTGTGTTTCAAAAGCCAGGGTGTATCAGTTCATCACTAATTTGAATACATTTATACAGCTGTTGCCTCAGAAATTAATGATCTTTTCAACTCTGAAGGCAAGAGAGAACTATTTAATTAAGAAAAAGTTCTTTATAGTCTTCACCTAAATGTAACGCGTAGACAGATAATACAAGATGCCATGAAGTAAATCATTATATTTGACATTTTTTACAAGGGGGGAAATAGAATTCTTGCTTTTCATACTAACTGAAAATTTCAAACGAAAGTTTTGTGGATTCTCTTTGCGAAGTTTCTCATATGAAATACATAGACATGTTCAGGGCATTTTCCTTGTAAGTTTTTCTGTAAAAATATAACAAGAAAAATGTAGGACCGAAATAAAATCAATGTGCACTGGTCTCTGTTTACCCAGGTATTTTTTGTTCAATTTTCATATTTTTTACTAAATTGTTTAATTGATTTTGTGTAGCATGAATAATAAAAACTTAGAAATAGATATTGGGGTTCAAACTGAAGATCAGAGAAGCAAAGTAGCCAGCCACTAGAAAGCTCTCCCTTCTACCAATGCTTAGACTGAAGGGGCAATCCACCAAACCTCAGATTGCATCCACAGACTGCTTAGACTGCACTGTCCCTCACCAAATCTCAAACTGCTCCTGAAACTGCACTGAGCTCCTTATATTCTCTCTAGTGCTGGGATTAAAGGCATGAGCTCTATTCCTCTTTTAGACTGATTCACCCTTTTTTAGCCCAGGGTGCCCTTGAACTCACAGAGATCGATCTGCTCTGTCTCCTGATTTATGGGATCAAAGGTGTGTGCCACCACTGCCCAACCTCCATGGCTAACTAGCATGGCTGAATTTGTAATCTGATCATTAGTGGCTTTATTAGATGATAAACAATATATTATCTCAAAGGATGAGTCTACTTTTATCCTAAATGGAACACTTTCATGATTCAGCAAGAAGTTACACATTATCTGGAAACAAATGTGAAAGCTATGAGACTTCTGGAGAAAAATTAGGCTATTTTAAGTAGTAAATTGAGAATTGATTTATTCAATAATAGTTATGAAAGACTAAAAATGTATAACCAATTAGTGTTCATTCCTAGCAAAGACTGTTTCTGAGCTATCTGCAATCTTTAGTTGCCTATAGTTGTTTATGTAGAGTTGAGGCCTCCTGGGATTTCCTCCTTTATCATTAGTTTGTTTATTGTTGTGAACATTCAGCTCATGTTTAGACAGGTATGTTGATGAGGCTTCCACCATGAGGAAACATAAAGGGTAGAATACAGACTGAGCAGGTTGTACTTATTTATTAAAGAATATATACAAATATACATATGTATACATTCTTCACTATGTATTGTATGCATATGTATTATATCTTATGTATGCATAACAACAAAAACAAGAAAAAGATATTGTGAATTAGGAAAAGAGCAGGGAGGGGTGGGTATATGGAAGTTTTGGGAGGGAGTAAGGAGGTGGGAGAAATTATATAATCATATTATAACTTCAATAAAAGAAATCATTGAAAAAATACAACTAAAACTGTTCAAGCCATCATGAAACTGAGTCATCTGGGGCAATACCAACTTCAATAATATCTTCAGTGAAGGGACAGAAGCAAAGGAACAAAAGTGTATGATAAGAAAATTGAAGAGTAGCTGGGAGGTGGTGGTACATGCCTTTCATCCCAGCACTCGGGAGGCAGAGGCAGGCAGATCTCTGTGAGTTCGAGACCAACCTGGTCTACAAGAGCTAGTTCTAGGACAGCCTCCAAAGCCACAGAAAAACCCTGTCTTGAAAAAAAAAACAGAAAAAAGAAAAAGAAAAAGAAAATTGAAGAGATAATCACTGAAACATCTCCAGTGAAAGACAAATGAACAAGCCTCCCAAAATAAACAACTGTCTCCCCCAAACAAACAGCAAAAACAACAGTGTAAACTCTGTATTTCCAGGAACCTAAATGTTTAGGCTGAAATTTGGGTACACTCAAATCTTCATCCCTACCCATCACAGATAAATAGGTGGTAAATAAAAGTGAAGAAATGCTTTCAAAGGAACCAGAAAGAAACATTTCAGCGTCTGTGGGAAAATAGTCTATAAAAATGTTGACTCAAGGGTTTATTGTTTGTAAGAAACTTTTAAAATTTGTGACCAACATAAGTTGAACATAAATATTCTTTTATAGTCTTTTTTCATTTATTTATTTGTTCATTGCTTTAGTGTGTATATGTGTGTGTTTATGTGTTTGTCAGTGTGTGTTTTTACGCCTGTGTGTGCGTGCATGTGTGTGCCCTAGTGCAGGTGTTGAAAGAAGGAAAGAACATGGTAGAACCTATTCTTATTTTCATTTTCTGGATTCTAGGGATTGAACTCAAGTTACCAGGCTTGGTGGCAAATATCTTTATCCACCAAGTCATCTTTTTGTTCTGAAAGAAATAGAGTAAATAATCAAGGGCAGCTACACTAATGTATAAATTGATAAAAATAAATCTTCTCAACTTTAAAATTATCAAGATGTGTTTCTTGGCAAAACAAATATGAATCCATATTGTCATGTTCTTAATTAAGTATGCTTATGATTATTCCATGGACCATCATGTTATGAGCCAAATGCCTATTGTGCAAATTAAATAGAAGAAGGAACTCGGAAGTGAGCACTTAGTCCTGTGAATGGGGTAGCCAGTAGTTCAAGTGGTTCCTACATAAGACATAAGGATGTGTGCTATCATGTACCTCCACTTTCAGGATGTATAAGAAATCTCGTTACATATAAAAATGTCGTTTGTTTATACATACACAAATTATTGTTAATCTTTCTTTTAGTCTTGTGTTAATCAAACTAGGTAACTGTTCTTTTTGCATGTTCATGTTTGCCATTTCAGCTTTGCTAGCCTCAAAACTGTTCGGCCTTGAGAAGGAACAATGCATTTTGTATGGAATACATCAATAAACTTCATTTCTTGTTATTTCCAAGCAAGAGAAGTGTACCTCCTGGAATAAATGCAAATGAAGTTGCAAATATCTGGATTCCATGGTCATAGCCTAGGTGAAAAGGTCTGTGTTTTCATGTTATACTGTCTGTTAGCTGCCCACATTAGCATAATGATAAAGATGCAAATTTATACATCTCCTTAGAGATTTTGAATAATCTTTTAGTCTATGCTGGTATGCTTCCTGTAGAAAATTATTTTGAAATATTTAGACAGCTATTGAAGTATTTGTCATTCAGATTTACTGTGGAAATACAGCCAAAGACACACCAAGGTTTCAAGTGGCATTTATCTTTTCCTTAAGATGCTTTTCTGTGTGATTTGTGAACCAGGTTCTTTTTTGGTTATGTTTAATACCTAGATTATATGAAATTCTCAATGGAAAGAAAGGAGGGTGCCAGCTGAGTACCAGCATGTGTCTTTCTTTTTGACTGACGATACTCAATGTGATCAGCAGCTTCAGTCTCTACTCTCACTCCTACTCCACTGCAAAGGACTGGATCTCCTCATACATTGTCAATCCATCCCCACTATTATGGACTGTATTCCCTCATACATTGCCACTCCTGCTACACTGTGATGGACTGTATCTTATGCATTGCCATTTCTTCCCCCACCATGACAGTCTGTATCTTTATCTTCTACATTATTCCTTCCCCACTGTGACAGACTATATCTCTTTATACATTGTCATTCCTTCTCCACTGCAATGGACTGTATCTCCCCATATGTTACATTTCCTTCCACACTAAGATGGACTGAATCTCCTCATAAATACATGGTTTCTTCTCAAGTTGCTTTTGTCAAGTATTTGATCATGTGATGAAAAAAATGAAAACAAACAGTGAATGACATACTGTGTGACATGCTGCCCTGTGAAAATCCTGTCTCAGGGTCACTTGTAACTGGAACATTTCCTTTGAATCTTTTTACTTTTTAAAGCCATTAAATTATAGAATGAGAGTGAAACTGCAATCTATATGAATTAAAATAGTTGATACAACATTGCTACAAAATTGATTGAAATGTGGAAAAATATTGGATAAACGTGAATATATTTTCAATAAACAGATCAGTAGCCCTCATTGCAATGAAAGACAAGGCCATAGAGACTGAGCTGAAGACAAAGATCCACATGCTATCCTGGGGCTCTACACACCAGGGCAAGAGGAGACAACAGGAGCCTGCCCAGCACCAGAGACACTGAGACAAAGATTCCATGGTGGCCTCTAGCTGAGAGGAGTCAACAACGGTCCCTTGGCCCTTACGGTCCTGGATGTCAGGCTGCATTATGGTGAGTAAATATAGGGCCATGTATGGAAGAGAAAGAGAGAGACATATGGTTCATATCCTGTGGAGAGAGGTAGATATGAAGAGGTAAATGTGATGAGTCATGGGCCGAGGCAGGTGGCCTACTTGCCACCAGGGGCCATGGTGATGTCTGGGCCTGGGATGCTGTCAAGGAGCCTATTTGAGACCTTGACTCTTTTGCAGCTATGATCTGTTTTGATATCTATGGTTCATATCATCACTGAGACAATAGGGCTGCACAGAGTTGGATCTGTCCCTCACTGTCTGCAACACTAGCAGGAAGTGGCCTTCTCCCTTCCTGGCCCCAGCACTCAAGAGAGTGGGTCCTTAACCTTACCTGTGCAACAGGAGAGAGCTGACCCTGTTGATGAGTGTGTGGACCAGCTGGTCCTAAGGTTGTGAGACTGGGAGAACTGGTCTGGAAACCCTGTCTGCCATGTAGTTGGTGATAAAGGTAAAGGAAAGATGCTCTCCTTGCATTTCCTCTTGCCATCTACTGCCAGCAGGAGAACTGACCCAGTTCCTCACCAAATGCAGTAGTAGGAAGATCTGGCCCTGAAGCTCACATGGACAGCACAATGGAGCTGACCCTGTTGACAGGGGCAAAGGTGAGACAGCTCAGAGAATGTGAGCATGGGAGGTCAGGGCCCACCCTTCCTCTGCAATATGATGGCATGAGTGAGGGGAAGATTGTGGTGATATATTGTTTATGATCTAATAAAACTTGCCTAGAGATCAGAATGCAAAGCCACCCATAGCCATGGAAGCTTGGCAGTGATGGCACACAACTTTAATCCCAGGACTCAGGAGACAGAAGCAGATGGATCTCTGTGAGTTCAAGGCCACCCTTTGATGGGAAATGTACTGTGTATGTTTATCTTATTGATTATTGAATAAAGTACTGTTTGGCCAATGAGACAGCAAGTTAGACAGGACTAGGAGTCAAAGAGGATTCTGGGAAATGTAGTAGAGAAGTGGTCATCCAGGAAGGAAGTGACGTAGCAAGGAGACTCATATTTGAGCAAGGAGAAACAGGAAGTGTCCCTTTCCCCTTTGCCTCCTCCAGTGGCAGGATGTGAGCCACCAGCAAGAGAGGGCACCAGCGAAAGGCATCCTTTGTAAGATAAGTCTTATAAAATATATAGATTTATGATAATTGAGAATGAGCTAACAGATGAGAATCCTAGTCATTGGCCAAGCAGCATTGTAGCTAATACAAGTCTCTTTGTGCATTAATTTGGCCCCTAACTCGGGCAGGCAGCTGGCATAAAGCATACATGTGGTGGTGGTGCTCAGCAGCTTTTGGTGGATTTATCTTAACAGAATGGTCTCAGTGAGCAGGATGACCCCATGTCCCAAGGTTCCCAGAAAAAGAGGGAAACCTGCAGCCACAGCCTGCCCTGTCGGGCTGCTGACAGGCATCAGAGCAGCTCCCATATGCTCGTACCTTCCCGGTGCTCTTGGGGTTTGGACTCCGGCACTCCCAAGACAGCCTGCAGGCCTTGAGGGTTCTAGGCTTAGGATTCTGAGCTCTCACTACCGCAAGCTGATCTCTGTTTTGCTAGAGGCAAGCAGAGACTTGAGTGGTTGCTTTAAGAGAGATTTCCTGACTCAGCAAAAGAAGAGAAAACTGAAGACAGAGGCTAAGAAAGCCACCACTTTAATTTTGGTAGTGTTGTTTAACAGTTAAAAGACTGGTGGCCAGAAAAAGGTAAAGATTTACAGTAAAGACAGTTCCAGATAAAGAAAAACCTCTAAAGGTTTACACTGCATTTTAAAAATATATGTAGGCCAGCGGGGGGAAAAAAAAAGTAAAATGGAGGAAATAGAGAAGGCAGGGCATTGGTGGCACACACCTTTGATCCCAACTCTCAGGAGGCAGAGGCAGGCAGATTTCCACAGAGAAACCCTGTCTCAAAAAAAAAGAAACAAAAGGAAGTAAAAGTAGAATAGTAAAAAGGGCACCTAGAGATGAGAAATACACAGAGAATCTGGATATTTTATGCCATATTGTTGTCTTTAAATTGTTTGATTGCCGAGGAAAGACTTATAAATGCTGCTAAATTAATCCAACTTAAACATTTTAAAAATGCTTTGACTTCAAAATTTAAGTCTAAGGACAGGCTAATTAGAAATAAAGGTTTTACTTGTATTTCCACAGAAAATGAAAAGCTATGAATTCCTTCCAGACTAATATGGTTTGATCAAGCAAGACCCCCTAAAGATGAGACGATACAGCCTTACAGACTACAAAAACAAGGACTTGATCAGATTTCTATGTTTTATCATGATCCCTATGGTATATGAACATCGCCCCCAATCAGCAGGAAGCAGTTTAGAAGGAACGACACGCAAATCCCCAAATATTGTTTATAAATGTTTGTTTTCATTTAAATGGGGTTAGTTATAAATGATAATGAGCATAGTCAATTTCTTTTTAAAGAAGGAAAAGGGGAATAGGATATAGGAATGAATACTTTGCATTGGTATGGATTTCATTTATTGATACAACTTTAAGGTCAATTTTGTGATATGTATATCTCCTCTTGTTTAGGTATTGTGTTTACACAGATCTTTTAAAATGATATGCATAATTAAATAAGGTTATATAATCACCTATGATAGTCAGAACTTATAATTAGGTTAGTTAGGTTTTCTAGATATACAGAGATGTATTTGAGATGGTTAGGTATTCTTCAAACCTTTCAAAGACCTACAGAAATATGGCATTTAAATTGTTTAGGGTTTTTCTTGGCAGTGAGACACAACTGCTGCTGGCACACCAATTATGTCAGAAAGGAGGATGGGCATCGAAGAAACTCGGTTATGGAGTTTGCTTTCAACATGGCAAGATTAGCCATTTGAGCAAGAAACTGCTCTTGCCTGGACTGTTTGTTGCTGTATTAACTAGACATGCAGGACCCAAAAGAAGGTGACTGCTGAACTTACAAAACAAGACAGTACTGAAGGGTTCCTGTTGAAATGGAGAAGAGTGCCAGACACACTATGGCCTGTAGGCTGAAGATGGATGCCCCACCATTACAGAGGAACTTTGGGTGACTGTCCAGGTAGCAAGATGTCTGTCAATTGTAGAGTTTATATATTATCCTTCTGTGGTCTTTGATAGAGTTGAAGACAGATAGTTATGGTTATAGTTTTCTTCAGTTATTATAAAAGATAAGTTATCCTTTTTATTTATACAGTAAAGAGATTATGGGCAATGTACTGTGTATGTTTATCTTATTGATTATTACTGTTTGGCCAATGAGACAGCAAGTTAGACAGGACTAGGAGTCAAAGAGGATTCTGGGAAATGTAGTAGAGAAGTGGTCATCCAGGCAGGAAGTGACATAGCAAGGAGAATCATATTTGAGCAAGGAGAAACAGGAAGTATCCCTTATCTTTTTGCCTCCTCCAGCGGCGGGATGTGAGCCACCTGCATGAGAGGGCGCCAGCGAAAGGCATCCTCTATACTATAAGTCTTATAAAATACATAGATTTATGATAATTGAGACTGAGCTAACAGATGAGAATTCTAGTCATTGGCCAAGCAGCATTGTACCTAATACAAGTCTCTCTGTGCATTAATTTGGGCCCTAATTCTGGCGGGGGCTGTCGCAAAGCACACACATGGCGGTGGGGCTTGGAGGCTTTTGGCAGAAAGATTTATCGTAACAACCTTGGGCTACATCAGAACGAATCAGTCTAAAAGAGAAACAGAGCTCATTTCTTTAATCCCAGCACTAGAGAGAATGTAAGGAGCTCAGTGCAGTCTCAGACAGCGGTCTGAGATTTGGTGAGGAGCAGTGTAGTCTGGAGATGCAATCTTAGGTTTGGTGGATGGCTGCTTTATCTGAGCATTGGTGGAGGTGGGAGCTCTCTGGTAGCTTTGCTGCTTTGATTTTCTGATCTTCAGTCAAGCTTTATTAGATCATAAAAATACATCACCCCAGTAGTTGCTCTCCAGTCCACTGCTCTTCACCACCTGTGGCAGGTGGGATATGTTGTGGGATAAAGTTCTTGTGCACTGTGAAGATGCATCTCTGCCTAAGGTACCTTCTGATTGGTTCAATCAAGAGCTGAATGGTCAATAGCCAGGCAGGAGAGAATAGACAGGTCTTCAGGAGAGTAAGGAGAACTGAAGAAAAATCTTGACAATAGAGACACCAGAGAGACCCTGGGGAAGTCAGATATAAATAGTGGAGGAGAAGTAAAGAACCATGTGACAAGAAGAAGATAGGAAGGAACACATTAATTTAAGTTATGAGAGCTACTTGGAAACAAGGCAAAGCTTTCAAAATTAATAATAAGTCTCAGCATCACTTTGGAGGAACTGGCTAGAGCCAAGAAATTCCGACTTCAGGGAGAGCAGTCTCTGTGATGGTGAGAACTAGTGAGCTGGCTATGCTACCTCACAGGCTGCATCACTTGGGAAAGCTGTTCTTGCACCTCATCCAAGAAGCACAGTAATGCAGACCCTGCTTTACGGTGCCTAGGTGAGCACCCTTGAGGGCACAAGTGTAGGAGACTTGGCCCCACTACTCCTCTATTATGCAGTGGCGTGAGCTAGGGAGTGATGCTCCCCTGAACACACACACCCTGTCCATTGCCCCTCATTGTCTGCAGTAGGCGGAAGAGCTGGCTGGTCAGTCACAAAAGTGGAAAAGCTAGCCATGCTCTTCATCTGCAGCAGCACTCAGGAGAACAGGCCTAGCACCTTGCCTGGGCAATAGTGCTGACTCTTCTGGCTGGGTCACAGGTGAGCCAGCCCTGAGGTTGTGAGAGTGAGAGATCTGGCCCTGCACCCCTTGTCTGTCATTTTGTGGTTAAGGCAAAGGAAAGATGTCCTCTCTGCTCTCCCCTAGCCACCTACAGAAGGCTAGGGAGCTTAGCCTCCATCCCAGCTCCAGCACCTGGGAGAGTGGGCCCTGAACCTCATCTGTGCTGCCCATAGAGCTGATCCTATTGACAGAAGCATGGGTGATCTGGCCAGGAGAATGTGAGCATTAGAATTCTGGCCCCACCTCTCACCTGCCATATGGAATTGTGAATGAGGGGGGTGACGTGTCCTGTGTCATGTCCCCCCCTCATTGTATGTGGAAGGTGGGAGACACAGTCCTGAGGACATCAGAGTGAGAAAGCTGGCTCTGCCTCTCACCAGCTACAGCACTAGGGAGAGTAGGCCTTGTACCTTCCCTGGGCAACAGAGCAGCGATGGTCTGGTGGTGTAGGTGAGCAGGCCCAGGGACAAGAGAGCAGGAGAACTGGCTATGCTCCTTGTTGCTTTCTGCATAGGTTGAGGTAGCCTGGGTGGTACTGAGTAGCCCATCCTGGAACTGAGGATAAGGGAGAGCCAGCAGGTTGATTAATCCATTAGCCACCCAGGACCAGAAACAGGGCGCTGAGTTGGTCCATCCCAACATCCACCAATCTATGATCTGCTGGAATATGTGAAGGGGTGTGATTCTACAGTCCCAAAGTTGCAGGATCTCCATGACACAGGGCAACAGGATATCCAAAAGGAGTCCCAGTGATGGTCCAATGTTGATAGTACAGCAAAAACAAGGGTTCTCAAACCATCAATGACTCATGGCAAGGAATACTTGCAAGTAAAGGGCATACTGTTTGACTCACAGTGTCACACTACAAATTCAGCAAGACATTTTTCTTTTTTTTTTTTGAAATTGTATTTTGTTCTATCTTGGCTGGGGGTTTAAAAGGGTAGACAGCAGATGCAAATAGATTGGGAGATGAGTGGAACTGAGATGTATAATGTGAAAATGAAAGACAAAACAAAAATGAGTACATTTGAAATAAATGATAAACTTGAGAAACTGCTATGAGCAAGTCTTTGATCACAACACTCAGGAGGTTGAGTCAGGCAGATCTCTGTGAGTTTAAAGCTAGCCTGGTCTACAGATAAAATTCCATAATATCCAGGGCTATTACACGAAGAAGCAAAAGACAGACAAACAAACAAACAAAACACCCAAAACCAACCAACCAACCAAACAAACAAACAAACTAAAATCCACAACAACAAGAAAAACCTCAAAACTACCATTCATCATCTGTTAATATCTTTATGGCAATCCTCTTTGTCTTGCAATATTAATATGAAATTGAGACTATGAGAATACAATATTCTTGAAGGTTTTTTAAAGTAATTAATGAGAAAATTTAATTTATAAGACCAATGGTAATTTATTTTATATTCTGTATAATTGAAATTTCATATTACATTTAAAACTTTTACATACTTTTTTCAGACTAATAACACACATGACTTTTAAAAATACTGACTACATAGACCTTTATTATTTCATAAAATCTTCGTATTTGTCACATCATAATTTAGCCCAGAGTGTGTGTGAGAGAGAGTGCCTTCAATGACAATATTAACATTACATAACTACTGCTCTTAGCAATTTTCATATATGTTACTTTGTAATTATACTTACTGTTTTAAAAACTGTTATTATCTTAACTATTAAGATATGTTAGAAAAATAATTCATAAATCATTGCCATGATTTGATCTGTAACTTGCTGAAGGTAATTAATGAGGTGTTTTAAATTCCTTTTTAATCATATTTACCCCTTTTAACTCCTCCCATATCTGTCCCCTCTTCCTTACCTACCTAACAACTATGTGTTACATGTTAATGGATATTAAGTAATACAGTTTTTAAAGGCATTCTCCATGTGAAAAAATAATTGAAATATAAAATAGATTTTAAGTATACCCCATAATAAGAATTAATATTATTTGGATCTTTAGCTGAGCCTTAAACCTATTAATTGCCAAATGATCTAAAGCAGCATATCTCAACCTGTGGGATGAATGACACTGTCACAGGGGTCACATGTCAGATATCCTGCATGTCAGATATTTACATTCTGATTCATAACAACAGCAAAATTACAGTTATGAAGTAGCAATAGAAACAGTTTTATGGTTTGAGGTCACAGCAAAAGTCATAGCATTAGGAAAGTAGAAAACCCTGGAATGCTTATGAAGTATAACAGTGGAAATTCAAGTATGTAAATGATTTCCTCATATGAGGATATAAAGCTACAACAAAAAAGTAAAATATTAATATAACTATTTAAAACATGAATTTGCATTATGGGCATAGAGGTGCTGGAATCGACTATACTCTGCATATTGCATTGTTAATTAAATCAACTTAGGTTTTAATGAATAAAGCTTGCTTTGGGGTGTCTAACTGTTTAAGTGTGCCACATATTCATATATGCATGTAAAGCAAATATTTTCATCTTTATTTTAATATTTCCATTTCCGAAGTCAAAACTTATTTGATTTTAGGCATACCCACTAACAATCCAGCTACAATTACTCCTAGAACACAAGTTCCTATGGGAATTATACTACCTCATACAGAGAGATTCTTTTTATGCCATTCCAAGGCCAGCTACTTTCATCTTTAAGGGATTTATGGCACCTCTTTTTGAGGCAGATGAAAAAAGATCTGAAAGATATGTGACTTGAAAGTGGGTTACAACTTAAGAAAAGACACCATTTCATCAGATAGCTAGCAATAAGAAATGAAATTAAATACAAAATCACATATATCTAATGCATATATTTCCAACTATAAGTAAATATTTTGACATTTAAGATCTTAATAATGTCCATAATTTTGTCAGTATATATACATATATAGTACATTTATGACAATTTTCAGATAGAACATAATTTGATTTTGAATTTGTGCTGATCAGCTCCATGAAAACAGTGCTAGAGAGATGGTTCAGTCCATAAAAAGGATGAGGAATGGAGTTAGATTGCCAGAAGCTATATACAAATTCTAGACATGATGGAGTGCACCCTGGATTTGCATTAGTAAGTAGACAGGAATGAACAATCCCAGTAGGCTCCAGGCTAATGAGAAACACTGTCTCAACAATAAGGATGGTGATAACTGAGGATGATACCTGAGATCTCCACACCCTTGCAAATACACATGCATTAGCACTCACACACAACTCCAGCCCCCACACACAGAGAGGAAAACACTTACACATATGTGTATACATTAAACTGTTACAATGACTATCTTTTAAAAATGATTGAATAATTTGTGTATATGTGTTACGAAAACTATTAATGAAAATTTAGGGTTATGTCTTTATTACTCAAGATTTTGTGTTAAATAAATAGAAAGTTCAGTTCAGTATAACATGCTTATTTTTAACTTTACTGTTTTTTCAGTACTTTGACAATGTATTAATTTTTATGTGAAGATATTCTCTTTTGTTTCTGACCCCTTGAAGATGGAGGTTTCTGTCCCACCAGGTCCTGACACTCTTAGGCCCCAAATAAGCACACAGAGGCATATTAATTATTAAACTGTTGGCTGATGGCTAGGGCTTCTTCTTACTGGCTACCTCTGTCTTAATTATTAACCCATTTCTATTAATCTGTGTATTGCCACAAGACTGTGGCTTACCTCTAATCCTCCATGTTACTCCATCAGCAGCCTGGAGTCTCACCACAGCCTCTCTCTGCCTCCTCACTCCTTCCTCTCATAGCCCTGCCTAGCCTTTCTGCCTGGCTACTCCCAAACAGTGTTTATTCATCAACCAATAAGAGAAACATATATATATATATTTCACATCAACCCCTAGCTTTAAATACTTGTATATCTAATTATTGTACAATTCTCTGTTGTAAAATTTAGATATCAGAATGCACAATTTGAGATTTCTAAGGCAGATCAGCACACAATCTAAAAATGTTATATTAATTCTTCCACCTTTTGTAAAAAAGCTTTTCTTGGAAAATATATAAAAGGTAATTCAGTTGGGACACCATTTTTTTTAATCTTTTTTGAGATTTGCTCCCTCTCTAGTACTCCTGAATGTTCAGAATGAATGTATTTGAAACACAGAGTTAGTTGGGGACAATTCTTTTACATATGGACTCCACACACATAGGTTGTTTCACGAGTGGGCTTCAAATTGGAATGACCAATTTGAATAATGTCCTTTAACCCCTTCAGTCCCCTCAGCCATAGGGTGTGTGGCTTTGCTTGTAAACCCCTCCTCCATTTCCTAACATGACTGTTACTGCATTAAGAAATTAATATATAGAATACTATGGTTTCAAACTCTAATTAGAGGAACATAAATCTTCAGCAGAATTTTGTTATTCTTGTGACCACCACCATCATCTATAAGGTGGATTAATTTTATTAATATGTTAAGAGAGTTGTCACTAACATGTTTGCTCCCTGTCACAGTTGATTCATGCCTTAATGTAGAGCTAAATATTTTAATATTGACTTTCTGGTATCTTCTCACTTTCTCAGTCTTCCCATATTAAATGTCATGGTCAGTTATGAGTACTTGCAAATCCTTCATGATTTGCCTGAATAGACACCAGCCTTTTGTCCCCTACTACTTGCCATATTTGGACCTACACTCCAGTTACCATAGACCATCTGCTCATCCTAGAACATGTCAGACAAAGTCTTAATGATATCTAAGCTGCTAGTTCTTCACACTCTCACTCCTTTTCTCAAAGTATCTGTCCTGGCAGTGTAGAAATTTTGACATTTTTACTATGAACTTAGCCTACCATAGAAGCCAGTCTAAAGAAAATTTTACTCAATTACTTCTCACAAAATCTTTTCTCTCTTAATTTTGTTCAAAAACCAGTTTGTTTTTAATTGTGCAAGGACCCTCCACTAGAGTATGGGAATTGTACACGCATGGGCATCTGTGACTCTCCCTCCCCAGTATCTACAAATATTCAAGAACTCCTCTGAGCCTGGAAACACATACCCCATCTATTCTGGAATTTTGATTGGCTTGACATTGTGAACATATGAGCAGCATTAACTGAAATTAGTGGGTTATAGAAGAAAGTCATGAAGTTTGGTGGAAAATGTGCTGAGAAGGCTGAAGGACAAGGGGAAAGGGAATAAATAGGGCTATATTCATACATATATGAAATGCTGAAGAAGAAAATAATTGAAATAACAGCAAACAAAAATGTACATGGGAGTGCTGTATGGATGACTTGGTCAGTAAAGTTTCCCAGAACTCTTAAAAAAAAAAAAGACATAGCAATGTCCTTTTAATCCTAGAAGTGAAGGGCAGAGGCAGGCAAACCACTGCAGCCAGTATAATGGGTATGATTAGCTCTGACCCAGTAAAGGATCCTGTCTCTAAAATTGTTGACAACTTACATCCAACCTCCACACATAGGAGCATACATATGTACACACACATACAAAGATGAACGTTCATGTATAATGACCTATAGAACTGTATATTCACACAAACACACACATCTGGTGTACTATGTTTTTGACTGGCCTAGGGCAAGGACAACTGCCCTGGCAAAGATGGCCTTGGGTGGACTTGAAGTGGATGAGGAACACCGAAAAATATAGGGCCAGAAAAAAGGGTTCATCCTGATGTATAATAGCCAAATTGAGGATCTCTGTTTTAAGGAGTCAACAAACAAACAAACAAACAAACAGTGAATGGGCCATGAGTGGACTTAATCTGGAGGCTGATGTAGGAGGGTCACTTAAACTTGGGCTTTTGAGAACAGCTTCAATTATATAAGTGAGATTATGTCTTCAAAACTAAAAAATTAAAAAATATTAGATAACTTAAATAGTGACAAGTCCTCAGCCCAGCCTGTATTTCCCTAGAAGTCAAACCATTATGAAATAGAACATTGAAAACCTGATAGATAGGACATTTATGACATTCTAAAATTATATTGAATTTTTTTCTTACTAAATGTATTTTATAATTATGTGTTTCAATAAATCAGATATTGTAGGGAGACACTGTAGCACCACTTCCTAGGAGCCCCTACAGGTGTGCCTGACCACGCTTTCATGGGCGTGGTCAGGGGAGGTCGAGGATAATGCAGGAGCAATTCTTATTTTTTTGGCAGGTTTTTTTAATTTAATTTTTTATTTAATTTTTACAAATTATAATTTCACATGTCAATCCATTCTCCCTCTCCCCCCTTCTCCCCAATCCCTCACTATCCCCTTCCCCCCTCCACTCCCCATAGAGGGTAGAGCCCTCCACGGGGGCTCCCCAAATTCCACATCATCCTGGGAAGGCCTATGCACTCCCCCATGTGTCCTGGATGAGAGCATCCCTTCACGTGGGATGGGCTAGGAGCAATTCTTAAGGAGCCTCAGACACGTGGAGGGCCCCTTCTCTCTGGCCTCCCTAGCTTGCTGCCTCTGGGCATGCTCTGGCTGGTGTTTATCTGAATAAAGATATCTTTGTCTTGTTATAAGATATCTTTATGGTTTGGGATATATCCCAAGTAACTAGAATAGTTTTTAAACATAATAATTGCTCCATAATTATCTCAAATTGTCTATTGAATTTGTAAATTTTAATTTTCACATTATTCCTTCAACTATACAAGGATTCATGAAATACTCTAGTGGATCATGGATCATTTTATTTATTCAAACACATAGTTTGTGGGGGTTTTTTTGATGTAAAGTAAGACACCAAATTCCATTATCTTTGTGTGCATGCTTAATAAATGTAATTATATGGAGACCAGTTAAACTGGATGCATAACAATTCACAAACAAATTACAGCACTAAAAGGATTCTTCCCACCATTATGAATATATAATCTTTATTCCACTTTTCTTTCAAGTTGATTGACTCTCTTGAGGTCAGTGAGAAAAATTTACATTGCTGCCTTTTATGTTAATCTCTTGAGGTAAACTCTACAAAGCTATCAGAAAATGAAAAAAATCATCTGATTAATTGTTTCTGATGTTGAACAATTAGAAGCAACCAATCATTTGCATTTTAATAACATTGTAACCATCTGTTAAATGAATACATTAATCTTGATTAACTTGGTGTCTGACACTTGCAGTCAGGATTTACTGGTGTGTATACTGATACTCAGAACATTAAAGCCATATATAGTTTTAATTTCCACAGTAGAATGTAACCATTTGATGATGGAGTATAGAAAAAAATGAAGTATTATTGAAGAAACACAAATTAGAGAACATATCAGAGAATTTGAGTTAGACAAAGCAATAATTTCATCTGTTTTGTTACATAGAACTTAATGTAAATCATTGTGTTGTTGGCCAATGGCAGAAACATTATTGCTTTTCAACAAAAGCAAAATGTGAATTATACAACTGTAGCAAAAATGATTGTCCATCAAACCTGTGAGAGGAAAAATGAAAACCATTCAATTAATGGAGAACCACTCTACCATATCATTAACATGAAGGTTAAGAGTCCATTTTACTGTCACATCCTACAAATTTTACTCCCTCCTAATGTTCCCTATATAATTTTATTGCTTTGACAACAGTCATTTTATTTATGAAATTTTACTAATGTTATCTAGCACTGGCACACACACACACATGCATTTATGATTCTCTAAGTAAAAAACTCTTAAAAAATAAGACTTTCCAAGAGAGATTGCATAGTACCTCAAAGAAGGGGAGGGGGACAAGAACCCCTGAGCAAAGTGGGAGGTGGCAGATGAAGGAGGTGGGAAGGGAAGAAGAGGAAGTGGGAGGAGAACAGGGGAAGAGGACTGAGATAGGGGAAGAATAGAGGAGGAACGAAAGGAGATGCCTTGATAGAAGGAGACAGTACAGGTTTGGAGAGAGGTCAGGCACAGGGGAAATGTTAGGGGATCTACAGGGATGACCCCAACTAAGAATCCAGGCAGTGGTGGAGAGGATGCCATTGATGCCCTTTCCCTATAATATAATTTATGTCTACCTTGCTTACCATTCCTAGAGCCTTCATCCAGTAGCTGTTCGAAGCAGAAACAGGCACCCACAGCTAAGTACTGAACTATATTCCTGGAATCCAGTTGTGGAGAGGGAGGAGGTATGAGCAAAGGAGCCAAAACGGTGCTGAGGAAACCTGCAGAAACAGTTGACCTGACCTACTGAGAGCATGGAGACCCTAGTCATAAAGCTGGGGAATCAGCATTGGACTGAACCAAGCCCTCTGAAAGTGGGTGCCAGCTAGGAGACCAAGACAGTCTATGGGACCTCTAACAGTGGAGCCAGTCTTTATCACTAGAGCACAAATGGACTTTGGGGGCCCATTCCCTGTGGAGGGATGCTATTGCAGCACAGATATAGCTAACGATGTGACGGACTTTGAAGTGGGCCTCACTATCTTTGGGGAGGAGTTGGGGGATGGTTTGGGGGAGTTGATGGGGAACTTGGGAGGATGGGAGGGTGAGGGAATGGGGGTAGATATGTAAAGATGAGTAGTAATTAAAGAATTTAAATAAAAATATAATCTATAAAAAAGAAATAATACTTTCCTTGTTTCTAAATAATAGCACAATAGATCAGTAGACCACAAATTAACAGTAAACACACAGAACAATCCAAATCCTTGCTTGCTATTGAAAAATGCTGTTCAGTTTCTTACTTGATATATTAAACATAAATAGAAAGAAGTAACCTTTCTAGGATAGCAATTGAAGCAACACAAAAGAGAAACCTGCGTCTGGCTTGTTGGTGCATGTTTACCCCAAGAACTTGTGATGGAAGTGAGGTATTTGGGTGAGTTTGCAGCCAGCCTTGTCCCATACAGCAGTTCCAGTCCAGCCAAGGCTACATAGTGAGTTGTTGTCAAACAGAAAAGAAAAGAAAACAACAAAAACAAAACAACCAACCAAACAACTAAGCAAGCAAGACAAAAACAAACACAAAGAAAAAATCCTTATTTTTTAACATGAACTTATGTTCACATAGAAATTCTGAACTAGTGTTCAACTGTAGACTCCAAGACAAAGCCTAAAATTCTCCATGTGCTTGTCTCTAGGGTTAAGGTATGATTAGAAATGTATCTATTTTTTGTTATTTTTGTTAGAACAAATTCACCACAAACAAGATACTCATGAAATACAATATAAAAAGGAATGTATGTTCAAAAATGTTTTCTCAGATTGTTAGATATTCACATTAAAGTAAATGCCAGTCTGGTTCATTTCCTCACTCCATTCACAAAACTAATTTCCAGTTCAAATTTCAACTAATATCATTGAGATCCAGAGGTGGTCTGAGTGAACACACTCCCCTGTAGGATCAGGAACTTGAGGATTTGTTCCCCAGATTATATTGCTTTTGGGGAAGATTAGGGAGGGGTAGTTCTGGGTAGAGGCGATTTTAACGATTTCTGGCTGAGTTCCACATCCAGATCCATCCTTCAACTTCCTGGGTTTGTGTGGAAAATACTCTTTGTGTTCTACTCAGACTGCTGCTTCCCTGTCATGAGGGACACACCCTCTGGAATCATAAGCCAAAATAATGGCTATCTTATTTCAATGGCTATCTTCTGTTCACGGTGTTTATCACAACAATAAAAAGTAACTAATATAGACAGGTAGAAAAGCAAAAAATTATCAGACAATTTTCTTATAGATGTAATTGTAAAATATCAATATTCTATGTTAAATGCTTTTACTCTTTTTGACAGTTCACTTTTTGGAGCATTTTCTAGAATATAGTGTTGGGGAAGAGAATTCTAAATACTCATACTGTTTTCATGTTGTCTACTCTGAAATTCATGAGCTTCAGTTAGTATGGATTTCCTAACACCCATTCCCTAACAACATAATTAGAATTTCAGTTGCTATGGTTTATAAACTGTATTTGCACAAATTACAAACTTTATCTCTAGCTCTTTCGTTTTCAAATCACTGTGTAAATAACAGCTGTGCATCATGACCAATCCTACTGCTCCTTTCCAAGTCTGTCAGTGAGTGGTCACTGTACATCTGCTAGAGTGTTCTTGCACAGACAACAGAGTGTACAGTTGCTTTTGCCTCCTGGTCTCCTGATGATAAACCATATGACATTCATGAAGCGTGAATAATTGGAAAAGGGTGTTGGTCAACAAAGATGGAAATTCAGCTAACAAAGATAAAGTGTTAGCTGGAAATGAACATGTAGTAGAATGTAGAGTTACAACAGAGACAGAAATCACAGAAGCATTGACATGGACAGATTGGAGGGACACCAGAGAGGAGGATATAGAAAACAGCAATGGCAAATCTGTGCCAGGACTGAGGTAAGGTGAGGATAGAGATACTTATAGTTATTTAGTCATCCCAAAAGGTAACCCAGGTATAGTTTCCAAATATTAAAGGCATTGAGAAGCAAATACTTGAAGTTAATCCAAGCTTGGCATGTGGTGGTCTTAATAACAGAGAAGATGGGAGTGGCATAAGTAAGCTTTCTAGAGAAAGTTAAAGACCACCCAATTGCTTTTGATAGACTCTTTGAAAGAATTCAAACATTTTACTACTCAATATTTTAAATAAAATAGAAGAAACTAGACACTTAGTTTTCTTTTCTTCTGTGTGTATGTGTATGAGACCAGTGTTTTTAGTCATTTTAGCAATCTTTTTTCAAAGTTCATGAACAACCACCTGTCAGCTGATTATTAAGCTTGCTCTGCAGCGGTCCTATTGACCAGTCATCCCTGCAGTCTAGTGTTTCATGCAGCAAGGACAACTTTGGTGATCACCAATAACTGCTGGTGAGTGGTATGCTCAAACTTTATCTCTAGCTGTATGCTGTGTCTAGAGAGGTCTCAAGGAGTTACTATTGTTTAGAGTGTATTTCACTTTAGTGAATTTATAATATTTTCACAAAGAACAGAAATTTTGTTTGATTTTTTTTCATATCCCTTCCCTTTCCTCCCTCCAAACCCTCTCAGCCATACCCAAACCCACTGCTTCCAATTTGTTGCCTCTTTTTTTGCACTAATTGTTATTTCATATATGTTCATGTATTTAAATATATACTCCTAAATATAATCTGTTCAGTTTGGAAAATGTTATTTCCATGTAAGTTTTCAGTACTGACCTTATGGCACTGGACCGTATGTTCTTTTAATAAGAGAACAAATGACCAATGGAGAACAAGGAGATGTGAAGGAGTGTAGAGTGTGAATATCTGACATTTTTTCTTTTATGATATATCTACAGTTTTTTAATTCATTACAGATAATACATCTTCTGGAAACGCTCCCTTGATAGTTTTGCATACAAAGTATGTGGCCGGTAATTCCTTCTGTTTATAGAGCTCCACTCAGGTTACAGGAAGATTGAATAGGTAGCAGACTCTGCATTGGGCAGGTCCTGGAATTTGACTTCATGTCAGGTTGTCTTCAGACTGCTATTAGTCTGTGAAAAATTAAAACACCTTAGTTGCCAATATCCTTGACACTTTGAAATAACTAGACAGTATCCTGATAATTTCAGTAATTCTTCATTCTCCTATTTTTATAAACAATGATAAAACATTTTAAATATCTTCTGATAATCTGTAATTAAAAGCAGTGGATTTCCTCATTTTATTGATTAGTAAGGATTTAGAAATTATTTCAGTTCACCATGTTTTTTGTTTTGTTTGTCCTGCAAAGACTCTCCTGCTGAGTGACATGAATAGCCTAATACTTTTTGTGTTATGGGCTGGGATAAAGGCATTTTCATATATTATTAAAAATAAAAGAAATGCATTGTACTTATCTTGTAATAAGAATAATGAAAATAACTTTATCAGCCAGTGCTTAAAAGTTCATTGAAAGTATATAATATAAATGAACAAGAATATAAAGTATATAATATAAATATAAATGAACAAGATTTTTTTTATAAGAAGTCTGGTATGATTATGATTTAAAAAGCATTTTCTAAAATTTTGATAATTGATTTTTTGAAATTTCATACATAAAAATAAACAAAATCCTTTGACTGTGAGAGCTTTGTGTAATACTGTTCCCTGTAGAAGAGATAATTACCCACTGTATTGTTTTATTCTATAATTATATAATCACATTTTTATTTTACTTTATTAGCTATCGTATTTTTTGAGATTTAATTGCTTATTACAATCAACAATCTATTGTAGCTAAAATCATTTAAAAGTAATATTCAGGTCCAGACATATAGCTAAATGGATAAGGAAATAATTGTGCCTGATGCAAAGCCTTGCATTCTGAGTTCTATCTGCAGGGCCCACTGAGTGAAAGGAGAACTGATTCCTGTAAATTGACTTATAACTGCCACTTATACAGCCTGGCATAAGTGTACACACACACACACACACACACACACACACACGCACGCACGCACGCACGCACGCACGCACGCACGCACACACACACACACATGCGACCAAATAAATGAATAAATAATAGGTAAAACAAGTAACAGCTGAGTTTTAGATATAACTTTATTCAATGTGGGGTGTTTTACTAACTGATAATAAACTATATATAACATAAAACTTACTACTTTAACCATGTTCAGGGGAGTATTTATACTCACTTTTTTTGGTAACAAATGTTAACATCATATATTTCTATGGTTTTTCTATAACCCCCAACCCCCAAAAATAATTGGTTACAATGTAAACAGCAATTTTCCTTCCACTTTCTCTATTCAGGATCTTGTAATTTCTAATCTACTTTCTATGAATTGGGTTATTCCACATAGTTCATATAAGTAAAATTATATGTACTGTGTTTTTCTGCCTTACTTCTGTATTTAGAAATACCTTTAATATATTTTACATTTAACTACTCCAGTATATTAAAATATTCTACATTCAAAATTACTTTTTTCATGATGTGGAAATATTAATTAATCTTCTACTGGTTAATGAATGACTCAAGCAGTTTGGCATCAGTCATCTTCAAAGTTGTTCCTGAAGTGTTTTATGCCAATGGCAGCTCCCACTCTTTTGTGCGTGATCTGCTTTTGGAATCTTGAGAGTTTAAGTTTCAAAACACCGTTCTGAAGAGAAGAATTGTGTGTGTTTTTTCTACCTACCTGAGTAGCATTCTTCAATTCCTCTAAACCCAAGGAATGGCTTTTATATTGGTTCTACAATACTCCTAGGTCATTGTTCTCCAAATACTTAATTTTTTCTTTCACCCACTCTGTTCTTTATTTCATCCTTTGCTATTGGGATATTTTTAGAGTGTGCATATATATATATGGTTGGGTGCATGTTTGGAGGCTTAGTTATATATTTGAGGTGATAGATTGACACTGGATATCTTCCTCACATGCCCTTGTTTTTTGAGGCAGGGACTCTCAGAACAAGGAGCTCACACATCTTTTAGGATGACTGGATGGTGTGCTCCAAGGACCTGATAGTCTCTGGCTCTCTAGTCTGTAATTACATGAGTATAATTACAAGCCACACTTTTATGTGGCTGTTGAGAAGCATACTCATATCTGCGTGCTTATGCAGCATGTACATTTCCAACTGAGTTGTTTCACAAGCTCCATGTTGGGATTTTATTATTTAAGTTGTATATTGTTTAATATTCCAAATTTCATTTGAATTATTGTTTTCTTCTGTTTGTGGAGGGGTATATGGCCCAGATTTTTGTCCTTAGTTATTTATATTACTCTGTTTATACTTTTCCTTTATTGCTAAAACTTAAATATGAAGATAAAAACAAATATGTCACATAGAAACATTTATATATAGTATAAATTTGCACAAATAAAGCTATGCAATATGTTGCATGTATTTTCTTTCTAACATAAACACATTGATGTGTATATATATGCATATTGCCAACAAAATATAGACACATGCTAGACTCACTACAAAATATATTTGATCTTGACATAACTGTATAGTTCATCATATTCTCAAACTTGTAATTTTTCTGCTTCAACATCTTTATATCAGAATTACAGGCATAACTCTCCAGCCTGACTATACTACTTTGTAATTTTGAGTTATCTGTGTTTTACCTTGAATTTTCTAACTGGTTATTGTGGACACACTGGTTATTGTGTGCATGTAACAGGGTATGGGGAAGAAGTGGTAAGAGTTGAGGGAAGGGAAACATAATCAAAACATTTTGTAGAAAAATATTTTTAAAAAAGAAGATAGAAAAATGCTTGCTTATTTTACCCAATTGTATTTCTTCCTCATTCCCCTCATTATTTCAGAATCACTGTCTTATTTGGCAAATATCTTTTATAATGATACTTTCTTTCAAGTCATCTGAAGTTGGTAACCTTGCTTTTGCATGGAAACTCTTCTTCTCCCTAAAGATTTTGAATGTTTCTAGTATACTGAGACCCATAGCTTTCTTTTGTTCTGCTCAGTGTGAGGGAGGGACTATTGGTGGAGCCGAAGCAGGAATTCCTAGCCTCACCATTCTTCAGATGCCAGTAGGTAACCTCTGCTACCACCCAACTGTGAGTGATAATTTTCTAGTGTTGTCTCTGCAGTTGCCTTTAAAATCTTTAATTAGGAATCCCATTTATCCTAACATTCTAACTAATTTCCATTCTAGATACTTATGAATTCAAATACATTTGAATATATATGTATATTCAGTAAAGTCATGTATAAGTTATTGTGAATCATGTATTGTCCATGTTATCAGGTTAATCCTAAACTAGGATAGCCTCTGGGCATCAAGCAGAGACCAAACTATTGTAATATATTATGTTCATTCCTGTTTTCCTTGTTTTTCTCAAATAATAAGTTTCACTATTCACCAAGAAATCATTCTTTGAGTCTCTTTGACTTGTGCACATCAATAATAAAACAATATTAATAAAGTAGAAGTGCTAATTTGATTTTTTGCTTACTTTTGTACATATTTTAATGTGCACATGTGTTTGATTTTTTTTGTGTTCTCACAAAATTTCGTGTGTATTGTGTTTACTCAGTTTACTGTAGAAATTATTGAAGTATCTAAAATGATTTGAAAATAATGTAGTATCTACATATTCAAAATGATGTGCTTAAACTTTTCTACATAAAATACTTGAGTAGTGAGAGAAGAATAATCTAAGTCAGTGTCCACATCATTTGCAAGTCTCCTTAAACTGGCTTTATGTTACCAAATAACAAATTTTATCTATCAATATCTGTGGAGATACTAAGCCACTAACCAATGGAACAGCAAAAAACCAAGAGTCACTTAAAAGTGAATGGCTCTTTGTAATGAAGACAGGAAATTCTTTGAACAGATTTTTAACTAATAATAACTGTGGGTGTAATCAGACAAATACTTACAGGTACTTGGAACTATGCAGGGCCTTGCTATTATTCCTTAATGCAATATTTCTGTTTTATTCATCCCAGAATAGAAAATTATAGCAAAAAAACCAAACCCTTTAGTCATATTTATCTATTCTACCATTTTGCATGTTTACTTAATTAACTTATTCGGCTGTTTGACCAATTTTACTTATTAGTTAAATAAGAAGCATTGAACTGACATTTTTGGAGGCAAAATGTGAGACACTTTACCTGGGCATGTTCCTCCTTGTGCACACATATACTTACACTCTACCCCGAAAGAGACCTTATGCATTTGAATCAGATGTCATCTAATAATTTTAATCATTTCAGACTCTGACAGATGGTAAGCTAATATTGGAAATATTTAGGCGTGTCATTTATACATCTCCAGTGTTGCTGCTATGAATCAGAAATTGAACTGTAATAAATAGGAACATGACTGAAGAATGATTCAACAAGAATACACGGGTTTACAGTATTTCATTTGGAAGCCTATAACTTTATTCAGTTCCATGATGCCACTGAAGAGACATCACCATTAAGGGTGGCAGAGAGCAGCAATTTTTGTCTGTTGCATAAATTTTGAAGTGGAGTCACCTGGCACTTGTACAATATTAGCATAATGCAGAGCTAAATTTCTATGTGTGGCTGAGATAAGATGGAAAAACACAAAGCAGGTGGCTGATTCTGTATGTAAATTATTCTGAGACTAATAATTTTTCTTTAGAGGGAAAGGAATGAATTCAGTGTAGGTTAAGGCAAGAAAGACACTGTGTGCTCATTAAGGGTAACTGTGAACCATTCAGTGAGGCGACGGTGAATAAAAAGAGATTTTGATAATTGTACCAAGTATAATAGCAAGGATGATAAGCCATTAAGTTATTAATCATCAAGAGAAGAGTTTTATAAAATGGAGGGAAAAAGAGGTAAGTTTTACTCAAACTCCCTTCTCTTCTGTATGATATTAACCTTTCACCCACCCTGCTAAGTTTACTTAGTTCATTAGCCTCTGATATTTCTCATGGGATTAGACAGGGTTTTTAACATGAGATGTTTTGCACCAAATTCTAATATCAGTGTTTTAGTGCTAGAAGAACAAAAGCTTTTCAGGACGGAACCATGAGAAAAGTGAGACTACCTGCTGTCCAGGTTAAATCCTCACAGAAGCCTTAAAGATGTTGTCTAAGAGACAATGTCACTTTTACCTGTGTTTTGGTCAAATGTTTCAGAAACATCAAGTGTCCTTTCCATTAAAATTTGTGTCTTATGAACATTAAAATAAAATGTATTATGTAAATAGAAGTGGCCAGTGAGAAAGCTAGGTTTCCAGTGTCATTTATACACTCATTTTGGTGTATTAAGGTTCATGCAGACTTTTAAAGGAAAAATTAATTAAAATATGCATAAATAAAGTTCTCCACACTTAAGAGACTAAACACTTGGTTACCTATAAATTCTTCTCATGCCATTTTCTGATCTCTTCTTCCCACATCTCTCCGTCTTCCTCATGTTTAAGTCTTGAATCTATCTTCTCTATTCATACTTTGGTTTCAGTTTTCAGAATTCTCTGTAGCTGATGTAATAGATTAAATTATTTTTGTCTGACTTCTGTAACTGAACATATTTATTCTGAAAATCATCCATGAACACTGCCTATTGTTTCAACTGGTAAATATCATTTAATGTTATTGTCGTTTTATTATTGAAGGATAT